>NC_073313.1:2901654-3529785 GCF_027595985.1 Sorex araneus
TTGAGGCCTTTGAGAATGAGCGGTAATTAGAAAAATCGTGTATTCTAATGAGGTGCAGTGTTGTTAAAGAGAACTAGATGACATCCGAAGAGGAGGAGGATTAGAGATACATATCTGAAAGTAGGAGTTGGATAAAGAGTGAAAAAAACAAGCAGAGGAGGAGATGGTGGTGTGAAGAAAAGAAGAGTAGGACGACGAAAGGGCAAATAGAGGAAGATGAGGGAGACATCAGAAGAAGACATGGATGGTGATTTTGTGTTTGAATTTGTTAATGGAATTTGTGAGGGGGAGGGACAGGGAAGTGTGGGGTGAGGGAGACACTGGAGGAGAAAAAGATGATCAGGAATATGAAGAGGAGACGGAAATGGAGGAAACACAAAAGTGTTTGTATCAGAGAAGGTGGATGAGCACAGTAGCAGAAGCAAACAGGTGAAGGACCGGGAGATGGAAGGAAGAAGACATGAAAAGAATAATTTCATGGAGAGGTAAGTAGAAGAAAAGAAGATGACACTGAAGGGAGGCACTGAAAATTCGTCAAATAAGAGTAGGACGAGGAGGTACGGAGACACAGAAGATGGAGGAGGAGAAACCGGAGAAAGAAAACCAGAGCTGATGGAGGTGGTGAAGGAAAGAAGAAAAGTGGAGGATGCGTTTGAGAACAAGAGTTATGTAGAAGACTGGAAATCAGGAGACAATGGAAGTGAAGTGGTGTAAACAAGAACAAGACAACATTAGCAGAGCGGGATTACGTGGTACGGAATCAAAAGGCGGAGTTTGAGAAGACGAGGAAGAAAACAGATGGAGGAGGAGGTGGTGGCGGGAAGAAGAGTAGAACGAAGAAAACATCAGAAGAAGATGATGGGGACATCAGAAGAAGAGGTGGATGGGTGAATGGGAATTTGTATTTCTGAATGATTTTCTGAGGGGTGGGACAGGGAATTGTAGGGACAGGGAGAACTGTTGTTGAAAAAAGATGATGCGCAATTGAAGAGATCGAATTGGAGGAAACACAAAAGTTTTTGAATTGGAGAAGGTCGAGGAGCACAGTTGAAGTAGCTAACTGGTGATGGATGTATGATGTTGGGAAATGACAAGAAGATGGTGATTTTTTAGAGAGGTAAGACAGAGGAATAAAGACAAAATATAAGAGGTGTGACAATGAAAAGAACCATCATGCAAGAAAAGGATGAGAAAGTACTGAAACACAAGATGGAAGAAGGAGGACCCAGAGAAAGAAAACTGGAGGTGCATTAGATGGTGGTGGAAAGAAGATAGAAGAGTAGGAGACATTTGAAAATGAGAGTTAAGTAGAAGAACTGAAGAGCACTTCTTGGTGCAGTGGAGTAAAAGAGAACTACTATGGAGGCATAGTGGTTTAAAAGACACCAAGACAATGTTGGGACAGGAGGAGTATTTTGAGTTATGGAACCGAAAGGAATTTGAGGAAGAGGAGTGAGAAAACAGGCGGTGGAGGAGGTGGTGGAGGGAGAAGAAAAGAAGAGGTGGATGAGTTCATGGACAAGAGGTAGTGAGAAGAACTGAAGGGAAGTAAACCATGGAGACTGTAGTTGAAAATGGAACAGGAAGACATCAGAACAGGAGGAATTGCAGGTAAGGAGAACGAAGGCGGAGATGTAAGAGGAGGAAGGAAGAAGAATACAGGCTGTAAGGAGGTGGTGGATGGACAAAGAAAATGGGAGGATGATTTCAGTGAGAAGAGGTAATTAGAAGGCTGAAGAGCATCAGACACAGAGGCAGAGTGGTGAAAACGCAGGAGACAACAAGAAAACAGAAGCTGGAATTGGTTGTATGATGCCAACCGGAAGTTTTGGAAGGAGAAATCAGGCAGAGGAGGAGGAAGTGTTGGGAAGAAGAAAGAAGAGGGCAATGAGTTCCAAGAAGAGAGGTAATGAGAAGAACTGAAGGGAAGGAAACTGGAGGCTGGAGTCAAAAATGGAACAAGGACAACATCAGAGCAGGAGGAATTGCAGGTAAGGTCAACAAAGACGGAGATGGAGGAGGAGGCAGGAAGAAGAATACAGGCTGTAAGGAGGTGGTGGAGGGACAAAGACAAGAAAGGAGGATGAGTGCATGGATGAGAGGTAAGTAGAAGGATGAGGAGCAGCATACAGTGGAGGGAGAGTGGTGAAAACAAAAGGAGGCAAGAAGAGAACAGATGGTGGAATTGGAGTTTTGATGCCTAAGGGATGGGTTGAAGAACTCGGAGAGAGAAAACAGGAGGATGAGGAGGTGGTGGTAGGAAGAAGAAGAGGATTTTGAGGACTATATGAAATAAGAACTTAATGAAGGACACTGCTGATGCTGAGTCGAAAATGGATCATGGATGACATCAGAAAAAGAGGAACGGAGGTACAGAGGAAAAAAGGGGAGATAGAGGAGTAAGAGGGAAGAAGAAAACAGGAAGTGGAGGAGAGGGACATGGGCAGAAGTAAAGAAGGCAGTACCACGAGTGGAGAAAACGGTCAGAAAGAGATGAAAGGGACATCAGAGAAGAGGTGGATGGGGGAATGGAATTTGAATTTGTTTATGTAATTATTGAGGGGGAGGCACAGGGAGCTGTATGCAGAAGGAGAACTGGAATTAAAAAAGATGATGCAAATATTGAAAAGGAGACTGGAATGGAGGAAACACAAAAGCGTTTGAATTGGGAGAAGGTGGAGGATCACACTTGAGGAAACAACTGGCGATGGATGTGGTGATGGACAGAAGAAGACAAGCATATGCTGATTTGTTGGAGAAGTAACTAGAAGTGAAAAAAAGGACACAGAGGAGGCGAGGCCATGAAAATAGTCTGTCATGTAAGGAAAGGACAGGAAGCTATGAAGACCAAAGGCGGAACATGAGAACCCAGAAGAAGAAAACCGGAGGTGGATGAGGTTGTGGAGGAAAGAAAAGAGAAGTGGAGGATGCGTTTGAAAATGAGAGGTAAGTAGAAATGAAGAGCAGGTCTTGGTGGTGTGGAGTAAAAGAACTACTGTGGAGGAGTAGTGGTGTAAAAGACAGCAAGACAATGTTGGAAGAGGAGGAGTATTTTGAAGTATGGAACAGAAAAGTGTTTGAGGAGAAGGAGTGAGAAAACAGGCGGTGGAGGAGGTGATGGAGGGAGAAGAAAAGAAGAGGAAGATGAGTTCATGGTCGAGAGGTAAGTAGAAGAATGAAGAACAGCAGACAGTGGGGGTAGTGGTGAAGACGAAGGAGGCAACGAGATCAGAAGCTGGATTCGGAGGTACGACGCCAAACGGAGGAGTTGGTGGAGGAGGAGGTTAAAACAGGAGAACGTGGTGGCGGGAAGAATAGTAGGATGACAAGAGGAGAAATAAAGAAGATGAAGACATCAGAAGATGAGGTGGATAGGTGAGTGGGAATTTGAATTTGTGAATGAAATTTGTGAGGGGCAGGAACAGGGAATTGTAGGGAGAGGGAGAACTGGTGTTGAAAAAGATGATGCAGATGTTGAACAGGAGAGAGAATTGGAGGAAACTTAAGTGTTTGAATTGGGGAAGGTGGAGAAGCAAATTTGAAGTAGCAAACTGGTGATGGACGCGGAAATATAGGGACAAAGACTCGAAAATGATGACATTGTGGAGAGGTAAGTAGAAGGAAAAAAGATAAAACATAGATGGCAGGAGAGTGAAAAAGATCGGTCATATAAAACACGGATTAGGATGCAGTGAAACACAAGATGGAAGGAGGATCCAGAGAAAGAAAACCAGAGGTGCATGAGATCGTGGTGGAAATTAGAGAAAAGTGGAGGTTGCATTTGAAAATGAGAGGTAAGTAGACAAACTGAAGAGCAGTTCTTTGTGGAGTGAAATAAAAGAAACTATTTTGGAGGCGTAGTGTTGTAAAAGACAACAAGAAAATTTTGGAAGAGGAGGAGTATTTTGAGGTTTGGAACCAAAAGGGGTTTGAAGAGGAGGAGTGAGAAAACAGGCGGTGGAGGAGGTGGTGGAGGGAGAAGAAAAGAAGGGGACGATGAGTTCGAAGACAAGAGGTAATGAGAACAACTAAAGGGAAGAAAACTGGAGGTTAGAGTTGAAAATGGAACAAGGACAACATCAGAACAGGAGGAATTGCAGGTAAGGAGATCAAAGGCAGAGATGGAGGAGAAGAATGAAGAAGAATACAGGCTGTAAGGAGGTGGTGGAGGGACAAAGAGAAGAAGGGGAGGATGAGTGCATGGATGAGAGGTAAGTAGAAGAATGAAGAGCAGAAGACAGTGAAGGCAGATTGGTGAAAAGGAAGGAGGCAACAAGAGAACAAGAGATGAAATTAGAGGTACGGTGCTAAATGGAGGAATTGGAGGAGGAGGAGGAGGAGGTGATGGTGGGGAGAAGAAAAGAAGAGGGCAATGAGTTCCAAGATGAAAGATAATCAGAAGAACAGAAGTGAAGGAGACTGTGGAGGCTGGAGTTGAAAATGGAACAGAATGACATCATAACAGGAGGAATTGCAGGCAAGGAGAACTAAGGCCGAGTTTTGGAGAAGGAGTGAAGAATTCAGGCTGTAAGGAGGTGGTGGAGGGCCAAAGAAAAGGAGAGGATGAATGCATGAAGAAAGGTAATTCGAAGGATGAAGAGAGGCAGACAGTGGAGGATGAGTGGTGAAAACAAAGGAGGCAAGAAGAGAACAGAGTGTGGAATTGGAGTTATGATGCCAAAGGGATGAGTTGAAGGAGTCAGAAAGAGAAAAGAGGAGGAGGAGGAGGTGGTGGTGGGAAGAAGAGAGCAGGAGGATTTCAAAAACTAGAGGAAATGATACAAACTGAATGAAGACACGGAGGCGGAGTCGAAAATGGAACATGGATGATGTCAGAACAAGAGGAATTGGAGTTACAAAGAAAAAAGGTGGAGCTAGTGGAAGAAGAAGGAAGAAAACAGGAGTTGGAGGAGAGAGCGACTGGCAGAAGAAAAGAAGGCAGTACCACAACTGGTGAAAAACATCAGAAGAGGATGAAGGGGATATCGAGAAGAGTTTGATGGGGGGATGGGAATTTGAATTTGTGAATGGAATTTGTGAGGGGATGGTCAGGGAAATGTGGGGAGAGGGAGACCCTGGAGGGGAAATTGACATTGTAGAAGTAGAAGAGTAGACGGAAATGGAGGAAACACAAAAGTGAATCAGAAGTTGGAGGAGCAGAGTAGCAGGAGCAAACAGCAGAAGGACCAGGTGATCGAGTGAAGAAGACATGAAGAGGATGATTTCTAGAGAGGTAAGTGGAAGAAAAGAAGACGACACAGAGGTGAGGCATGAAAATAAACCCGTCAAATAACAGTAGGATGTGGAGATATGGAAACACAGAAGATAGAGGAGGAAAAACCAGAGGTGAATCAGGTGGTGAAGGAAAGGAGAGAAGTGGAGGATGCGTTTTAGAGTGAGAGGTAAGTAGAAGAAATGAAGAGCAGGAGACAATGGAAGTGTAGTTGTGTTGCAAGAACAGCATTAGAAGAAGAGCAGGATTATGAAGTATGGAATCGAAAGGAGGAGTTTGAGAAGGATGAGAGAGAAAACGTGTGGAGGAGGAGGTGGTGGCGGGAAGGAGAAGAGTACAACGATGAGAACAGAGATGTATCAGAAGATGATGGGGACATCAGAAGAAGAGGTGAATGGGTGAATGGGAATTTGTATTTGTGATTGATTTTGTGAAGGGTGGGACAGGGAATTTTAGGGACGGGGAGACCTGAAGTTGAAAAAGACAATGCACAATTGAAGAAATGGAATTGGAGGAAACAGAAAAGTGTTTGAATTGGAGAAGATCCAGGAGCAAATTTGATGAAGCAAACTGGTGATGTACGCGGTGATGGTGGGAAATAACAAGAATATGATGATTTTTGTTGAGGTAAGTAGGAGGAAAATAGACAAAACATAGGAAGGGTGACAGTGAAAATTAATCGTCATGTAAGAAAAGGACGAGGAGGTACTGAAAACAAGATGGAAGAAGGAAGACCCAGAGAAAGAAAACCGGAGGTGGATGAGATGGTGGTGGAAAGAAGAGATAAGAGTTGGATACATTTGAAAATGAGAGGTAAGTAGAAGAACTGAAGAGCAGTTCTTGGTGGAGTGGAGTAAAGGAGAACTACTATGGAAGAATAGTGGTACAAAAGACAGCAAGACAATGTTGGAAGCAGAGGAGTATTTTGAGGTATGGAAACAAAAGGAGTTTGAGGAGGAGGAGTGAGAAAACAGGCGGTGGAGAAGGTGGTGGAGGGAGAAGAATAGAAGAGGAGGATGAGTTCATGGGCCAGAGGTAAGTAGAAGAATGAAGAGCAGGAGACATTGGAGGCAGAATGATGAAAACGAAGGAGGCAACAAGAACAGTTTCTGGAATTGGAGGTACGATGGCTAATAGAGGATTTGTAGGAGTAGGAGGAGGGAAATAACAGGCAGAGGGGCAGGTGGTTTCAGGAAGAAGAGTAGGATGACGAGAGATTAATTAAGACGAAGACATCAGAAGAGGTGGTGGGTAAATGGGAATTTGAATTTGTGAATGGAATTTTGAGGGGGAGGGACAGGGATGTGAAGGGAGAGGGAGACATGATGTTGAAAAATACAATGTGGATAGTGAAGAGGAGACAGAAATGGAGGAAACACAAAAGTGTTTGAATCAAAGTAGATGGAAGACCACACTTGATGAAGCAAACTGGTGATGAACGTGGAGATGGACGAAGAAGACAAGAGATGATGATTTTGTGGAGACATAAGTAGAAGCAAAAAAGAAGACACGGAAGAGGTGAGGCCGTGAAAGGAGTCCGCATGTAAGGAAAGGACAGAGGTACGGAAACCAAAGGTGGAATTTGAGGACCCTGAGGAAGAAAACCGGGGGTGGATGGGGTAGTGAAGTAAAGAAGAGAGAATTGGAGGATGCGTTTGAAAATGAGAGATAAGTAGAAGAACTGAAGAGCAGTTCTTGGTGGAGTGGAGAAATAAAGAACTGCTCTGGAGCCATAGTGGTTTTTAAGAAAATGTTGGAACGGGAGGAGTATTTTGAGGAATGGAACCGAAAGGAGCTTGAGGAGGAGGAGTGAGAAAACAGGCGGTGGAGGAGGTGGTCGAGGGAGAAGAAAAGAAGAGGAGGATAAGTTCATGGAAGAAAGGTAAGTAGAATGAAGAGCAACAGACAGTGGAGGCAGAGTGGTGAAGAAGGAGGCAACAAGAGAACTGGAGCTGGACTTGAAGGTACGATGCCAAAAGGAGGAGTTGGAGGAGGAGGAGTGAGAAGACTGGTGGAGGAGGAGGTGGTGGAGGGAGAAGTGTAGGACGATAAGAGGAGAAATAAAGAAGATGAAATGAAAACATCAGAAGAAGAGGAGGATGGGTGAATGGGAATTTGAATTTGTGAAAGGAATTTGTGAGGGGGAGGGACAGGGAACAGTGGGGAGAGGGAGAGCTGGTGTTGAAGAAGCCGATGCAGATGTTGAAGAGGATATGGAGTTTGAGGAAACAGAAAAGTGTTTGAATTGGGAGAAGGTGGAGGATTACAGTTGAAGTAGCAAACTATTGGTGGACGCAGTGATGGAGGGAGAAAGACGCGAAAATGATGACATTGTGGAGAGGTAAGTAGGAGGAAAAAAGACAACAGAGGAGGCACAACAGTAATAAAGATTGGGCATGTAAAAAAAGGATGAGGAGGTACTGAAGCACAAGATGGAAGGAGGACCCAGAGAAAGAAAACCAGAGGTGCATGAGTTGGTGTTGGAAATAATAGAGAAGTGGAGTATGCGTTTCAAAATGAGAGGTTAGTAGAAACACTGAAGAGCAATTCTTGGTGGAGTGCAGTAAAGGTGAACTTATGGAGGTATAATGATGTACAAGAGAACAAGACTATGGTGGAAGATGAGGAGTTTTTGAGGTATGGAACCAAAAGGTAATTGTGGAGGAGTGATAAAACAGGCGGTGGAGGAGGTGGTGGAGGGAGAAGAAAGGAAAAGGACTATGAGGGGCCGGAGTGATAGCACAGCTGGTAGGGCATTTGCCTTGCACGCGGATGACCCGGGTTCAATCCCCGGCATCCCATATGGACCCCAAGCACCGCCAGGAGTAATTCTTGAGTGCAAAGCCAGGAGTAACCCCTGAGCATCGCTGGGTGTGACCCAAAAAGCAAAAAAAAGAAAGTAAAGGACTATGAGTTCGAAGACGAGAGGTAATAAGAACTAGTAAAGGGAAACAAACTGAAGGCTTGAGTTGAAAATGGAACAAGGACGACATCAGAAAAGGAGGAATTGCAGGTAAGGAGAACAAAAGCAGAGATAGAGGAGAAGGAAGAAGAATACAGGTTGTAAGGAGGTGGTGGAGAAACAAAGAGAAGAAGGGGAGGATGAGCACATGTAGAAGAAGTAGAAGAATTAAGAGCAGCAGACAGTTTTGGCAGAGTGTTGAAAAAAGTAGTCAACAAGAGAACAAGAGCTGGAATTGGAGGTATGATGCGAAACTGAGGAGTTAGAGGAAGAGGACAGAGAAAACAGGTAGAGAAGAAGTTGGTGGTAGGAAGAATAAGAGTAGCCAACGATGAGTTCAAAGATGAGAGGTAATGAGAAAAGCTGAATTGGAGTTACAGTGCCAAAGGGATGAGTTGAAGGAGCCGGAAAGAGAAAATAGGAGGAGGAAGAGGTGGTGGCGGGAAGAAGAAAAGAGAGGAGGAGGATTTTGAAGACTAGAGGTAATGATATGAATTTAATGAAGGACACACTGTGGAGGCCGAGTCGAAAATAGAACATGGATGACGTCACAACAAGAGTAATTGGAGGTAGGGAGAAAACAGTTAGAGATAGAGGAATAAGAGGGAAGAAGAAGAAATCAGGCGGTGGAGGAGAGAGTGATGGGCAGAAGTAAAGAAGGTAGTACCACAAGTGGAGAAAAGCATCAGAAGAAGATGAAGGTGATGTCAGAGAACAGGTGGATGGGCGAATGGGAATTTGAATTTGTGAATGGAATTTGTGAGGGAAGGGACAAGGAAGTGTGGGGAGAGGGAGACCCTGGAGGAGAAAAAGGATTGTGGGAAGTGGAAGGAGATAGGCCCAGAATAAGAAAACCAGTGGTCGATGAGATGGTTTGGAAGTAAGAGAAATGTGGAGAATGCGTTTGCAAATGAGAGGTAAGTAGAAAACTGAAGAGCAGTTCTTGGTGGAGTGGAGTAAAAGAGAACTACTATGGAACAGAAAGTAATTTAGGAAGAGGAGTGAGAAAACAGGTGGTGGTGGAGGTGGTGGAGGGAGAAGAAAAGAAGAGGACGATGAGCTCAAAGACGAGAGGTAATAAGAAGAACTAAAGAAAGGAAATTGTGTAGGCTGTAGTTGAAAATGGAAGAACAACGACTACAGATCAAGAGGAATTGCAGGTAAGGAGAACAAAGGCCGAGATGGAGGAGGAGGAGCAAGAACAATACAGGCTGTAAGGAGGTGGTGGAGGGACAAAGAAAAGAAGAAAGGATGAGTGCATAGACGAGAGGTAAGTAGAAGGATGAAGAGCAGCAGACAGTGGAGTGAGAATGGTGAAAACAAAAGGAATCAAGAGATCAGAGGGTGGAATTGGAGTTATGATGCCAAAGGGATGAATTGAAGGTGTCAGAGAGAGAAAACAGGAGGAGGAGGTGGCGGCGGTAAGAAAATAAGAGGAGGATCTTATTACTAAAGCTGTAGAGCAGGAGACAATTAAGTGGAGTGGTGGATAAGAGAATAAGACAGCATCCAAAGAAGGAGGAGGATTGGAGGTACAGAACCGAATGGAAGAGTTGGAGAAGAAGGCGGGACAAAGCAGGCAGAGGAGCAGGTGGTAGAAGGAAGAAGAAAAGTGTAGGACAACGAGCAGAAATATATCAGAGGCATTTGAAGGGGACATTTGAAGAAGAGGTGGATGGGGATGGGAATTTGAATTTGTGAGGTAATTTGAGAGGGGGAGGGTCAGGGAAGTGTGGGGAGAGGGAGACCCTAGAGGAGAAAAAGACAATGCAAGAGTAGAAGAGCAGATGGAAATGGAGGAAAAACAAAAGTGTTCGAGAGACGGTGGAGGTGCATAGCAGACGAAGCAAACAGGCAAAAGATTCAGTGATGGAGGGAAGAAGACGAGAGTATTATTTTATAGAGTGGTAAGTAGAAGGAAAAAGACGAAACAGGCAGCGAAGCAGTGACAAGGAACCCATCAGTAAAAGGAGGACCAGGAGGTCGCAGACACAAGAAGATGGAGGAGCAGGACCCTGACAAAGAAAACCGGTAGTAGAGGAGGTTGTGGAGGAAAGAAGAGAGAAGTTCAGGATCCCTTTGAGAATGAGAGGTAAAGAGAAGAACTGAAGAGCAGAAGACAATGGAAGTGGAGTGGTGTAAACAAGAACAAGACAACGTTAGAAGAAGAGGAGGACTTTGAGGAGTTTGAGGGAGAAAACGGACAGAGGAGTAGGTGGTGGCGGGAAGAAGAATTGGACAATGAGAGGAGAAATAAAAGATGAAACATCAAATGAAGAGGTGGATGGGTGAATGGGAAGTTGAATTTGTGAATGGAATTTGTGAGGAGGAGGGACAGCGATGTGTACAGAGAGGGAGACCTGGAGTTGAAAAAGACAAAGCAGATATTGAATTGGAGATGGAAATTGAGGAAACAGAAAAGTCTTAGAATCAGAGAAGGTGGAGGATCACACTTGTTGAAAAAACTGGTGATGGACGTGGTGATACACAGAAGAGGACAATCAGATGATGGTTTTTTTGAGAAGTAAGTAGAAGGGGGGGAAAAGGACACAGAGGAGTCGAGGCTTTGAAAGGAGTCCCTCAAGTCAAGAAAGGACTGGGAGGTAATGGAGACCGAATGCAGTACTTTAGGACCAAGAGGAAGAAAACCAGAGGTGGATGGGGTGGGGGAAGGAAGAAGAGAGAAGAGGAGGATGCGTTTGAATATGAGAGTTAAGTAGAAAACTGAAGAGCAGTTCTATGTGGAGTGGAGTACAAGAACTGCTATGGAGGCATAGTGGTGTAAAAGACAGCAAGACAATGTTGGAAGAGGAAGAGTATTTTGAGGTTTGGAACCAAAAGGAGTTTGAGAAGGAGGAGTGAGAAAACAGGTGGTGGAGGATGTGGTGGAGAGAAGAAAAAAAGAGGATGAGTTGATGGACAAGAGGTAAGTAGAAGAATGAAGAGCAGCAGACATTGGAGGCACAGTGATGAAAACGAAGGAGGCAACAAGAGAAAAAGTGCTGGAATTGGACGTACGATGCCAAACGGATGAGTTGGAGGAGGAGGAGGGAGAAAACAGGCGGCGGAGGAGGTGGTGGCGGGAAGAAGAGTATGGCAACGAGAAGGAAAATAAGAGACATCAAAAGAAGAGTTGGTTGGGTGAATGGGAATTTGCATTGAAAAAGACAATGCAGATGTTGACAAAGAGACAGAATGGAGGAAACACAAGTGTTTGAATCCGAATAGGTGGAGGATCACACTTGACGAAACAAACTGGCGATGGATGTGGTGATGGACAGAAGAAGACAAGCAGATGATGATTTTCTGGAGAGGTAAGTAGAAGCGAAAAAGAGGACAGAGATGAGGCGAAGCTGTGAAAAGAGTCCGTCATGTAAGTAAAGGACAGGGAAATATGGAGACCGAAGGCAGAACATGAGGAACCAGAGGAAAAAAACCGGAGGTGTAAGTGGTGGTGGAGGAAAGAAGAGAGAAGTGGAGTATGCGTTTAAAAATGAGAGGTAAGTAGAAAAACTGAAGAGCATTTCTTGGTGGAGTGGAGTAAAAGAGATCTACTTGGAGGTGTAGTGGTGTAAAAGACAAGACAATGTTGGAAGAGGAGGAGTATTTTGAGGTTTGGAACCGAAAGGAGTTGGAGGAGGTGTGAGAAACTGGCGGTGGAGGAGGTGGTGGAGGGAGAAGAAAAGAGGAGGAGTTCGGAGACGAGAGGTAATGAGAACAAATAAAGTGAGGAAACTGGAACCTGGAGTTGAAAATGGAACAAGGCCGACATCAGAACAGGAGGAATTGCAGGTAAGGAGAACAAAGGCGGAGATAGTGGAAGAGGAAGGAAGAAAACAGGAATTGGAGGACAGAGGGACTGGCAGAAGAAAAGAAGGCAGTACCACAAGTGGTGAAAAACATCAGAAGAGAATGAAGGGGATATCGAGAAGAGGTTGATGGGGGAATGGGAATTTAAATTTGTGAATGTAATTTGTGAGGGTAGAGTCAGGGAAGTGTGGGGAGAGGGAGACCCTGGAGGAGAAAAAGACGATGTAGAAGTAGAAGAGTAGACGGAAATGGAGGAAAAACAAAAGTGAATCAGAAGTTGGAGGAGGAGAGTGGCAGGAGCAAACAGCAGAAGAACCGGGTGATGGAGTGAAGAAGACATGAAGAAGATGATTTCTAGAGGGGTAAGTAGAATAACAGAAGACGACACAGAGGTGAGGCACTGAAAATAAACCCGTTAAATAACAGTAGGATGTGGAGGTATGGAGACACAGAAGATGGAGGAGGAAAAACCAGAGGTGAATGAGGTGGTGAAGGAAAGGAGAGAAGTGGAAGATGCGTTTGAGAGCGAGAGGTAAGTAGAAGAAATGAAGAGCAGGAGACAATGGAAGTGCAGTTGTGTTGCAAGAACAAGATTAGAAGAAGAGCAGGATTATGAAGTATGGAATCGAAAGTAGGAGTTTGAGAAGGATGAGAGAGAAAACAAGTGGAGGAGGAGGTGGTGGCGGGAAGGAGAAGAGTAGAAGAACGAGAACAGAGATGGATCAGAAGAAGATGATGGGGACATCAGAAGAGGTGGATGGGTGAATGGGAATTTGTATTTGTGAATCATTTTGTGAGGGGTGGGACAGGGAATTGTAGGGACGGGGAGACCTGTTGTTGAAAAAGACAATGCGGAATTGAAGAGACGGAATTGGAGGAAACAGAAAAGTGTTTGAATTGGAGAAGATCCAGGAGCAAATTTGACGAAGCAAACTGTTCATGGTCGCGGTGATGGTGGGAAATGACAAGAATATGATGATTTTTGTAGAGGTAAGTAGGAGGAAAATAGACAAAACATAGGTTGGGCAACAGTGAAAATGAACCGTCATGTAACAAAAGGATGAGGAGGTACTGAAACACAAGATGGAAGAAGGAGGCCCAAGGGAAAGAAAACTGGAGATGGATGAGATGGTGGTGGAAAGAAGAGAGAAGAGTAGGATACATTTGAAAATGAGAGGTAAGTAGAAGAACTGAAGAGCAGTTTTTGGTGGAGTGGCGTAAAGGAGAACTACTATGGAGGAATAGTGGTATAAAAGACAGCAAGACAATGTTGGAAGAGGAGGAGTATTTTGAGGTATGGAAACAAAAGGAGTTTGAGGAGGAGGAGTGATAAAACAGGCGGTGGAGGAGGTGGTGGAGGGAGAAGAAAAGAAGAGGAGGATGAGTTCATGGACGAGAGGTAAGTAGAAGAATGAAGAGCAAGAGACATTGGAGGCAGAATGATGAAAACGAGGCAACAAGAAAACAGTTTCTGGAATTGGAGCTATGATGGCTTAAGGACGAGTTGTAGGAGGAGCAGGAGGGAAATAACAGGCAGAGGGGGAGGTTGTTTCGGGAAGAAGAGTAGGATGACAAGAGATTAAATAAGATGAAGACATCAGAAGAAGAGGTGGTGGATAAATGGGAATTTGAATTTGTGAATGGAATTTGTGAGGGGGGGACAGGGAAGTGAAGGGAGAGGGAGATCTGATGTTGAAAAATGTGATGTAGATAGTGAAGAGGAGACAGAAATGGAGGAAACACAAAAGTGTTTGAATCGAAGTAGATGGAGGACCACACTTGAAGCAAACTGGCAATGAACGAGGTGATGGAAGAAGACAAGAGATGATGATTTCGTGTAGACGTAAGTAGAAGCAAAAAAGAGGACAAGGAAGAGGCGAGTCCGTGAAAGGAGTTCGCAAGTAAGGAAAGGACGGAGGTACGGAGACCAAAGGTGGAATTTGAGGACCCTGAGGAAGAAAACCGGGAGTGGATGGGGTAGTGGAGAAAAGAAGAGAGAATTGGAGGATGCATTTGAAAATGAGAGGTAAGTAGAAGAACTGAAGAGCAGTTCTTGGTGGAGTGGAGTAAAAGAGAACTGCTATGGAGCCGTAGTGGTTTAAAAGTCAGTAAGAAAATGTTTAAACGGGATGAGTATTTTGAGGAATGGAACCGAAAGGAGCTTGAGGAGGAAGAGTGAGAAAACAGGCGGTGGAGGAGGTGGTGGAGGGAGAAGAAAATAAGAGGACGATGAGTTCATGGACGAGAGGTAAGTAGAAGAATGAAGAGCAGCAGACAGTGGAGGCACAGTGGTGAAGAAGAAGGAGGCAACAAGAGGACAGGAGCTGGAATTGAAGGTACGATGCCAAAAGGAGGAGTTGGAGGAGGAGGAGTGAGAAAACTGGTGGAGGAGGAGGTGGTGGATGGAGAAGTGTAGGACGATAAGAGGAGAAATAAAAAAAGATGAAAACATAAGAGGAGAAGGGGTGAATGGCAATTTGAATTTGTGAATGGAAATTGTGAGGGGGAGGGACAGGGAACTGTGGGGAGAGGGAGAGCTGGTGTTGAAAAAGGCAATGCAGATGTTGAAGAGGATATGGAGTTTGAGGAAACAGAAAAGTGTTTGAATTGGGAGAAGGTGGAGGATTACAGTTGAAGTAGCAAACTGTTGATGGACGCGGTGATGGAAGGACAGAGACTTGAAAATGGTGACATTGTGGAGAGGTAAATAGGAGGAAAAAAAGACAACAGAGGAGGAGCGACAATAAAAAAGATCCAGCATGTAAAAAAAGGATGAGGAGGTACTGAAACATAAGATGGAAGGAGGACCTATTGAAAGAAAACCGGAGGTGCATGAGATGGTGGTGGAAATTATAGAGAAGTGGAGGATGCGTTTGAAAATGAGAGGTAAGTAGAAAAACTGAAGAGCAGTTCTTGGTGGGGTTCAGTAAAGGAGAACTATTATGGATGCATAATGGTGTACAAGAGAACACGACAATGGTGGAAGAGGAGGAGTATTTTCAGGTATGGAACTGAAAGGAGTTTGTGGAGGAGGAGTGATAAAACAGGCGGTGGAGGAGGTGGTGGAGGGAGAAGAAAAGAAAAGGACGATGAGTTTGAAGACGAGAGGTAATGAGAACAAATAAAGGGAAGGAAACAGAAGGCTTGAGTTGAAAATGGAACAAGGATGACATCAGAACAGGAGGAATTGCAGGTAAGGAGAACAAAAGCAGAGATGGAGGAGAAGGAACAAGAAGAATACAGGCTATAAGGAGGTGGTGGACAGGGATCCAGATGGAGGAGGTACAGCTGGCACACCTTCTCCAGATGGAGCCCTGGCGACACTGAGCAGCAACTAACAGGGCTCCGTGTTGCGGGACTGGAACACATACGAGCCGCGGGGGGGCACTGGAGTGAGGCAGCGCCAGCCCAAACTCCAAATGGCCCCGGCCGCCGGAAGTCACGCCCTCGACCCACCCTCAGAGCCATCTCGCCACATTCAACAGAGAAGAGGCTCGGCAGTCTGGTGAGCAATGCGGCCGGAGAAATGATCCGGACCAGAATCCGGGCCAACAACACCAGGGATCCAGATGGAGCTGGTACAGCTTGTACACCTTCTCCAGATGGAGCCCTGGCGACACTGAGCAGCAACTAACATGGCTCCGGGTTTCGGGACCTTTTCTAAAAACTGAAAACATACAATCTTTTAATGGAAAACCAATTATTAAATGCTTCCTTAGTAGGGCTGTCTTTCTTGGGGGGAAAACTCCAACAACAATAGTGAGTTTTGTTTTGCAATATGGAACGTAATCAAGGTAAAGAGAAAATGAAGTGAAATTCATCAGTTTTACAGTTGGGGATGGGGGGCGGGGCGGGGGTATACTGGGGATTTTGGTGGTGGAATATGGGCACTGGTGAAGGGACAGTGTTTGAATATTGTATAACTGAGACATAAACCTGAAAACTTTGAAACTTTTCACATGGTGATATAATAAAAATTTTTAAAAAAAGGAGGTGGTGGAGAAAGAAAGAGAGGAAGGGTAGGATGAGTGCATGGACAAGAAGTAGAAGAATGAAGAGCAGCAGACAGTTGTGTCAGAGTGGTGAAAAAAAGGAGGCAACAATAGAACAAGAGCTGGAATTGGAGGTATGATGCCAAATGGAGGAGTTAGAGGAAGAGGAGAGAGAAAGCAGAAAAGAAGTTGGTGGTAGGAAGAATAAAAGTAGACAACGATGAGTTCAAAGATGAGAGGTAATGAGAAAAACTGAATTGGAGTCACGATGCCAAAGGGATGAGTTGAAGGAGTCGGAAAGAGAAAACAGGAGGAGGAGGAGGTGGTGGAGGGAAGAAGAAAAGTGAGGAGGAGGCTTTGAAGACTAGATGTAATGATATGAATTTAATGAAGGACACTGTGGAGGCAGTGTTGAAAATGGAACATGGATGACATCACAACAAGAGTAATTGGAGGTACAGAGAAAAAAGGTAGAGATAGAGGAATAAGAGGGAAGAGGAAGAAAACAGGCGGTGGAGGAGAAAGGAATGGGCAGTAGTAAAGAAGGTAGTACTACAAGTGGAGAAAAGCATCAGAAGAAGATGAAGGTGACGTCTGAGAAGAGGTGGATGAGCGAATGGGAATTTGAATTTGTGAATGGAATTTGTGAGGGAAGGGACAGGGAAGTGTGGGGACAGGGAGAACCTCAAGGAGATAAACATTGTGGGAAGTGGAAGGAGATGGACCAAGAATAAGAAAACCTGTGGTCGATGAGATGGTTTGGAAATAAGAGAGAAGTGGAGAATGCGTTTGCAAATGAAGGTAAGTAGAAAACTGAAGAGCAGTTCTTGGTGGAGTGGAGTAAAAGAGAACTACTATGGAAGAGAAAGTAATTTAGGAAGAGGAGTGAGAAAAAAGGCGGTGGAGGAGGTGGTGGAGGAAGAAGAAAAGAAGAGGACAAAGAGCTCAAAGACGAGAGGTCATGAGAAGAACTAAAGAAAGGAAACTGTGGAGGTTGTAGTTGAAAATGGAACAAGAACGACTACAGAACAAGAGGAATTGCAGGTAAGGAGAACAAAGGCCAAGATGGAGGAGGAGCAGTAAGAAGAATCCAGGCTGTAAGGAGGTGGTGGAGGGACAAATAAAAGAAGAAAGAATTAGTGCATAGAGGAGAGGTAAATAGAAGGATGAAGAGAGGCAGACAGTTGAGGAAGAGTATTGAAAACAAAGGAGGCAAGAAGAGAACAGAGTGTGGAATTGGAGTTATTATTCCAAAGAGATGAGTTCAAGGAGTCATAAAGAGAAAACAGGAGGAGGAGGAGGTGGTGGCGGGAAAAGAAAATTGACAAGAAGGATTTTGAAGACTAGAGGAAATGAAATGAACTGAATGAAGGTCACTGTGGAGGCCGAGTCGAAAATTGAACATGGATGACATCACAACAGTAGGAATTGGAGGTACAGAGCAAAAAGTTGGAGATAGAGGAGTAACACGGAAGAAGAAAACAGGTGGTGGAATAGATGGGGATGGGCAGAGGAAAAGAAGGCAGTACCACTTTTTGAGAAAAACGTCAGAAGAAGATAAATGGGACATCAGAGAAGAGGTGGATGGGGGATGGGAATTTGAATTTGTGAATGGAATCTGTGAGGTGTAGAGCCAGAGAAGTGTGGGGAGAGGGGACTCTGTAGGAGAAAATATTGTGGAAAGTAGAAGATTACGGAAATGGAGGAAACACAAAAGTGTGGAAATCCTGGAATTTGGAGGAGCATAGTAGACGAAGGAAACAGCCAAAGGACAGGGGGATAGAGGGAAGACTATAAGAGGATGATTTCATTGACAGGTAAGTAAAAAAAAAACAAGTCACAGAGGAGGTGAGTGAGGGAAAAAGAACCCATCATGTAAGAGGTGGTCGAGGCAGAATGGACCCAGAATAACATGGAGGAGGAGTACTGAGAAGTGAAAACCAGCATTAGAGGAGGTGGTAGAGGATTAAATGGCGAAGACGATGAGGACTTTGAGAACAAGAGCTGATTTGTAAAACTGTACTGCAGGAGAAAATTAAGCGGAGTGTTGGATTACAGAGTAAAACGACATCCGAAGAGGAGGAGGATTGGAGGTACAGAACCGAATGGAAGAGTTTGGGAAGAAGGAGGGATAAAGCAGGTGGAGGAGGAGGTGGTGGACGGAAGAAGAAAAGAAAAGTAGAGGGGCTGGAGCGATAGCACAGCGGGGAGGGTGTTTGCCGTGCACGCGGCTGTCCCGGGTTCAATCCCCAGCATCCCATATGTTCCCACAAGCACCGCCAGAAGTAATTCCTGAGCAGAGAACCAGGAGTAACCGCTGAGCATTGCCGGGTGTGACCCAAAAGGCAAAAAGAAAAAAAAAGGAGTAGATCAACGAGAGCAGAAATATATCAGAGGTATTTGAATGGGACATTTGAAGAAGATGTTGATGGGGGATGGGAATTTGAATTTGTGAATGGAATTTGAGAGGGGGAAAGTCAGGGAAGAGTGGGTAGAACGAAATCCTGGAGGAAAAAGAGATGATGCAGAAGTAGAAGAGCAGACTGAAATGGAGGAAACACAAAAATTTTTGAATCAGAGAAGGTGGAGGTACACAGTAGCAGGAGCAAACAGCTGACGGACCGGGTGATGGAGGGATGAAGAGAAAAAGAGGATGCTTTCCTGGAGTGGTAAGTAAAAAAAGAAAAGAAGTGACAGAGGAGGTGAGTCAGTGAAATAGAACCCATCAAGTAAGAGGAGGTCGAGGCAGAATGCCCCAGTATAACATGGAGGAGGAGGACCGACAGGTCAAAACCAGCAATGGAGGAAGTGGTGTTGGAGTGAAGGTCGAAGATGATGAGGCCTTTGAGAACAAGATCTGATTAGAAAAGCTAGAACAGGAGACAATGCAGGGGAGTGGTTGAAAAGAGAATAAGAGGACTTCCAATGAGGAGGAGCATTGGAGGTACAGAACGGAATGGAGGAGGTGGATAAGGAGGGACAAAGCAGACGGAGGAGGAGGAGGTGGAGGAAGAAGAAAAGAGTAGGACAATGAGCAGAATTATGTCAGAGGTATTTAAAGGGGACATTTGAAGAAGAGCTGGATGAGGGCGATGGTAATTTGAATTTGTGAATGAACTTTTTGGGGGGAGCGTCAGGGAAGTGTGGGGAGAGGGAGACCATAGAGGAGAAAAAGACAATGCAGAAGTAGAAAAGCAGATGGAAATGGAGGAAACACCAAGTGTTTGAGATAAGGTGGTATTGCAAAGTAGATGAAGCAAACAGGCAAAGGATGGGGTTATGGTGGGAAGAAGACGAGAAAAGGATTATTTCATAGAGTGGTAAGTAGAAGGAAAGAGAAGGAAAAAGCACCCACGAGAAGATGGAGTAGGAGGAACCAGAGGAAAAAACTGGTAGTAGAGTAGGTTGTGGAGGAAAAACGAGAGAAGTGGAGGATGCGTTTGAGAAAAAATGGTAAGTAGAACTGAAGAGCAGGAGACAATGGAGGCAGGAGACAATGGATGCAGTATAGTGTAAACAAGAACAAGAAAATGTTAGAAGAAGAGGAGGACTTTGAGTAGTTTGAGCGAGAAAACAGGCGGTGGAGGAGTTGGTGGCAGGAAGAAGTGTAGGACAACCTGAAGAGAAATAAATGAGGACGAAGACGTCAGAAAAAGAGGTGGATGGGTGAGTGGGAATTTGATTTGTGAATGGAATTTGTGAGGGGGAGGCATAGGGAAGTGTAGGGAGAGGGAGACCTGGAGTTGAGTAAAACGATGCAGATGTTGAAGGAGACAGAAATGGAGGATCATACTTGATGAAGCAAAGTGGCGATGGATGTGGTGATGGAGGGAAGAAGGCAAGGTGATGATGATTTTGTGTAGAGGTAAGTAGAAGCGAAAAAGTTGAGGCAGTGAAAATAATCTGTCATGTATGGAAAGGACAGGGAGGTACGATGACAGAGGTTGGAAGAGTAGGACCCAGAGGTATAAAACCGGGGGTGGACTGGTTGGGGGAGGAAAGAAGAGAGAAGTGGAGGATGCTTTTGAGAACCAGTGGTGAAGTAGAACTGAAGAGCAGAAGACAATGGAAGCATAGTGGTGTGAAAGAAAAAAAGAAAAGGAAGATGATTTTGAGGTAAGGAACCAAAATGAGCTTGCGGAGGAGGGAGAAAACAGGCGGTGGAGGAGGTGTTGGAGGGAGAAGAAAAGAAGAGAAGGATGAGTTCATGGATCAGAGTTAAGTGAAAGAATGAAGAGCACCGGATAGTAGAGGCAGAATAGTGAAATCGAAAGGAGGCAACAAAAGAACAAGAGCCAGAATTGAAGGTATGATGCCAAACAGTGGAATTGGAGGAGGAGGAGAGGAGGCTGTGGTTGGAAGAAAAAAAAGACGATGAATTCAAAGATGAGAGGCAATGAGAAAAACTGAAGGGAAAGGAACTATGGAGGCTGGAGTCAAAAATGGAACATGGACGATATCAGAACAGGAGTAATTGCAGGTACAGGAAACACATGCTGAGATGGAGGAGGACAGGGGAAGAATATAGGCGGAAAGGAGGTGGTGGAGGGACGAAGAAGAGAAGGGGAGGATGATTGCGTGGACGAGAGGTAAGTAGAAGAATGAAGAGCAGCAGACAGTGGAGGGAGAGTGGTGAAAACCAAAGGGGGCAAGAAGAGAGCAGAGTGCAGAATTGGAGTTATGATGCCGAAAGGATTATCTGGAGGAGTCTGAGGAGGAAAACAGGTGGAGGAGGAGGTGGTGGTGGTGGTGGAAAGAAGAAAACAAGAGGAGGAGGATTTCGAGAACTAGAGGAAATGTGAAGAACTGAGTGAAAGGGCCGGAGCGATAGCACAGCGGGTAGGGCGTTTGCCTTGCACGCGGCCGACTCGGGTTTGATCCATAGCATCCCATATGGTCCCCCAAGCTCTGTCAGGAGTAATTCCTGAGTGCAAAGCCAGGAGTAACCCCTGAGCATCGCTGGGTGTGACCCAAAAAGCAAAAAAAAAAAAAAGAACTGAGTGAAGGACAGTGTGCAGGCTGCTTTGAAAATGGAATATGGAGTACATCAGAATAAGAGGAATTTGGGGTATGGAGAAAAAAGGCATAGGTCGAGGGGTAAGGGGGTAGAAGATGAAAATGCAGTGTATGATAATGGGGCAGAAGAAGAAATGAAGATTAGAACCAGGAGCGGAGAAAAATGTCAGAAGGAGATGAAAGGGACATCAGAAGAGGTGGATGGGGAATGGGTATTTGGATTTGTGAGGAGGAATGACAGGGAAGTGTGTGGAGAGAGAGACTCGGGAGAAAAAGACAATGCAGAAGTAGACAAGACAGAAATGGAGGGATCACGAATGTGTTTGAATCGGAGAAAGTGGAGAAGCATAGTAGACCTAGCAAAGAGGTGAAGGACTGGTGATGTAGGGAAGAATACAAGGAAGAAGATGATATCTATGAGAGATAAGTAGAAGAGCTGAAGAGCAGGAGATAATGGATGCGTTGTGGTGTAAAAGAGAAAGTTAGAAGAGGAGGAGGGTTTAAAGATACAAAACAAAAAGGAGTTTGAGGAGGAGGGGGAAGAAAACAGGCGGAGGAGGTGGTGGTAGAAGGAAGAAGAAAAGAAGGCCAATGAGATTGAAGACAAGAAGAAATGAGTTGAACTGAACGGCAGGAGACTTTGGAGGCTGGATTCGAAAATGGAATACGGATGATATCAGACAATGAGAAATGGGAGGTATGGAAAACAAGGGCAAAGATGGAGGAGGAGGTGGAAAGAAGAAAACAGGCGGAGAGGATTTGGTGGAGTATTGAAGAAAAGAAGAGGAGAATGAGTGCATGCATGAGAGTTAAGTAAAAGATGAAGAGCAACAGACAGTGGAGGGAGTCGTTTCACCAAAACGAAAGGAGACAAGAAGAGAAGAGAGAGCGGAATTGCAGTTATGATGCCAAAAGGATGTGTTGGAGGAGTCGAAGGGAGAAAACAGGTGGAGCAGGAGATTATGGCCTGATAAAAAAGACAAGGAGGATGAGAGGAAATGAAAAAATTGAGTGAAGGACACTGTGGAGACCCAGTTGAAAATGGAACACGGACGAAGTCAGTATAAGAGGTATTGGAGGTACTGAGAACAGTGGTGTAGATGGAGGAGTAAGAGGGAAGAAGATGAAAAAGGTAGTGTAGGAGATCTGGGTGGGAAGAGGAAAAGAAAGACAGGACTACAGGCGGAGAAAAACGTCACAAGATGATGCTGACATCAGAAGAAGAGGTGAACGGTGGAGTGGGAATTTGAATTTGTGAATGGAATTTGTTGAGGGGGAGGGACGGGAGTTCGGGAGAGGGAGACCCTGGAGGAGAAAAAGATGATGCGGAAGTAGAAGAGCAGAGAGAATTGAGGAAACACAAATTGTTTGTATCAGAGAAGGTGGAGGAGCACAGTAGACGAAGCAAACATGTGAATGATGGGGTGATGGAAGAAGATAAGAAGAGGATTATTTTGTGTAGTGGTAAGTAAAAGAGAAAAACAAGACAGAGGAGGTCGAGGCAGAATGGACCTACAATAACGTGGAGGAGGAGGATTAAGAGTTGAAAACCAGTAGTGGAGAAGGTGGTGGAGGAATGAAGGAAGAAGATGATGAGGCCTTTGAGAACCAGAGGTAATTAGAAAAACTGTAGAGCAGGAGACAATGAGGTGGACTGGTGGAAAAAAAGCGTAAGTCTTCATCCATAGACGAGGAGAATTGGCAGTACAGACTGAATGGAGGAGTTGGAAAAGATAACAGGACAAAACAGGCAGAGGAGGAGGTGGTGGAAGGAAAAAGAAAAAAAAAGATTAGGAAGACGAGAGCAGAAATATTTCAAAGGAAGTTTCAGGGGACATTTGAAGAAGAGGTGATGAGGGAATGGGAATTTGAATTTGTGAATGGAATTTGTGAGGGGGGGGTACAGGAACGTTTGGTTAGAGGGAGACCCTGGAGGAGAACAAGAGGATGCATAGGTAGAAGAACAGATGGAAATGGAGGAAACACAAAAGTGTTTGAGAGAAGGTGGAAATGTATAGTAGACGAAACAATCAGGCGAAGGACATGGTGATGGAATGACGAAGACAAGAATATCGTGATTTCATAGAGTGGTAAGTAGAGGGGAAAAAGATGACACAGGAGGCGTGGCAGTGAAAACCCATCAAGTAAGACTAGGACCAAGGGTATGCAGACACAAGAAGATGCAGGAGGAGGATCCAAAAGAAGAAAACCGTGGTAGAGGAGGTGGTGGAGAAAGAAGAGATACGTGGAGGATGCGTTTGACAACGAGAGGTAGTAGAAGAACTGAAGAGGGGGCTGGAGCAATAGCACAGCGGGTAGGGCATTGGCCTTGCACGCGGCCGACCCGGGTTCGATTCCCAACATCTCATATGGACACCTGAGCACCGCCAGGGGTAATTCCTGAGTGCAGAGCCAGGAGTAACCCCTGTGCATCGCCGGGTGTGACCCAAAAAGCAAAAAAAAGAAGAAGAACTGAAGAGTAGGAGACAATAGAGGCATAGTGCTGTAAACAAGAACAAGACAAGGTACGAATAAGAAGAGGACATTGTGGTATGGAACTAAAAAGAGGACTTTGAGGATTTCGAGGAAAAAACAGGTGGAGGAGGAGGTGGTGGCAGGAAGAAGAATAAGAGCAGGACCACAAGAGGAGAAATAAATCAAAGGAAGATGAAGGGGACATTAGAAGAGGTAGATCAGTAAATGGGAACTTGAATTTGTGAATGGAATTTGTGAGGGGGAGGGACAGGGAAATGTGCGAAGCAGGAGACCTGGAGTTGAAAAAGACGATGCAGATGTTGAAGAGGAGATGGACATGAAGGACACACATAAGTGTTTGAATCAGAGAGGGTGGAGTAGCATAGTTGACAAAGCAAACTGAGATTGATGTGGTGATGGAGGGAAGAAGAAAAGCAGATGATGATTTTATGGAAAGGTAAGTCGAAGCGAAAAGAAGACAGATGAAGTGAGGCAGTGAAAACGTACCCGTCATGTAAGAAAAGGATGAGGAGGTACAGAGACATAAGACATAAATCGAGGGCCAGAGGAAGAAAACCAGCAGTGGTGGAGGAAAGAGAGTGATTTGGAGGATGCTTTTGAGAACCAGAGATAAGTAGAAGACCTGAAGAGCAGGAGACAATGGAGGCATAGTGGTGAAAAAGACAACAAGACAGGTTTAGAAGAGGAGGAGCATTTTGAGGTAAGGAACCCAAAAGGAGTTTGTAGAGGAGGATGTGTTCATTTACGAGAGGTAAGTAGAAAAATGAAGAGCAGCAGACAGTAGAGACAGAGTGGTGGAAACGAAAGGAGTGAACAAGAGAACAGGAGTTGTAATTGGAGGTAAGATACCAAACGGAGGACTGGAGGAGGAGGAGGGAGAAGATAGGTAGAGGAACAGGTGGTGGCAGGAAGAAAAGAAGAGAAGAAAGACGAGATGAGAAATTTGTCAGAAGATGAGGGGGACATTAGAAGAAGAGGTTGGTAGTGAAATGGGAATTATAATTTGTGAATGGAATTTGTGAGGGGGAAGGAAAGGGACATGTGGGGAGAGGGAAACCAGGAGAAAAAAGACGATGTGGATGTAGAAGAGGAGACAGAAATGGAGGTTACACAAAAGTGTTTGAATCGGAGAAGATGGAGCAACATAGTAGACGAAGCAAACTAGCGACGATGGGGTGATGGAGGGTAAAAGACAAGAAGAGGATGATTTCGTGGAAAGGTAAGTAGAAGAAAAGAAGACCACATAGAGGAGGCCAGTCAGTGATAACGAATTCTTCCAATAAGAGGCGGATGAAGAGATACAGAGACACAAGAAGATTGATGAAGAGGAGGACCGAGAGTAAGAAAACCAGCAGTGGAGGTGGTGGACGAATGAAGGGAGAAGAGTATGAGGCCTTTGAGAACCAGAGGTATTTAGAAAAACCGTAGAGCAGGAGACAATGAGGAGGAGTGGTGGAAAAAAGAACAAGACTACATCAGAATCGTATGAAGGAGTTGGAGAAGAAGGAGGGATAAAACAGGCAGAGGAGGAGGAGGTGGAGGGAAGAAGAAAAGAAGAGGAGGATGAGTTTATGGCGAGAGGTAAGTAGTAGAATGAAGAGCAGCAGAGAGTGGAGGCGGAGTGGTGAAAACGAAAGGAGGCAACATCAGAACAGAAGGTGGTATTGGAGATACGATACCAAAAGGAGGAGTTGGATGGGAGGATAAGGAGAAAGCAGGCCACGGAAGAGGTGTTATCAAGAAGAATAAAAGATGCCGAGGATGAATTCAAGGAGGAGAGAATTTGTGAGGACCTGAAGGGCAGGACATTGGAGTCGAAAATAGAACACTGACAATGACAGACCAAGAGGAATTGGAGGTACGGAGATCGGCGGCAGAGATGAGGAGGAGGAGGGAAGAAGGAAACAGTTGGAGGTGTGTGTCGGGAAGGAGAAAAGAGTAGGACGACGAGAGAAGTATGTCAGAAGACGATGAAGGGTACATCAGAAGAAGAAGTGGATGGTGGAATGGAAATTGGAATTTGTGAGGGGGAGGGTCAGGGAAGTGTGGGGAGAGGGAGACCCTGGAGGAGAAAAAGACGATGCGGAAGTAGAAGAGCAGATGGAAATGGAAGAAACGGAAATGTGTTTGAGAGAAGTTGGAGGAGCATCATAGAGGAAGCAAACAGGTGCAGATGGGATGATGGAGGGAAGAGGACAAGAAGATGATGATAATGCAGTGTTAAGTAGAAGGAAACGAAGACAACACAGGAGGTGAGGCAGTGAAACAAGCTGACAATTAAGTCTAGGACGAGGAGGTGCGGGAGACACAAGAAGATGGAGGAGGAGGAGGAGCCAGACAAAACCGTAGGTGGAGGTGGTAGTGGAGGTAATAAGAAAAATGTGGAGGATGTGTTTGAGAACAAGAGGTAAGTAGAAGTACTAAAGAGCAGGAGACAATGGAGTTGTAGTGGTGTAAAATACAAGACTACATTAGAAGAGGAGAAGGATTTCGAGGTAAAGAATCTAAAGGAGGAGTTTGAGGAGGAGGACGAGGAGATGAAAGAAAGAAGAGAAGACGATGAGTTCGAGGATGAGAGAAAATGAGAAGAACTGAGGGGCAGGATACAGTTGAGTCTGGAGTAGAAAATGGAATATGAATGACGTCAGAAAAAGGAATGGGAGGTATGGCGAACAAAGGTGGAGATGGAGGAGGAGAAAAGAAGAAAACAGGTGGTGTATAGATGAAGAAAAGAATGGGAGGATGAGTGCAGGGATGAAAGGTAAGTAAAAAAATGAAGAGCAGCAGACAGTGGAGGGAAAGTGGTGAAAATGAAAAGCAAGAAGAGAACAGAGGGGAGAATTGGAGTTACGATGCCTAAAGAATGACTTGGAGGAGTCGGAGGGAGAACACAGGTGGTGGAGGAGGTGGTTGCAGGAAGAAGAAAAGATGAGGATTTTATGGACAAGAGGAAATGAGAAGAATTGAGGAAGGACACTGTGCAGGCCGAGTCAAAATTGAAACATGGACGACGTCAGAACAAGAGGAACTGGAGGTACAGAGAAAAAAGGCAGAGATGAAGGAGTAAGAGGGAAGAAGAAGAAAACAGGCAGTGGAAGCGATGGCTCCGGGGAGTAGAAAAGAAGGGCCGGATCTCGAGTGGAGAAAAACATCAGAAAAACTTGAAGGGTACATCAGAAGAAGAGGTGGATGGGGAACGGGAATTTGAATTTGTGAATGGAATTTGTGAGAGGGAGGGACAGGGTAGTGTGGGGAGACGGAAAACCTGGAGGAGAAGAAGAAGATGCGGAAGTAGAAGAGGAGACAGAATTTGAGGAAACACAAAAGTGTTTTAATCGGAGAAGGTATAGGAGCACAGTAGATGAAGCACATATGCGAAGGACGGGGTGATGGAGTGAAGAGGACAAAAGAGGAGTATTTCGTGGAGAGGCAAGTAGAAGGAAGAAAAGACAACAGAGGAGGTGAGGCAGTGAAAAAGAACCTGTCAAGTAAGTGGAGATCGAGGCAGAATGGAGCCAGAAGAAGAAGGAAGATGAGGACTGAGAGGAAGAAAACCAGCAGAGGTGGTAGATGAATGAAGGGAGAAGAGGATGAGGCCTTTGAGAATGAGAAGTAATTAGAAAAACTGTAGAGCACGAGACAATGAGGTAGAGTGGTGGAAAAGAGAATAAGACAACATCCGAAGAGGTGGATTGGAGGTACAGAACCGAATGGAGGACTTGCAGAAGGAGTGACAAACAGGTGTAGGAGGAGATGGTGGAGGGAAGAAGAAATGAAGTTTAGGAAAATAGCAGAAATATCAGAGGAAGATGAAGGGGACATCATAAGAGGTTCATGTTGGAATGGGAATTTGAATTTGTGAATGGAATTTGTGAGGGGCGGGGAGGAAGAACCTGAAGGAGAAAAAGACAATGCAGAAGTAAACTAGGAGACAGATGTAAGAAACACAAAAGTGATTGATTTGGAGAATATCCAGCAGCTTAGCAGATGAAGCAATTAGGCATAATACTGTGTGTTGGAGGGAAGAAGACAGGAAGTGGATGGTTTCTTCGAAAGGTAAGTAGTAGAAAAGATGACACAAAGGAGGCCAGCCAGTGAAAAAGACCCCGTCAATTAAGAGGAGATCGAGGCAGAAGTGATTCAGAAGATGAACCAGGATTATGGAGATGAAGAAATCTGGTGGTGGAGAAAGTGATTGACTAAAGAAGAGAGAAGTGTAGGATGCTTTTGAGAATAAGAGGTAAGTAGAAGAATTGAAGAGCAGAAGACAATGGAGACGGAGTGGTGTAAAAGAAAAAGATGATGTCAGATTGGAAGTATGGTAGGGGGCTGGAGCGATAGCACAGCTGGTTGGGCGTTTGCCTTGCACGCGGCCGACCCGGGTTCAAATCCCAGCATCGCATACGGTTCTCTGAGCACCGCCATGAGTAATTTCTGAGTGTAGAACCAGGAGTAACCCCTGTGCATTGCCAGGTGTGACTCAAAAAACAAACAAACAAACAGATTGGAGGTATGGTACCAAAAGAAGGGGTTAGAGCAGGAGTAGGGAGAAAACGGGGAGAGGTGATGTGGTGGAGGAAAGAACATTAGAAGGGAAGGATGAGATCTTGGACGAGAGCTAAGTAGAAGAATGAAGAGCAGCAGACAGTGAATGACGAGTGGTGAAAATGAAGGGAAACAAGAAGACAGTAGAAATTGGAGGTTTGGTGCCAAAAGGAGGAGTTGGAGGAAGAGGAGGGAGTAAACAGGGGGAAGAGGAGGAGGTGGCTGGAATAAGGAAAGAACAGGATGATTTCGAGGAGGACGATAGGAAATGAGATGAACTGAAGGGAAGGAGACTGTGGAGGCCGAGTAGAAAATGGAACACGGATGACATCAGAATACACTTAACTGGAGTACGGTGAAAAATGGCGGAGATTGAGGATGGAAGAAGAAGAAAACAGGAGGAAAATGAGAAGGTGGCAGAAAGAAGAATGCAGCAGGATGAGTTGATGGATGAAAGGTAAGTAGAAGAATGAAAAGCAGCACACTGTGGAGGCAGAGTGACAAAAAAGAAAGGAGGCAAGAAGAGAATAGGAGGCAGAATTGGAGGTACGATGCCAAGAGGAGGAGTTGGAGGAGGAGGGAGATGATATCAGGAAGAAGGAAAGAAGTAAAGGATGATTTTGTCGATGAGACAAAATGAGTGGAAGTGAAGGGAAGGAGACTGTGGAGGCTGAATCGAAAATGGAACATGGTCTACGTCAGAATACGAAGAATTGTAGATACAGAGAAAAAAGATGGAGATTGAGGATGAGGAGGTAAGAAGAAGAAAACAGGTGGAAGAGAAGATGCTGGTGGGAAGAAGCAAGGAAGGGCAGGATGATAAGTGGAGAAATATGTCAGTAGAAGATGAATGGGACATCAGAAGAAGAGGTGGCTGGGGGAATGGAATTTGAATTCGTGGATTGAATTTGTGAGGGTGAGGGACAGGGAAGTGTGGAGGAGGAATACCCTGCAGTAGAAAAGACGATGCAGTAGTAGAAGAGGAGACAGAAATGTAGGGGGGGAAGTGTTTGTTGAAAGTCCAGGAGCATACTAGATTAAGGAAGCAGGCGGAGGACGGGGAGGTTGAGGGAAGAAGACGAGAAGAGCATGATTTCAAGGAAAGGTAAGTAGAAGAAAAGAAGACACAGAGGAGGCCAGGCAATGAAACAGACCTCATAAAATAAGAGGATGTCATGGCAGAATGGAGCCAGAAGAAGATGGAAGAGGTGTACGAAGAAAACCGGCAGTGGAGGAGGTTTTTTGGGAAGGAAAATAGAAGTGGAGGATGCATTTGAGAATGAGAAGTAAGTAGAAGAACTGAAGAGCAGGATATAATGGAGGTGGCGTGTTGTAGAAGAGAAAACGATGATGTCAGAAAAGGAGGAGGATTGACGGTTTGATAATGAAAGAAGTTGGAGCAGGAGGAGGGAGAAAACAGGCGGAGGATCTGGTAGAGGGAAGAAGAAAAGAAGAGGATGAGCTTGGAACAAGAGAAGAATGAAGAGCAGCAGACACTGAAAGCAGAGTGGTGAAAACGAAGGAGGCAACAAGAGAACAGGAGGCAGAATTGGAGGTACAGAGGACGGGGTGATGGAGGGAAGAAGATAATAAGAATGATTTCTTAAAGAGGAAAGTAGAAGCAAAGAAGACGACACAGAGGAGGTGTGGCAGTGTAAAAGAACTTGTTGCGGAGAATGAGGAGGTATGGAGATACAAGTATATGGAGGAGGAGGACCGTGAGGAAGAAAACCAACAGTGAAGTAGGTGGTGGCAGAGGAATGAAGAGAGAAGATGATGAGGCGTTTGAGAACCAGAGGTAAGAAGAAGAACTGAAGAGCAAGAGACAATGGAGGTGAAGTGGTGTAGAAGAGAAAAAGGCAAAGACAGAAGAGGAGAATTTTGTGGTACAGAGCCAAAAGGAGGAGTTAGAATAGTAGGAGGGAGAAAACAGGTGTAGGAGATGGTCATGGAGGAAAGAAGAAAAAAAAAGGAGAGGATGAGTTCGTGGATGAGAGGTAAGTAAGTAGAAGAATGAAGGGCAGCAGTCAGTGGAGGCAGAATAGTGAAATAGAAAGGAGATAGAAAGAACAGAATGTTGAATTGGAGTCATGAAGTCAAAAGGAAGAGGGGAAAAATATGGAAGACGTGGTGGTGGGAAAAAGAATAGAGGAGGAGGATGTGTTTGAGGATGTGAAGAAATTGAAGAAATGAAGGGCAGGAGACTGGAGGCTAAAGTGGAAAATGGAACATGGAAAACATCTGAAGAAGAGGAATTCGAGGTATGGAGAATTAAGGCACATATGGGGGAGGGAAGAAGAAAAGAAGAGTAGGACAATGAGAGGAGAAATATGTCAGACGAAGATGAACGGGACATCAGAAGAAGAGGTGGATGGGGGAATGGGAATTGGAATTTGTGAATGGAATTTGTGAGGGGGAGGAACAGGGAGGTGTGGGGAGAGGGAGACCCTGGAGGATAAAAAGGTGATGCAGAAGTAGAAGAGGAGACAGAATGGAGGAAAGACTAAAATGTTTGAATCAGAGATGGTGGAGGAGCATAGTAGATGAAGATGTCAGAACAAGAGGAGGATTTGGAGGTACAGAGCAAAAGAATTGGAGGAGAAGGAAGGTAAAACAGGCTGAGGAGAAGCCGGTGGAGGGAAGAAGAAAAGAAGGGGAGGATGGAGGAGAGGTATCAACCCACTCCCAAGTGTTCGCATAACAAATTAAATTCCTCTTTGATTACTTGAGTTTTTGTGGTTGACCGTTATTGGTGTTTCAGTGCACATCATCCTGACACACACCTGCCACCTGGTACCGACGTCCCTCCCCCAAGAACTGGGCTTATTTCACCCGGAAGTTGCCTTTGGCCTTTCTTTCTCTCTGTCTGTGTAACTTTTAGTTCTGCCTTTGAGAGATCACTGTGTAAGTCCCTGTTCCTCAGACTGCCTGGACTTTATGTGATGTTCATCGTTCCGTTCACGGGTCTGCAGACTGCATGATTTTATTCTTAGAGCAGCCCAGGTCTTATTATTTGTCTATGTCTCTCAGCTACATAATCCCTTGTTTCATAGTTGGGTTTTTGCATGTTTTCCACGTCTGGACTAAGCACTGCAGTGGACACAGGCGTGCATGGGTCCTTTAGAATGGAAGACTGTGTGTGTTACAAATGAAAACCTTTCTATGTAGCTTCAAAACTGAAGAGCCGGAAGTTCCTTTAGGCCCTGGAGACCACTCAAAAGGTTCGGGCACTTGCTTTGCATGTTGAAAGTTCAAAGTTTGAGACTCTGGGACCCCGCAGGAGGAATACTGAGCTGGGAGTACTTCCAGGCATTGTCGGTCTGGCCCCCTAGAGCAGAAACAAATAACTTCCTGTGGTTCGGTAACACGGACAGTTGTTCTGTCTAACCCAGACCACAGAACTGACATATTCAGGCGGAACATCAATGACGCTTATCTGAAAGATATTTAAGTCAGGCATTTAATGCAATAATAAGAAGAATTTTCTCCTCCAACTCCCTTTTTAAGTGAATTTATTTGTCCAGAGGTCAAAGTTCCTCTGTTTTGTCTCTGGATAGTTTTTTTTTTTGCTTTTTGGTTGGTGAACACCCGAAGGTGCTCAGGGGGTACTCCTGGATCTGCACTCAGGAATTACTGCTGGCAGTGCAGGGGGGACAAGATGCAATGCTGCCATCAGACCTGAGTCTGCCACTGAAAGGGAAACATCCTACCAGCTGTTCTATCACTCTGACCCCCCTGGTTATTTTTTTAATTGTTGAAGCACCCTGAAATACAGTTACAAAGTTGGGTTTCAGTCATACAGTGTTGCAACGCCAGTCCCTCCACCAGTGCACATTTCCCACCACCAATGTCCCCAGTTTCTGTCCTGCCACCCTCCCCCCAGCCTGTCTCTATGGCTGGCACTTTGCTTCTCTTTCTCTGTCTCTGTCTTTCTTCCCCTTTGGCATTATGGTTTGCAAACAGGTACTGAGTTATCCTGTTTGTCCCTTTATCTCCTTTCAGCATGCAGCTCTTGTCCAGAGTGATCATTTCCAGCCATCTTTGTCCTGGTGGTCCCATCTCTGTCCCCTGACCCTCCCCCAGCCACTGATGCCATGTTGTGTGTTGGGGTCGGCTGGCAGCATCTCTACCCTCTTCCACCGGGTGGAAGTGGTGCGCTCTCCCACCCAGGCCCTGGGCTCAGCACCTCCCTTCCCTTTTGTGGAAACAGAGTCGGGGTGCAAGCACCAATGCCCAGTCGGTGTCATGGACCCCTCTTATTTAGTTCTCGGCCTTGGAGTCTCATAATCACAGCCAAAATCAGATCAAACAGGACTGAGCACGGCTCCTCATGATATGTAAAGGTTATTATGACCCCACATGTTCCCCTGAGCCCCTGCGGAGGTAAGACCTGAGTGGAGAGCCAGGAGTCAGCTGGGCATGGCTGGGAGTGGCCCCAAGGACCCCCCCAAATCAATCACTGTCACTGTCATCCCATTGCTTATCAATTTGTTCGAGCGGGCACCAGTAAAATCTCTCATCGTGAGACTTATTCTTACTGTTTTTGGCATATCCAATACAGCAAGGGTAGCTTGCCAGGCTCTGCCATGCGGGCGCGATACTCTCGGTAGCTTGCCAGGCTCTCCAAGATGGGCGGAGGAATCGAACTTGGGTCGACTACGTGAAAGGCGAAAGCCCTACTTCTATGCTATCGCGCTAACCCTTCCCAAAACAAGAGAACATGATAATTATTTACATAGATTTTTCGACTGGTTCAGCAACTCCATGTCTGTTCGAAGAATGCCGAGAGTGAGAAAGCCACAAACAGACGCCTGTCTTCAGAAACTCTCCAAATCATTCGTCAACGTGGTTTGGCATGAGCCTCAGGCAACCACAAGCTAAAGTCTGAGCTCACAAAGCTGTGCAGAGATTCGATAAAGGAAGACGTCAAGAGAGAAGAGCAGCAGTGTTGGCCAGTGCAGCAGAAGCTGGGAAAAGTATTCGCAATGCTCGCCTGCCTTCGCCAATTACTAAACCAAGATAACTGCCCTCCGACATCCCAGTGGATCTATCACATCCTCCAGAAAGGCAATAGACAAAATTATTCACGACTTCTACTCGGATCTCTTTAACAGCCATGTCTACATGCCCACATACCAAATTCCGCAGGATGGATATGTCATTCCCATCTTTCTCTTTTCTGAAATCTGACAGACCATTTCGCTGGTAAAGACACGTGCAGCACCTGGTCCGGACAATGTTAGACCTGAACACCTGAAGAATCTGCCGCCAATACTTATCAATACACTGGCCCAACCCTTCACACGCTACTTGTCTGAATGCAAGGTTCCGACCCAGTGGAAAACCAGTAGTACCGTTCTGCTGTACAAGGAAGGAGACATCCATGACATCGGCAACTATAGCCCAATCTGACTGCTGTCTGTCGTCTACAAGTTGTTCACTCGTGTCATCCTGAATAGAATAGGCAGAACACTAGATGAAGGACAACCATGCGAGCAAGCCGGGTTCTGAAGAGCATTCAGCACGATAGACCATATCCACACAGTGACAAAACTCATTGAAGTTTCGAGAAAGTTCAAGATGCTGCTCTGTCAAAGTTCATCGACTAAAAGAAGGCCTTCAATTCTGTTGAGACTGAGGCGGTCATTGAAGCCCTGGCCAAACAGTGTGTTCATACTCAGTATATCAAAATCTTCCTCGAGCTGTATTGTGGATTCACCACCAGGATCTCACCTTTCTATAAGGAAGTGATCATTGATGTAAAGAGAGGGGTGTGGCAGGGTGATACCATTTCACCGAAACTCTTCAGTGCCACCATTGAGAACGTCATGCGACGCCTGGAATGGGAAGGAATGGGAGTGAAGATAGACGGTCGGCAATTACACCACCTATGCTTCACTGATGACATAGTTCTCATAACGCCAAACATTAGCCAAGCGGCACAAAGCCTGGCCAACTTCGACCACGAGTGTGGAAAGGTCGGATTGCAGCTGAATCTTAACAAGACGATGTTCTTGAAAAACGAACTTGTCCCTGAAGCTCCATTTGCTCTCAATGGAATGAACATCTCTAAATGCAGCAGCTTTGTGTACCTGGGTCTAGAAATCAACATGAGGAATGACTTGGTGCCAGAACTGCGCAGGAGGAAGAGAGCAGTGTGGAATACATTCAAGAGCATTGAATAGGTAGTTAAGAGAACGAAGACCCTCCAACTCCAGGCACATCTTTTCGATTCCACCGTTCTTCCTGCACTAACAGATGCCTCAGAGACCTGGGCCCTTCTCAAACAGGATGAGAATTCTATTAGGGTATCCCAAAGAGGAATCGAAAGAGCTATGCTGGGAATATCATGTCTCACTCAAGTGAGAGAAGGAATCCAGAGTTCTGACCTCCATCGATGGTCAAAAATCAGGGATGCTGTCTCGTTTGCCAAGGCATAAAAATTCAGATGGGCCGGTCATGTAATGTGATTCAGGGACAACCGCTGGACTAGAGCTGTTACCGACTGGATTCCTGGGGAGGGGAGAGCTGCAAGACTGTTCTAGGGGATGCCCGGGAAAAGCCTGTGCCCCCAGAGAAGGTATTTATGGGGACATCACATTTTTTAAGTAAGAACAGGAAGAAGCAGGAATTCGGACTTCATGACATGCCGTCTCAGAGAATGGAATAGCCCTAGTCAAAAAAAAAAATCATAGCAAAATGTGAATAGAATATCATGTTTTCCCTGCTGACATAATCCGCCATTGTTGTTCTGGAAATGTCCTTTAGATGAACTCAATCATCTCTATGAGTACATGGAGAACATGGTGAGAAGGTGCCAACCCTGTTATGCATATGGATGAACTTCAGCAGGGAGTTCAGTTTCTGTTCAGCAGACAGGACAAGGTGTGGATTTTGTTCTGTAGGATCTCTAAGTTTGGGTTTTGCTTTGGAACCACGTGTGGTGCTCAGAACTTACTCCTGGCTCAGTGCTCTGGAGTCATTCCTGGCTGGGCTGGGGACCTTATGAGGTTCTGGTAAATTGAACTCAGATCTCATGCAGTAAGGTGAGTTCCCTGACCACTGCACTACCTCTTTGGCCCCCAGGAAACTTAAGAGTGTATGATGATAGGAAAGAACACTTCTAGGTAATACTGAGGTCACCTGAACTCCCGGATTTCCAAGTACACAGAAAATAGGATGCAAATGAATCGCCACATCTTTGAGCATAAAGCACATCATGGGGTGTACGTGGAAAGGTACTACAGCACGCAGGGCACTTGGTCCCCTGAGCACAGAGAAAGGAATCAGTCCTGAGCACAGCCCAAACAAACAACCCATAAAGACATGTCAAGGAAGACACATGCTCCCTTGAGTGTCAGATGCAGCTTGTTGTCTTTGTTCCTGGAATGACGAGAATGTTTAGGGCTCAGGTGGGTTTGGAGGGAGCTTCTGTGTGTTTGGTGTTGCATCTCCACAGCCGCCCATGGAGTGGCTGGCGAGAAGGCGCCAAGGGCTGCTTTGCTCTCTCCAGGCTGCTTGGGGGTCTGGGTGCTATTCCAGATGCTCCACTACCCCCAGTGTCTCTGGGAGATGCAGAGCAAACACAGAACTGACCCCTCTTTGTGTGGTCATCCCTCACTACACCTGGGTAAGTGCACTCGCACACTCACACACACATATACACACACACATTGTGTTTCCAATCTCTTACATTACAAACTGCTGTAGTATCTACGAAACCAGTCTCAATTATTTTTACCCTTCCAGGTGGCTTGCCTCAGGATGAATGATGTGTTTTCTTTACTTGAGGCTTGATGAATGAATGATGTGTTTACTTTCTTTACAGGATGTAATCTTTCCTAATTGCCAGAGTCCTGGTGCTTGGTGCTGCCTGCGGGTTATGTCCCTGATCTGAGAGGCAGGGGCGTCTCTGCTCTGATGACTCAAGGCTTTATCTCAGCTGGCAGGGTGCCAGCAGCAGGCTTCATGGCAAACACCGGACTTCACTTGTGTTGTGCGGCTTAAGGTGAAGGCTATTGTCGGGTGGCGAGACCTTCCCCGGCAGGACGTTGAGACGGACGGGCTGGTTTCCCGGAGGCCTTCCAGCGCTCAGGGATCACGGGGCCCGGGAGCATCTGGCAGCGCAGCAGCACACGCCTGGCTGAGTCCCAGGGCTGGGGCTTCAGCTGAGGACGCCCCCACCTTTCCCCCACCCCAGAGTCCTTCATGGCACCAGCCTCGATTCTTAGAAGCCGTTTATAGCGATAAATCAGACGTCAGACACCGATGGACATAGGCCGAATGGCGGAGGGGTGGCTGGAAAGCTTTGATGGGGGAGATTTTCTCTACGGCAAACATGAAAGCCCAAAGCCACGTGGACATAGAGGCCCTTTTGGGGGGCGGGAAGGGGGAGCATCTCTGCTTCTGGGCCTGTCCATGCTCGTGTCTGGGACATCTCAGAATCTTTCTGTGAACGTGACTGTGGATGACTCCCAAGGCCAACTGTAATGCCCCGGAATGTCTCCAGAACCTGCGAAGTGGAGTCTGGTGGCAGCCAGAGTAGGAAGGGCAGGAATTAGCACCCCTCCAGGCACCGGGAACACAGACTTGGCCAAGAAGGACAGCTTGGGCCTCCGGGCCGACCCCTCCCCACAGAGCAGAGGGACTGCACAGGAGGACGGGTCCTGGCAGGGAGCTGTGAGGGGAACTGGGGGCATCATTTCTGTGTGGAGCTGGGGGCAGCTGGGGGCATCAATTCTGTGGGGAGCTGTGTGAAGCTAGGGACATCATTCCTTCCTGAGTGGGTGAAAATGTTTAAACCATATCAGTGGGGCTGGAGAGATAACCCAGGTTAAGTCTCTCGCTTTGCACAGCCAACCCAGCTTCCTTCCCTGGCACCCTGTAGGGTGCCCTCAACCCCGCCAGGCATCATCCTGGGTCAGAGGCCCACGAGAAAACACTGCCACATGCGGCCCCAAAGCCAGAAACCACAGAAGATGGTGCAGCTAAAAAAATTAAATAAATCACCAGATACTTCCGATTAGTGAGTTTTCTGTTTGTGAATTGTATCTCAAAGTCTCATATAAAATTTTTTAAAAGGCTTCCATGGCAGCTGGGGAGGAAGTGAATTACTGGAGCACATGCTTTCTTGCAGGACCCCCTGGGTGTGAGCCCCCAGACCTGAAGGGTTTCTGAGCCTTGCTGAATGTGGCCCCAAGCCAGAGAAAGAAAGACTCTGTGCTGCTGTTTGCCAGTGTAGACATTCTAACCAGGGGAGCCGTGACTCAGTCACTCCTACCTGACTTTTAGACACGCACTGTTCTGGGACTGCCACCAAGGTCCACTCCCCAGTGCCCACTGCCCGCGTGTCCACTTCCCTCCCTGTTGTCCACTTCCCGAGCATCCACTTCTCTTTTCTGGTGTCCACTTCTGATCCATAATGTCCACTTCTCTCCTACAGTATCCACGTCCCTCCCTGGTGTCCACTTCCCTGCCTGGTGTCCACTTCCCTACTCAGCTTCCACTTCCCTTCCACAGTGTGCACTTCCATCTCTAAGTGTCCACTTCCCTCCCTAACGGCCACTTCCCTTTTCAGGTGTCCACTTCCCTCCCTGGTATCCACTTCCGTCTCCCAGTGTCCATTTCCCTCCCTGGTGTCTACTTCCATCCCTTAGTGTCCACGACCCTCTCCCAGTGCCCACTTCCCTCCCCCATGGCCACTCTTCTCCCTGAGCTTCACTACCCTCCACTAGTGTCCACCTCCCTCACCGAGTCCACTTCCCTCTCTGTTGTCCACTTCCATCCCTTAGTGTCCACTACTCTAGTTCAGTGCCCACTTCATTCCATTAGTGTCCACTTGCATCCCCGAGTGCCCACTTCCCTCCCCAAGTGTCCACTTCCCTCCCCGAGTGTCTACTTTCCCCCCGACAGTGCCCACTTCCATCCCTGAGTGTGCCCAGTCTGTCTGTTTCCCCAGTCCACCTCTAGGAAGTGTTTCAGCTCATGGCTGAGGCTTGAGCCGTTGTCAGCTGCCCGTGAGCCCTGGGACCTCCCCACCTGCTCACCTGCTGCTGCAAGGGGCCGGCCTGGCTCCCGGAGACAGGAGCCCCAGACTGCTAATGTGCGGAAAAGATTAAGTCCCGCAACTATAGGTGGGGTCACCACCGAGGCCGACGGTGTGCTGGACCTCTGTCTACACCAGGGTGGATGGTGTCTTGACACTGCATTCCCGGGGCGAAGGTGGCCTGACCCTGTGTTCCTGGGGTGGGGGTGGCCTGACCCCGTGTTCCCCAGGGTGGATGGTGTGCTGAACCCCTGTTTATTTTTCCTTGCAGAACAACAGCTCCCTGGTGTGGTGACAGAATCAAAAGCAGTGTTCTAAGGTACGTGGCCTCACACTGCATGCAGTTCCCACAAGTGTGGGATAATGGGGAGTGGCCGAGAGAGAGAAGAGTGAGAGGAAAGAGAGAGAAGGGAGAGATGGGAGCAGAGAGAAGAGAGGGGGGAGAGAGAGGAGATACAGAGAGGAAGAGGGAGAGAGAGTGGGAGGGAGGGAGGGAGGGAGGGAGGGAGGGAGGGAGGGAGGGAGGGAGGGAGGGACGGAGGGACGGAGGGAGGGAGGAGGGGGTGGACACAGTCCTGGATGCTGCTCTGGCGCGCCTAGGAGCATGTGCATTGTGAGCCCCTGGGGTCAGCTGTGGAGACGGTGCTGTGTTGTCACATACATGTGGGGTCACATCAACAGTTATCATGCACAGTCTCTCGCTCTAGCCAGAGTTGTGCCTCGCTTTGGCAACTGTTTCTGTCCCGGGGCCCCTTGTCCCACTGGTTGCCTCCCAGCCGCCACCCTGGTGCCATGCCCTGGCCTCCACCTTTATGCAGGTGGGTTGGTCTCTGTTGTGGCCACACTCAGCAGTGCCTGGGGCCGACTCCTGGCGCTGTGCATGGGAATCGCTACTGGCGGGGCTCTGGGGAGTCTGTGGGGTGCCGGGGTCAGTGTGTGGAAGGCAGATGCCTGTGTGCTGTACTAGACTCTAGCCTGGAACTGACAGTTTTAGAGCAGAGGCTATATCTGCAGAGGAATTCTTGTTGCCTTTATTTTGAGGCCACCCCTGGTGATGCTCAGTGGTAATTCCTGACTCTGCACTCAGAAATTATTCCTGGCATTGCCCAGGAGACTCTGTGTATGCTGGGGATAGAACCCGGGTCGGCTACATGCAAGGCAAGTGTTCCACCGCTGTACTATCTCTCCAGTCAAATAATTTGATTTTTAAACAACTCATGCCTTTTCTAATGCACATATTCCAGATACCACACCCATATACTACGCATCCTGTGTAGATTGGACTATGTTATGTGTTTGCCCAAATCTGCAACAAAATACACACACACACGAGATATTCTACCTTCAGAATGGCATCAGATTTTACATTCAGTTTATGCCACCAAATGCAGTTTACAGAGCTTGCAGCTAGCGCTGGGTTCTTTACATGAAGTATAGTTGCCCACAGAGAGCCCTTTTCTGAGTGGGGCTCCTTTTCCCTTTGACTTTCCATTAGCACAGCCCTCTAAATGAGGGGCCAGCTGGCAATTTCTCTCCAAGGCCTGAGATGGATATTTTCTTGTAACCCATCGGATCCTCGGCTCTCCCTGAGTCAGTGATAGACAACATATAAGCCTTTCCATCATTGTAAGGAACCTTTTAATGGCCACTGACATGGGACCATTACATCATGTTCCTATCATAAAATCTACTTACCCCCCCAACTCTTAAAAAGTTGGAATAGACTAGTATCCTTTTTAAAGGCCGAACATGATGGCCACTCATTACCTCTATTGCAAACTACAACACCCAAAAGGAGAGAGAACAAAAGGGAATGCCCTGCCATAGAGCCAGTGTGGGGTAGTGGGAGAAAGGCTGGGGGTTATGGGAGGGGTACTGGGAGCATTGGTGTAGGAGAATGGGTAATGGGGAGGGATGGGCAAATGATCATTGTATGACTGAAATGCAAACAAGAAAGTTCATAAGTTTGTAACCGTACCTCAAGGTGATTACTAATATTTTTTTTAAGTCAGAATCATTCTTAGCTCTAGCAAGATAGATTCCAGGCGGGATTCTCTGTGGTCCTCTGTGAATCTCTTAGCTATGCCGTGACACTCATATACTGAAAACAAAACTCAATCCCAACTATTCCAGTGCATTCTTCTGTCCAGAAACGGCTCTTTCCATGTGCTCAAAACCAGATGGTTTCCCCCCTTTACTGCGTGTTCTGCACTGTCTTGGGAAGATGTTCTGAGTGAAAGAATGGGTGACATTGGTGAGAAAAATCTCACCTCAGTCACCGTTCATTTCTGAAAGTGAAAAATATGATTATTCGAGCTGGTCAAAATGAAACAAGGTCTGGCAGAGGAAGGAAGACTCTGCATGAACGTTGTCTGCTCTGTCCTCTCCTTTCAGACTCTGCCTGTGGCTGTTGTCTTTGAGCTTCTTCCTTCTCTGTGAAGGCAGGATGGGAATAATGCCAATGACTTGTACACGGGACTGGCAGTGAGTCGTATCCGTGGATGACCATACACCAGCCAGCCGTGGACAGAGCACTTTGCATCAGGATTTTGCAAATCCTCCCCAGCTCTCTTTATTACATATGTGTACACTTTTCTTAGATGCCCTCCTGTAGCTCTGTGGGTGAAATCAGGTCCCTGGTTCCTAACTAAGCACTTTCACGTGTGAGCTGTGCGCTGCCCCTCGGAGAGCCTGGGGTCCCCGTTTCCTTCCCCAGCACGTCTCTGTGAAGCAGCCGCCCTCAGGACACTCGCCCTTCCGCCCTGGCTGTGAGAACTCGGTCCCTGGACGCTTGTTTCCCATTTGGTCTCAAGGCTGCATGTGGCAACAGGGTGATTTGGGACCTATCTTGGGGCCTCACATGCTGCTTTGATCTCAGTGGGGGTCTGGGCAATAGAAGGGATACAGCTACGAATTCTTCCTCCTTTTCTGGGTGTATTCAGAGCCAAATTTAGAGGTGAGGAAAATGGGTTTAGTTTGTGTGAACATCTGGCCAGCTTCATTTGACATCTGTGAAATTTGTTGGATGAGGGTCAAACCTCTGAAACACAACTAAACGGGAGCGTGGAAGTTTTCTGGTTTGTCTTCTACACGTGGGGTCATGTGGTCCTGAATGTAAAGGGAAAGAGAGCTCACTGCCTGAGGGCGCGAAATGCCAGTACCCCTCTACCGGCCTGTGCAACTCATCTCAGGGACACCCATCCCTGCCAGTGTGATTCACCTCAGGAAGCCCTGTATGTGCCTGTGCGACTCACCTCAGGGACCCCTAGACCAGCCTGTGTGACTCTCCTTAGGGTCCCCTATACTGCCTGTGTGATCTCACTTCAGGGACCCCTGTACCTGCCTTTGTGACCTCACCTCAGGGACCCTTACACTTGCCTGTGTGACCTCACCTCAGGGACCCGTATACTTGCCTGTGTGACCTCACCAAAGGGTCCCCTATTCATGCCTGTGTGACCTCACCTCAGCGACCCCTATTCCTGACTGTGTGACCTCACCTCAGGGACCCTCATACCTGCCTGTGTGACCTCACCTCAGGGACCCCTATACCTTCCCGTGTGACCTCACCTCAGGTGCTCTGTACCTTTTGTATGACTCACCCCGACAACCCTATCCCTATCTGTGGGACTCACCTCAAGGATCCCAGCTTCTGGCCATCATGATGTCACATCAGGAACCTTGTATCTGTTTATGACCTCAAGTCAGGGGCCCTCTCCCTCACTGTTTGATTCACCACAGAGCCTCGTGTCTCTACCCATGTGACCTCACCTCACAGCCCCATCTCTGCCTCTGTGACCTCAGCTCACAGTCCCTGTGGTCCCTGTGTGACCTCAGCTGACAGCCCCTGCCCTCCTGTGTGACCTCTGCTCACAGATTCCTGTCCAAGGCTCTTCAGAGCTTCTTCACAGCTGCTGTGTGACGCCACCTCAGAGCCCCTTCTCTGCCTGTGGGACTCCACAGAGAACTCCATCTCTGTCCATGAGACCCACCTCAGAGAGCTATCCGTGCTTGTGTGACCCACCTCAGTGCCCTTGTTTCTACTTGTGTGATCCTGAGAAGACCTTCCCAATTCGTTGCAACACATAGTGAACTATTCTGCCCTATCCAAAGGACCCCACCTCACAATCCCATGTCCCAGCTTAAGTGACCTCACCTCTTCTGTGACCTAACCTCAGAGTCCTGTGTCACTGCCTGTGTTGACCCAAACTCAGAATTCTGTGATCCTGTTTGTGTGACCCCACCTCAGAGCCCTGTGCCTGCCTCTGTGACTCCACCTGAGTCCCATGTCTCTACATGTGTGATCCCACTTCAGAGCTGTGTCACTGCCCGTGTGACCCCACCTGAGAGTCCTGTGTCCCTGCTGTGTGACCCCAACTCAGAGTCCTGTGTCCCTGGACATGTGACCCCACCTCAGATTCCGTGTCCTGGCCTGTGTGACCCCACCTCAGTCCTGTTTACCTACCAATGTGACCCCACCTCAGAGCCCTGTGTCCCTGCCAGTGTGACCCCACATAAGTACTGTGTTCCTACATGTATCACCTCATCTAATAGTCCTGTGTCCCTGTCTGTGTGACCCCATCTGAGAGTCCTGTGTCCCTGCTGTGTGACCCCACCTTAGAGTCCTGTGTCCCTGGACATGTGACCCCACCTCAGATTCCGTGTCCTTGACTTTGTGACCCCACCTCAGTCCTGTTTACCTACCAATGTGACCCCACCTCAGAGCCCTGTGTCCCTGCCAGTGTGACCCCACATAAGTACCGTGTTCCTACATGTGTCACCTCATCTAATAGTCCTGTGTCCCTGTCTGTGTGACCCCACCTCAGAGTCCTGTGTAACTGCCTGTGTGACCCTACCTCAGAGCCCATGTCTCTACCTGTGTGATTCCTACTCAGAACTCCAAGCCCCTAATTGTGTGACCCCATGACAGAGCCCATGTTTCTGCCTGTGTGACCCCACCTCAGAGTTTGTGTTCCTGCCTGTGTAACCCCACCTCAAAGTCCTGTGCTCCTACTTGTGTGACCCCACCTCAAAGTCCTGTGTTCCTGCCTGTTGACCTATCTCAGAGCCCCCGTGACCCTACTCGTGTGACCAAATGTCTGACCCATGTCCCTTCCCGTGTGAGCCCACCAAAGAGCCGTGTCCCTGCCGGGTCCTGGAGAGCAGGACCGAAGCCTACTGGCCGCTTGTCCCGGAGGAGCCGGCTGCTTTAGGAGGTGGCGAGTGTCCAGTCTGCAGGTTATGCTCAGGTTCCGTCGGGGACAGGTTGAGCCGTGGCTGTGCCGCGCTCATAGTCACCCCTTGAGTATCTCCCAGCCCATGGGTTTGATATCTCCACACCAACTCCTGCCCCCGACCCCCGGCTCCCAGTCAGCCTGTCGCCCGCAGCGTGGGTGGGAATGGTCGCACTTCTCGGGCTGCTGACTTCGGGCAATAATCTGTGCCATCCTCGGGGAGAGGCGGGCGGCCCTGGGGTCCGCTGTCTGCAGCCTAGAGGCTTTAAAACAGGTACTGGTCCCTCTCCCCACTTCCCCCGAATGAGCTGATCGATGAACTTTCAAGCTTTGCACCAGCCCCGGTGCCGCTCAGGGTCACCTCTGACTCTGCTCTCGGGAGTTACTCCTGGGGGCTGGGGCATGTACGGGATGCCGAGGATGGAGCCCGGAGGGCCTTGTGCCAGGCCAATGCCCACCCACTGTCCTCTGGCTCCGACCAGCCCCTATGTCTCCATCCCAGTGTTGGAGGTGTTTGGAGTTTGACCTCCCGAGGAGCGAGCCCAGGGCTGTCTCTGCCATGCAGGTGCCTCCGCTGAGCCCCCAGCCCCATCTCTGACCCTGGTCAGCAGCCGTTCTGCTGCTTGGCTAGAGGGCCCGGCAATGCTTCAGATTTGGGAGGGGCCTGGCCTGGTACAGGGCTGAGTGGAACTGAGGGTCTCACCGATTGGCAAGGGCCCTCAGCGTGGAGGACAGGGGAGCCGTGCCGAGATCTCAGCGCATCAGCATGGGGAGCACTGCAGAGCACCCGGCCCCTCCCTGCCCTCCCTCACCTCGACGGGGTGATGCCCGCTCACCTGCTCGGAGAGAAAAGCACAGTGCAGGGCCAGGCAGTTTGCAACAACTTTATTATATCACAAACAATCTGCTATCATATTTTATAAGTTAAACTATAGGTAAACATATCTCATCGTGTGAATCACAAACACTCAGGAATTGATCAAAGGTGACTGAGTGTCGTCAGCTATTGTTCTTAATGGTGATGACATAGTCCCGGTACTCTTCTGAGGACAGTGTCATACCAAGGTAAAGTCCATGTGTCTCGGGGATAAAAACTATGGGACAGCAGGGAGAAGGGTCGGGAGCGCTGGGTGGGGGCCCGTATGGTGTCAGGCAAAGCACATGTCCATGGTGGGCAGAAGGGACGGTTACCAGATTGTCATGGGGAGACCATTCTGGAACATTCTGTATGGTAATGAGACTGCTGAGAGACCTGTTAGATTGGGGGTCCCCAGGGTGTCTGAGGGGGGTGTCTGACCTTGAGGCCTCAGGTCAGAGGGCCCCATGGGGCAGCAGCCCCTGTGCCCAGCGCCCCCTAGCGCTTCAATTTCCGGGCAGGGGCGCAATGACCCTGCTGCCCATAGGGGGCAACAACTGACCGTCGGCGCCATGCCCGCCGGGTGGCACCACTGCTCGAGCCCTGCTGGGGTGCGGGCACATGTGCGGGCACACGCTGCCATGCAGGTGGGACCTGGTTGGCACGATTGACGAGTGAATGCTGGTGCCCTGCCCGCTGGGTGGCCCTGAAGCTTCTGCCCTTCTGGGGTGCGGTCATATATGAAGGCATATGGTGCCACGCACGTGGGACCTGGATGGCACGACCGACAGGTGCATTCTGGCGCCACGCTCGCCCCGTGGCACTGGCCAGGCCCTGCTGGGGTGCGGGCACATAGGGGAACCTACGGTGCCACGCAGGTGGGACCTGGTTGGGAGGAGCCAAAAGTGGCTGCTTGTACCACCCTTTCTGGGGGGCACCACTGGTTGAGCCCTGCTGGGGTGCTGGCACAGGCAGCCTCAGAGTTGCAGGAGCCACAAGTGGCCGCTGGTGCCACCTCCGATGGGTGGCACCACTTTTCAAACTCTGCTGGGGTGCGGGCACAAAGGGCGGCACAAGGTGTGGCACCTGTGGGATCTGGGTGGCCGGTGCAGGCACAGGTCACCATGGGTATCACGTGGCCCCGGCACTTTGGGAGGCACGAGCTGCCTTGGAGGTGCAAACTGGAAGGCTGGCACGGACAGAGCCCCACCCTGGGTGCCACTTAGCCCCCGCATGTTGGGAGGCCCGAGCTTCCGCGGCAGCGCAAACTGAAATTCTGACACTGGCACATGGGTGCCCTGGGTGCCACTTGGCCCCGGTCCAGCGCCCGACTGGTACCTCTTGCTTTGAGGGCCTTGCAGCTTTGTAAGGCCATTCCATTTCCTCTTTTTGGACTGATTGGATGTCCCTGGGGCCTGGACGTGGGTGGTCTGGCCCTGGGGTGCAGCCAGCGTGGCACGTGGCTGGGCCACGGGGACACTGGGCAGATCTACTTCCAGGGGAACCTTGGGATTCGGTGTCCATAGACTGAACACTACTCCCAAAGGACTCTGTTTCCATTGACTCTACGTCATTATCAGGGGCCTGCGTGTCCTTGGTGGACACAACGTGACCATGGTCAGGGTCTGTCGGGCCCCCTGCGGCTGCAGGTGCAGCTGGGGTGGGCACTGCCACCGGGGGCGGAGGCGGAGGGGCCTCCATCTTGGGTGCTGGGGCCTCCTTCTGGGGCTCTGGGGCCTCCTTCTGGGGTGCTGGGGCCTCCTTCTTGGGTGTTGGGGCCTCCTTCTGAGGCGCTGGGACCTCCTTCTGGGTCACTGGGGCCCCGTTCTGGGCTGGGGCGGTGGCCACCACCTGGCCAAGAGGTGTTTTCTGGCCTATCAAGGCCTGGCAGTGAGGCGTGACCCCTGGAAGCAAGGGGCTTTCCGTGGACATTACACCAAGGCCTCACACCAGTCGTTAGGGTGGCGAATGGGCCATCCCTGATCGTCAGAGGGGACTAACTGTGGGCCCTGGCAGCAAGCCCGTTGGCCATAGTTGCCCTGGCCAGAGTGCGGGCCTGGCTGGCTATTGGAGCCAGCCCCCTGCCCATAGGAACCTGTGGGCTGGCCACTGGTCCCCGGCTGTTGGTAGTAAGTTGGCGGGCCGTGGAGATACGGCCCCGGGTTGTAGGGATAATGGGCGTGTGGCTGAGGCTGCCCCGGGTAGCTGTGCCCACAATAGCCCCGTGTGCATGACGCCTGGAATGGTCTAGGCGTCCCCAGGTCCTGGTGGAATCGCACGTCGGAGGGTCTCCGTGTCATCGCAGGTCAGGGCTCTGCAGGTCACAGGCCGCACTCAGACCCTGGTAGCCCAGAAACGCACAGCCCCTCGTGCAGTGCGACCCTTCCTCCACCTTTGGGGTCCCCGTGGTCACACAAAAACATTTTCTTGTTTGGTCGGGTTCGGGGCCACACCATGTTGCCCAGGGCTGACTCCAGGTCGCCCTCAGGGGTCCCTCCTGTTGGGTCTGGGGGCCCATCTCCGGAGCCCGGGAGTGAGTCTGGATCATGCAAGGCAAGTGCTGTCAGCCCAGAAGACACCTGCTATCTGGGGATTCCCACCCTGCTCCCTAGGGGCTCCCTGGACTCCTCCCTCTGCTCTCCCACCCTCCTCGTAAGCTGTTTCCCACCCTCCTGCCTAGGGTCTCTGCAATCTCCCTAGCTGTTCCCCTTCTCCTTCCTGAGGAGTCCCATCATTTCCCTCGGGGCTCCCCACCCTCCTCCCTGAGGGTCTCCCTCCTTCTGTCCTGGGCTGCCACGCCCTTTCCCCTGAGAACTTCCTAGCTCTGGCTGGTCCCATTTCCCTGACCCTAGGTCCCCCATCTCTGCCCCAGGTCTCTGCCCCCTCGCCCCCGCCCCGGGCACTCACTGTGGGCTGGAGGGGTCGGAAAGGGATGATCAAGCTGTGGGCTGGTGCGGGTCCTTGGCGAAACAGCAGCGGGCAGCGCCAGGCGCTGGGCAGCGACCTAGCCCTAGTCTGTCACAGGAATTGACGTCCCTGTTGGCGACTAGCGTCTGATCGGGAATGTGCCGGTCCGGCGCCTCCCTAGGACCCAGCGTTCCTTCTGGGATACCCTCAGCGACGTGACACGTGACGTCAGAACTTGGGACTCGGGGGTCCTACACGCTGGAACCGCCCCGCGCACCCTCCCCATGTGCGCACATGGGACCGTCAGGTGCACGGAGCCAAAGGCACAAAGGCTTGGGCGCGTCCATGGAGCGTCCGGCATGGGGTCCTGCAGAATCGGAGCCTCCCCGGGAGCCTCACGAGCCTGGTACCGGGTCAGGCTTCGACCCGTTGTTCCTGCACGTGCCGGGCCTTAGCCTCCCAACCCCCGCCCCACTCGTAACTTTGTGCCCTCGTGCCTTGCGGCCTCCTATGCGCATGGTTGGCATCCTCCGAGCAATGCGGGGTGCGTCCAAGGGATGCGCGTGTGTAAGACACGCGTCCTTGAAGCAGGGTTCCTTGGAATCCCTCTTAGGATTTGGGGCGGGGTTTGGGCGGTACCAGCCACTGCCCCCGGAGATACTCAGGGAACTAAAGCATAGAAGGAAATGTACGGGACACTCTCTGGGATCTCTTTGGGTTCTGATATGCTTTGGGTCCACTTCGTTCTGTCCTGGGGTTACCATGTCCCTCCCCTGGGGCTGCCATGCCCCCTTAGGCCTCCCTCCCTCCAGCTCACCCTGTTTACCCGACCCCTGGTACCACCTCTCTGTATCCTGAGGTCCACATCCCCGCGCACCGGGTGTCTGTCCCTCCCGCGGACACTCACCGTGGACTGGAGCGGTCGGAAAGGGGTGATCAAGGTGTGGGCGGGTGCGGGTCTGCGGCGGAATAGCCAGCGGGCAGCACCAGGCGTTGGCCAGCAAGCCGGGCCTCCTCTGTCGCAGGATTTCTCTCCTGAACTATAGACTAGTGCTGAGCGGGAGTGTGCCGGTGCGGCGCGTCCCTAGGAACCAGCGTTCCTTCAGGGATACCCTTAGTGACGTGGCCCGTGACCTCAGAACTCGGGGCTCGGGGATCCTGCACGCTCCAACCCCCCGCGCCCCCCCCACCACATGCACACATGGGACCATCGGGCGCATGGAGCGGAGGGCGCCAAGGCTTGGGCGCGTCCACTGAGCACCCGGGCACGGGGTCCCGCAGAATCGGAGAGTCCCCGGCGCGGTCGGGGTGTGGGTGAGGCCCAACGGGAACATGGGACAATGGAGACTCGGGGCACATCTGGGGAGCTGGGGGCCAGGCAGGGACTCCAGGCCTGAGATGCTGCTGAAGGGCGCACCGCACGCGGCTGGGAGTTTTGTTTACACCTGTGTTGGGGTCCCTCCTGTTGAATAATACGAGTTGACCCTATTTGTATTTATTGACAACTAGATTCAGCCCACCCGGTTATTGTCCCGAGTATGAAAGGAGGATTGTGTGGATATCATTTGGACAAACATGGATGTCTTATGTAACGGTTAGTCATGACTCAACTGTTTGCAAGTTTGGCTTGTCCCAGTCCCGTTTACACACACCAGACATTCAAATGGTAGGCTGGTTCCTGGTGGAGCATTGAGAGAACATAAGGCATTGTGAACAACATGTCACCTACTTTTATGACAGGAGTTGAGGGCCACAGCCGGCTGTACCAAGGGCTTCTGCTTGGCACTGCTCAGGCATCTCTCCTGGCATTGTTGGGGGTACAAAATTCAGAATTGAAGAGGGCACATCCAGGACAGCTTTTACCCCTTGGAATTTCATTCCAACCCTTAACAACATAATTTAAAATTTATTTTCTTAATTGAATCACTGTGAGATTGACCCTCACAAAGCTGTTCATGATTGGGTTTCAGTCATACAGTGTTCTAACCCCCGTCCCTCCACCAGTACACATTTCAGTGTTCCCAGTTTCCCTCCTGCCACCTCCTAGCCTGCCTCTATGGCAGGCACTTCCTCTCTCTCTCTTTCTCTCTCTTTCTCTCTCTCCCTCTCTCTCTCCCTTCCCTCCCTCACCGGAGTTGCACTGTACACAGTGTTTTGCATTTTTTTTTCTGATTCATTTCTATGTTTTGTTACAGTTCTTATTCTCTTACGTGTTGGAAAGCTTCTTTTTTTTAACTAAATCACCGTGACATATATGTACAGACTTACAAACTTTCATCATTATACTTCTGTTATACAACGATGGAGTAACCACTCCTCCACCAGTGCCCATTCTCCACCACCAATGTTCCCAGTATCCCTCCCAGCACCCCTACCTCTTCCCACCCTCTGCCTCTGTGGCAGGTACATCACCTCCTACTCTCTATCTCCCTTTGGGTGTTATGGTTTGCACTACAGGTACTAAGAGGTTATGTTTTGTCCTTAGTCTACTTTCAATACGCATCTCCCATCCCAAGTGATCTGTCCAACCTTCATTTACTTAGTGGTCCTTTCTCTGTCCCAGCTGCCTTTTCCCCCAGCATGTGAGGCCAGATTCCAAGCTGTGATGTGATCCTCCTGGCCCTTGTCTCTACTGTCCTTGGGTGTTAAATATGTTGGAGAGCTTCTATGGACTCCATGGGTATTGGAAACGAAGGTCTCCTGGACTTAGAAGTGGCCATAAAGACTGCAATAATATATGCTCCCCGGGGGCTGGAGCGATAGCACAGCGGATAGGGCGTTTGCCTTGCACGCGGCCGACCCGGGTTCGAATCCCAGCATCCCATATGGTCCCCTGAGCACCGCCAGGGGTGATTCCTGAGTGCAGAGCCAGGAGTGACCCCTGTGCATCGCCGGGTGTGACCCAAAAACCAAAAAAAAATAATAATATATGCTCCCCGTGTGTGGGGGGGGTATCTTCAACCTTAAGCAGCATTATATTGCCAGGGCAAATCACTGCATAACCAGGGAATATGGCTGAAAGGGGACCCCCAGGTCCCCAGTACTGGAACATCACAAGGAATAAAAGAGAGAGCAGCATGTCAGGTCACCTGGCTGTCTTTAGCAAGGGTTCTGATTTATTTATTTATTTTTGTTAGACATCTGAGAACAAGCTTGTTTTCTGTCTCCATGTTCTTGTAAGTGCCAAAGCCCCCAGAGAGAGACATGCATGTTAAAAAAAGAAAAAAAGGTTGGGGGGAGATTAGTACAATCAGTAAGGAAGAAGCTGTGGCTGCCAGTGGCCACGTCTGTTTTGTTCACTGTTTCCTGCCAGTCTGAGAGGAAGCAGTGGTGCATGGTGCAGGAGCCCGGGCCAGTGAGGCCACTGCCCCCGCATGGTTGGAAGGAGCCACACTGACCCCTGGTCCAGGAAGCTGTGGCCACAGAGTGGGCAAAAGGATGTGGGGTGCTTCCAATGTAGCTGACCCTTGTAGAGGGGGGCGGGCAGAGGTGGACACAGAACCCACGCAGCCAAAGGGGTTTAGCCCCTGCATCACAGATTTTCAGTCACAAAGAGCAGAGGTCAAGGAATAGTCTGGAAGCAACACAATGAAGAGAGGCCACTCTCCAGTGCGCCCTTTCACAGCTGAGTGCAGGTGAGTTCATTTGCCCTTTCTTGTGGTAGAGAAGGAGAGTGCGCCAGGCCGGGGTGCAAAGGCCAGTCTCCCTTCTCTGCCCCTGATCCCCTGAGCCATGTTTGTGTGGATGTGTACCAAGGGGACTCTCAGGCTGCCTTCAGTGAGGCGGATCTGCATTGACAAGAAACACTGGGGAGAGGATGGTGGGTCACTCCTGAAAGGGTTGTTGGTGGTGCTGGTGTGTATGCATGTGTGTGTGCATGTGTGTGTGGCTGTGTTGTTCCTGTGTGTGTCTGTGTGTGTGCCCATGTGTGTGTGTGTATGACTGTGTTCTTATGTGTTCCTATGTATATGCCTGTGTGTTCCTGTGTATGTGCCTGTGTGTGCATGTGCCTGTATATGGTGGGGTGTGTATGTGTGTGCCCGTGCCTATATGTGCCTGTGTTTGTATGTGTGTATGCCTGTGTGTGCATGTGTGTATGGCTGTGTGCATGTGTGTGCATGTGTGTATGCCTGTTTGTGCATGTGTGTATGCCTGTGTGTGCATGTCTGTGCATATATGTGCATGCGTGTGTCCCTGTGTGTTAATCTGTGCATGCATGTGTGAGCCACGTGTAGTGCCAGGGATTCATCTGTGGCCAACCACATGGAAATGCCTTTACCCTTCTTCCACTTGGCTTAGTAGGAGACATTGCAGGCACCCCCAAACCAACCAGCACGCATCTTCTTGGCCACAGAGGTGGTTTTACTGCCTTTTGAAAGTGGGGAGCAGACAATTCCCCCCCGAGAGCCATTGAAGGTCTACACAGGTGTGTGCCTGAGGGCAGGTTGGGGGGCATGGCATGGTGGGTGTGGGGACCTGGTCCCGTGTGGCATGGCTAATGTGCTGATGTTCCTCTGTGAGCAGGGCCAGAGCGGTTCCCAGCAGGCCCGTGGTGTGGAGGTCTGTGCCGGCCTCTCCTACCGCTGAGCACCTGGACTGAGCTGGGAGCACCAAGTCTGCACCTTCAGTGGGCTCTGCTCTGGGGCCCTGGTGAGGGGGATGGTATGGCTGGGAGGAAAAGGGGGCGGCAGCTCAGCCCTGTGCCTCTCCCACCCAGCTCTGTGCCACCTGAAGGAGGCCTTGGAGATGGCGGGGTACCGACAAATATGAATTGGTTCTTATATAGTCCCCAAGCTAGAGAACTGCCTGGCCTTTTTAGGAGGGGCCTTTGACCGCCCTGCTGTCCATGCTGATGCTATTAAGTGAAAATCTGATGTCTGCGTGGTTTGATCTTGGCCCCTCTCACAAGAAAAAATTATTGCTGCCCAACAGCTAGTGCAGGAACAGCTGGAGTTGGGACATATTGAACCTTCTGATTCACCATGGAATTCCCCTATATTTGTTATTAAGAAAAAAATGGGGAAGTGGAGGCTGTTACAAGACTTTGAAGAAGTTAATGAAACTAAGGGAACACCTGCAAGCTTTCCAGCCTGGCTTACCTGTACTCTCTGCCATGCCAGCCAATACTTGTGCAATTATTTTCGATCTAAAAGATTGTTTCTACTACGACACCGAAAAGGAGGGAGAATAAAGGGGAATGCTCTGTCACAGAGGCAGGGTGTGGTGGTGGGGGATGGGGTGGGGGTGATGAGAGGGATACTGGGATCATTGGTGGAGGTGAATGGGCACTAGTGGAAAGATGGGTAAATGACCACTCTATGAGTCAAATGCAAACACAAAACTTCATAAGTTAGTAACTGCACATCACAGTGATTCTCTAATAAAAATTTTTTAAAAATAAATAAATAAAAGATTGTTTCTATACAATCCCTTTGTTTCCGGAAGATTGTCCTCGTGTTGCTTTTACTGTTCCTGAAACAAATTTTAAAGAACCTATGAAGAGATATCAATGGACAGTTTTGCCTCAGGGAATGGCCAATAGCCCCACCTTATGTCAACAGTTTGTAGCACAGGCTATACAACCAGAAAGCAATATCCAGCTAGTTATATTATTCACTATCTGGATGATATATTAATTGCCTATACCGATGAAGATCAATTATTAACTACTTTTGGAAACTTGACAATTGCTTTAACTCAAGCTGGGCTTCTTATTGCGTCTGAGAAAGTACAATGCGAGGAGCCTTATTCTTGTTTACGTTATCAGTTATTTACAGATAAGGTTAAAATTAAAACCCTAAGCCTTAGAAAAGACAGTTTATGGACTCTGACTTCCAAAAACTTCTCGGGGACATTAACTGGATTAGGTCTTCCTTGTGATTCGCATGCTTAAGCCACTGTTTGATATATTTAAAGGAGATTCGGATCCCAGTTCTTCTCGGACATTAAGACCTCAAGGCCGAGAGCACTGAAATTGGTTGAACAAGCCATTATGACTCCATCCATTATATATTGTAATTATACTCATCCATGGCCTTTCTATATTATATTCACTTCCCATATTCCTGCAGCAGTACTATATCAGGATAAGCCCATTTTTATGGATTCATTTACAAGTATCTCCACGGGAGGTTTGAACTCCTTACTATGAGATGGTTATTACTTTAATTGCCCTGTGTCAAAAACAGTCTAATTTATATTTTGGTAAAGACCCAGGAGCAATTAGAATCCCTGGAATCCCTTTTGATAAAGACAAGCAAAACTGGTGAAATCAATTTTCGGCTACTATTTCCAATCATTTACCACAGGAGATTTTACATTTTATGGTGACTCATCCCTTTATTTTTCCACATCATACCGTTCAACAGTCTATTACTAATGCTGGTTTGATTACTAATGCTGGTTTAATTTTTACTGATGGATCTTCTAATGGCTGAGCCATGGTACGAACAGACACAGGCACTAAGGTTTTGCAGACAGGATGTACTTCTGCTCAGGAAACTGAACTTTATGCTGTGCTTCCGGCTCTTAAATTGTGTCCTGAGGTGCCCTTTAATCTCTATTCTGACAGTCAATATTTTGGACGAGCCTTACTTGCTATTGAAACTGTTCTGTATATTGGAACTTCTAATCATCTTGTACAGGATTTTTTAAAACCAGATTCAATCTGTTATTCATCAGCGAACTCATCCATGTTAGTTTGGATATATCTGTGCACATTCTGGCCTTCCTGGACCTCTGTAGGAGGGAAATGCTCTGGCTGACAACGCAACTGAAATATTCTTTTTCCGAGCTCAAGCCTCTCTCCGCTCCCATAAACTTCACCATCAGAACAGCAGGAGCCTCTGCCAGCAGCTTCATATTCCTAGAGAAGTTGCCAGACAAATTGTTAAACAATGTTCAGTATGTCCTTTGCTGCATTCAGTGCCTCATTATGGAATTAATCCTAGAGGTCTTTTACCCAATGGACTGTGGCAAATGGATGTCACACTTATTCATGCTTTTGGCAATCTTCTCTATGCTCATGTCACCATAGACTCTTATTCAGGATTTCTACATGCTACTTTACAAACAGTGGAAGCTGGTAAACATTGTTTGGCTTGTTTTGCAGTTATGAGTACCCTGAAACATAAAAACAGATAATGGCCCTGGTTATACTGCAAAAAAATTCAATCTTTTGTACACAGATAAATATTATAAATAAGACGGGCATTTCATATAATCCTCAAGGACAAGGTATTGTTGAACGAGCACACCAAACTTTTAAAAATCAGTTGCAAAAAATAAAAAAGGGGAGTTGTATTCTCAGCAACCTAGAAATCTATTGAAGCATGCCCTCTTTGTTTTAAATTATTTGATTTTTAATGAAGATGACAATACCCCAGCACAGAAGCTGTGGGAAAAAAATATAGAAAGTAAAAGAAATCCCATCCTCTTGTAAAATGGAAAGATCCATTGGATGAAAATGGTAGGAGCCAGATCCAGTATTGATGTGGAAATGAGGGCATGTTTGTGTCTTTCCACAGGATGCTGAAACGCCACGCTGGTTGCTGCAGAGGTTGGTGCGCCAGACAGAGAAAGAACTTGATCAATCAATTTGCACAGATGATGTTGGTAGATCCAACCAGCCTTGCCGAGACCGCATTGGCAACGGATCATGTCCAACAGGCATACTCTCAAGTTAAGAGAAGTCAATTGCATGTGACCCTGACGGCCTTCCTTGTACAGCTGATGCCCCTCAGTTCAGCAAGGGCAGACACATTTTGGACTTCCATTCCAGATCCCCTGGTGTTGCAGTTAGCCACTTGGGCAGGAGAGCAGATTCAGTTTTATAATAATGCTACTCAGGAGGCTGGGGTATGAGGGCTGCATATATTATATGGCACCAGTCAGATATTTCTTTCTCCAGAATATCTCGAGGAACCCCTATTTGTTTAGAGAGGGACTCTTCCACTAATGGGACTTTGGGATGTTTGGGCTTATAGGATCATGTAATATATTGGAAGAATTTAACTACTATTGTTACCATTAATGGAACACGGTTTTCTAAACGGTCTCACTTCCATAGAGAATCTCACCCACCTTTAGATTTCGGAATATGTTCTGCAACAATTGTACCATCTTTGTCTGTTGTATAGTCCCCTTGCAAAAGCTTACAGAGCCGTTCTTGGACAATGCACAATCTTGCCTGGTTTTGTTGGCATCCTCGCACACCAGATAACAACATTTATGGAGAATGGAAGGTCGCAGACGCGCCGTGTGGTTTGATGAATGAAGGATATCAAATGGAATATGGAAAATGGACTTGGCCGTAGGGTAGAACAATGATTCTTTTCCAGATAATGTGGAAAAATTGCGGCCTGTCACTGGCAGCCAGGACAAACAAAATGTAGACTTCTCTCTAGGTTATGGTGCCGCTCAAACTGATGGATCCATTGAAGTATGCGTGCCACTTCCTTGGGCATTTATGTTTGGGTATGCTAATATCACATTAGAACAGGGAATTTGGAATGTGACTTGTGTTAATTGTATGATTACTAATTGTATTATGGGTATTGGTGTTGGGAAACGGGTATTTATTGTTAAAAAACCTTCATTTTTGTTGATTCAATCCAAGTTACGATGTCATTATAACTTCATTTGGAGTTGTGTTACTGATATGAAATATAAAAGACCAAATATCTGTGGGAATGAACCAAGAAACATGTTACAAGGCTTTGGCATGACGCCAATGCAAGTTTGGATCTTTTGAACCTACATCAGGAAATTGTAACTATATAACAGGCATTGACGTATTAAGGGACCCGAGCGCGGTGTCCTTGCCGGGGCTCCGCTGACCCCAGGAGGGACAGGGCCAAAATCGGTGGCAGGGGCAGGGCCGAGTGTGCAGTGGAGCCAGGGGATGCAGCCCAGAGCGCTCCTGGCGATCCCCGCCCGAGGTGTGTCCGGGAACACAGGGCCGCGCGCCCAGGGCATCAGGCAGGCGCGTCCTCCCTCCCGGGGTCCCTAGGGGTGGAGGGTGCTTGTGGCCCGTGGGAGGGAGGCAGGAGAAGGAGGCGCGAGCCCCATGCTGTCTGAGGCCGCGGGAAGGGCCTGAGTCTGACGCCCGCCCGCCCGCCCTCCCGCCTGCCCTCAGACCCCAGCCCGGCTCCATCGTTCCGTGCGCGCCAAGGGGTCCGCGCTGCAGAGCCGCTGTGCTTTCTGCTCTCCATCTGGATGACTGACGCCTCGGCCAGCTCCTGGGGGAAGGGGCGATTCCTGATTCCTGCAGCCCCGAGGCTGAGCTCTGCCCCCCCCCGCCATGCCACAGCTGAAGAGAGCTCGGCGGGGGCTCAGGCCGGCTCGCGTCCGGCCCCTCCTTGCCAGGTTCACCTCTGGGGGCTGTGGGAGTGGCCCCTGAGACAGCTCTGTCTCCCTGTTCCAGCCCTGCTGCGCCCCTAGATGTCAGCCCCCAGGTGCTTCCAGGACATGGTGGTTGCGGCAGGGTGGGCCCCTGGGTGACCTAAACACCGAGAAGGCCCAAAGCATTTCCCCCCCCCACTGTTCTTAGTTTATTATTTTCCCTAGATTTTTATGGAACTTTGGGAGCTGGAGAGAGGGTAGAGAAAAGTAACATCTGCAGAGATCCGAATTCCCGAGGGTCCCACTGGAACGCATCCCAGTTTGCCAAGAGCATCGGGGTCGATGGGGGCCGCAGTCCTAAAGCTCCGATAGAAATGTTGATGCTTTAGCAGGTTTGAAACTGAGGCCCCTGACCCACATGCCTGGCTGGAGCGAGGCTGCATCTATATAATCGATAAAACCCCCTTCCCGGGGCGCTGCACCATGCAATCCTGCAAACTGCCATCCTGCAGCAATTCTGAACTCTTACCATTGTATTGTACACACACACACACACAAACACCCCAAACCTGAATTCTTTCCATTGTGTGTGCACACACACACACACACACCCATACCACCACTCTCTGGGGTGCTGTAGCATGCAATCCTGCAAACCGCCATCTTGCAACACTTCTGAACTGTTTCCATTGTGCATACACACACACACACACACACACACCTCTCCCTGGGTTGGTGCACCATGCAACCATACAAACTGCCATCCCGCAACAATCCTGAACTCTTTCCATTGTGCATATGTGCATAAACACACACACACACACACACCCCAAACCTATACTCTTTACATCGTGCATACACACACACACACACACAGACACCTCTCCCTGGGATGCTGCACCATGCAACCCTGCAAACTGCCATCCTGTAACAACCCTGAACTCTTTTCATTGTGCATACGTATACACACACACACATCCTGCAACAACCCTGAACACTTTCCATTGTGTCATTGTGTACACACACAGAAAAACACACACGGCCCGTGTGCCAGTGTGTCGCTGCGGCCGCGTGCTCAGAGCAGGCGCCTGGAGCTCCCCGGGGTGCAGGGGCCGCCGGCCCGTCTGCGGAGCCCTGGGGTCCGGGGCGTGCTCCCTAAGCCCCCGGCCGGACGCGGCACCGAGGCCAGGTGACAGGCCCGCCTCCCCGATACCGCCCAGAGCCCACCCTGCCCACCTGGGCCCGCTCTCCCGGGCCGCGCTTTAAGCCCTACACCTAAGGGCCCGATTTCCTTTCCCAGCCGAACACCCCTTGCCTCTGGCGCGGGGACGCCAGGGCGCCACTCAAGCGCACCCCGCCTATCGCAGTGCCAGGGCCCCGCAAGGCCCGCCTCTCGCTCCGCTCGACCAATAGGAGCCCGGATCGCTTCCATACCTCCCGCCCCCTTGCGGCCGGCCTCCGTGCCCGGAACCGGAAGACGGGGCCCGGCCAACCCTCCGCGAGGCCCCGCCTCTCCGCGCCGTGCGCCTCCTCAGGAAGGTCCAGAGGGAATAGGTGTGGGGGCGGGGGGCGTGGCCAGGAGAGGCTGCCCCACGAGACTTTGTGAGGAAATCACGCTGCGCGGCCCCGCCCAGGAAGGTACGAGCGGTGCCGGGGTCTCGTTTGTGACGTCATCGCCACTGGCTCGGCCGCCTGGAGGAGTGCGCCCACCGCCACTGGCACCCGCCCCCCCCCCCTGCGAGCTCGCTGAGCTCGAAAGGCGGTCCTTGGCCGCGCCCCGAAAGTGGTTGCCCCGCTGGCCGGCGACCCCGGAAGTGGTTCCGTGTGCCGGTTTCTCCGTTGCCCCTGGCAGCCGGAGCACACACTGAGCGGCTGCGCCCCCTGCCGGAGGGTGAGCGCGCCCCGCCCGCAGGCTGCTGGCTGGCCTGGGCCCAGGTACTGCCCCGCGCTGGTGACGTCGGAGCCCGGGAGGCGGGCGGGGGCGGGGCGGGATGCACTAGGGAGGCCGCCCAGCAGCATCCCTGCATCCCCGCATCCGTGCATCCCCGCATCCCCGACTCCCTGCATCCCCGCATCCCTCACCCCAGCATCCCAGCCCCGGGCGCTAGCTAGCCCACGCGGGTACCAAGCAGAGCCGAAAACGCAGCGCACTCCGGGGTCCTGAGTATAAAGGCGTAGATGGAAACGAGAAGGGGCGTCCGATTCTGTTTTATTCGAGATGGAAACGAGGAGGGACGTGTGAATCTAATTTATTCCATCCAGCAGGGTTGATTTTCTGATGGATGCAGGCAAAACGGGATACGGTCCTCATTCTACTGGCTCTGAGCATGTTCTGACCCTTACCGTCTGCCAGTCCTTAAGGGTTTGGTGGGAATAACCCGGAGGGAACCCCATTTCTCACGCGCCTGGGGGTCGTGAGGCAGATGAGGCAGGACGGAGGTCTCTGTTGGTTGGCATGTCCCAGCTCTCCAGTATTTTCAGGAATGGAAGTTGGGAGTCCTGAGGACGCTCAGACTCAGAGTTGGAAAGTAGAGAGCCTCAGTTTATTAGCCTATTAGCTAATGGGCTCCTTTCTTAGAAAGAAGGAAGAGAAAACAAAGGGAGAGGGAGGACTACTCTGGTGCTGAGTTGTGTGGTGTTGGAATTATGTGCATGTGTAAACAGGACTCCTAGTGTGGTAAACCACAGTATTTCAATTAAAAAAAATTCAAAGTAAAAGCCTAAATGCCAAGGGAAAAAAAGTAGAGGAGAAGAACAAGAGAAACTCCCCAGGTGGGAAGTAATGTAGTTTATGTTGTGGGGTTTTCATAGGGAAAGGGCTCTTTGTCTTACAGGGGGTGCAGACTTTAGAGATAAGGGGGTTTCCTGCAGACCCTTTGAGTTGGAAATTGGGTTCTTGGCAGATCCCTGTCAGGCTATTAGCCCTAGGTCTCGCCCATTATCTCAGCCTCCCCAGACCAAGCTAGGGAGAAAAGAGAGAAAGCAGGAGAGAGGGGAGAGGAATGCGCTCAAGAGAGAACCTTGGGCTTCTCCAGAGACAGAGAGAGCCTACACACACCCCAGCAGGAGACTTGGAAGGATCAGAGGCCAACCCCCAAGAGGGGAGATGCGGGCGACACACGTGCCTGGCCACATGGGCACTAGCAGCACATGTGGCCCTCCCTTTGCTCAAGGTGGCTTTTATAGGGGTTTTTCCAGCCTGGCCCCACCTGGGGCTTCTACCCAGGTAAGAGTCTGTCACTAGGGAGGTTGCCAAGGGGGTGGGCTTGGGAGTGGGGATGGTCTTGGAATTTCCTTTCCTGGCCTTTGTTCCTGCTGTAGCTTCTCCAGCAGGGGGGTGCAATCTGCTCTAGGTTGGGTTGCAGTGTGGTGAGCTCTGCACATTCTGCGGGCTTCCCCCAGAGCCTAACGGGCTGGCTGGATGGGCTGGGGCTGGTCAGCTCCTGGCTGTGCCCTCCAGCCCTGTCCCCCTCCAGGCACCCGGCTTCCTGTGGGGGCAGAGCTTGTGTGCCTGAACAGAGGTCCCCCTGCCTGGGCGTGTCCCCCACTGTGTACCTGGGCCAGTGCGTGCGGTGCAGCCAGGGGGTGCCGTGCTCCCAGGAAAGGGGCCGCCCTGCCCAGCAGCCCGCCCTGCTCTGCAGGGAATAGAGCTGGCCCTTCTGTTCAAAGGAGGATTGGCATGTGAGCCTCTGCGAGGGCCTTGGGCCTGTCTGCTTGTGAGACCTGGTCCTTGGGATTGTGGCCTCTGGGTACACACAGAGCTCACTGCTGGGGGAGCTGCAGGCCTTTGGGAGACTTTGCAGACATGCGTGCAGCTGTCCTGGGTTTCCTCCCTGGCATGCTGTATGCTCCCCGTGTTGGCCAGGACTGAGTTCCAAGCACTGCTGGGTGTGGCCCCCTAACCAAACCAGACCAGACTTTTCCTGGTCGGCATGTCCCCTTCCCTCCTGTCAGCACTCAGTTCCCTCAGGGTGACCATTTCCAAAGGTCTCTTTCCTAGTGGTCTCTTCTGTGTCCACACCTGCTGGTGGCACAACGAATTTTGGACCCTTGCAGCTTTTAGGCTGTATGTATGTGTGTGTGTCCGTGTATGAGTCTATACTCCCCTGCCACCCTCTCTCGGGTTTCTGGTTCCCCTCTGCTTCATGGGCAGGCCCGCAGTCTGTCCTGCCCCTGGGGTTCCGGAGCGTGGCCAGAAGACAAGGCAGTCTGCCCTGCTGACAGCAATGTGCGCTCCGTGTTGGCATCTCGTCTCAATCTTGGCTCCATTTTCCACTAACGTGTCTTGCACACGTGATTTTAAAGAATAATCTGCACATTTTATTTAATTATTTATTTTTTGATATCACTAATAAATTTTTATTCATATATAGTTCAACTACTCAATATGTGCAAAAAGGGATTGGTTATATTCAATTACTTAAATCAGAAAGTGTGAATCAATTTTAAATATATAGCATTCTTTATAATTTTAAAAATTAGCAAAGATGGGGTAGCATTGTAGTACTGCTGCCCTGTTGTTCATCAATTTGCTCGAGCGGGCATCAGTAATGTCTCCATTGTGAGACCTGTTACTGTTTTTGGCATATCGAATACTCCATGGGTAGTTTGCCAGGTTCTGCAGTGCAGGCAGGATACTCTAGGTAGTCAGCCGGGCTCTCCAAGAGGGATGGAGGAATTGAACCCAGCTGCATGCAAGAATATGCACATTTTAATATTATTATTTCAGGTTTTTTGGTTCCTGTGGTGGTGCTCAGGGCTCACTGCTGGCTCTGCTCCAAAGACACTCCTGGTAAGAAGGGGGTTTGAAACCTGGGTCCGTCGCATGTCGGGCAGACAGACGCCTGCCCCACTGTCCTGCGGCTTGGCCCTGGTCTGATCTGTACACTTGACTGTGTCTTCTAAGCTGCTCTGTAAGCTGTGTGCTGTGTCCCTTCCTTGCAGTGGGGTCTGTGCGCCAGAGTCTCCATGCATTCTCCCGCAACTGCAGGCTCACTCGTCCCGGAGTGTTGAAAAGAGGCAGCCGTTTCCCTGTCACAGGAGCCCCTGTCCGTTTGGTCCCTTGAAGGAATCTTTCTCCTTCTGCCCTGATTCAAGAGGTAGGTAGAAACGTCTCTTTTTTCCTCAAGAGATGGACACATGGAAATACATAGACACAGACACATGCACACTATTACAAACAGACATATCCACAGAAACACAGGTACAAACACATGCACACAAAGACATATACAGAACACTTAGAAATATATACACACATTTGCATAGACACACATGCATACACATGACAAACACAAAGTCACACAAGTACACAATTAAGTACACACAGATAGACAAAAGACACATCTACTTGCACATATGGAGATATATACAGACACAAACACAGGGGCGCGCACAGACACACAAGCACATGCTCTCACAGACATACACACATACTCAGACATATAAAAATAAAACACACACATGCACACACAACATATACAGTGACATACAGACATATGTAGTCACACACAGACACACACATGTGCACACTGATTGACACAAAAGATGTATTCACAGACATACAGATGTATTTACCAACATACAGAGACACAAAACAGATATACGCATACACATCATAGACGTATATGTATACACAGACCAACACACATGCAAACACAGTCATATATATATAGATGCACAGATATTTGCATATATAGAGATACCCATGCACACATAGATATATACATAAACTCAGTTATACACATATGCATATGAAATACATATATACTAACATGCATTGGTAGACACACATGCAAAGACACACATATATACAGATAGTCACAGAGGTATACTATGACACAGACATATGTAGGATGCACAGGTAACACATATGAACACTCATGGACATACATGTACAGACACAGACATACACATATGCATACACATAGACATACACATACACATATTAATTTACAGGGACACACAAACATACATAGAGCTACATATATACTCCAGCATAGACAAACACGTACACACAGAAGCACAGACATGTAAACATGCTCACACAGACACAAAAGAAATATACATACATATCTCACAGACATGCACAGAAACACATGTGAACACAGACACACTCAGATATATACAGAGACACTCAGAGACACAGATATATGCAAGACACACACATGCACACGAATACACAGAATGCACAGTCAACACACATATACACAGAGAAAAATATAATCACATGTATAACAGACATCTGTAGACAATACACACATGTAAGCATATACATTTATAAATAGAGACAGACATATTCCACACACATACATAGACACATATATGTATACAGAGATATACAAATACACACAGACATATTCAGAGACACACAAAGATACCCACAGATGTGTACACAGACACAGACCTATATGCTGACACAAATGCACATGTGCGCACATAGACATACATATACACAGACACAAATATGCACACACAGATACAGACATGCACAAACTAAGAGTCACACATATACACAGAAACATACCAACATGTTGACCCACAGATATCAGAGATATACAGACTCACACGTGGGTACACACATATTGAAATATACACAAAGAAACAGACATATATACTGACATATATACACACAGACACAGATATAGACAGACACACAATGCACACAGATATATATACAAACACACATATAAACAGTTAAAGTTATGTAAATAGACTCAATCACAAGACACAAGGACAAACACAGTCACACCTGTGCCACATATATACATACACAAAGTTATTTGCAGACACAGACATGTGCATTTACACATAGACATATTTACAGACACACACACGTACATACTGATACAAGACGTATACATAAACACAGAAATGCACATACACACAGAAATGTATGCATCAACACATTCTCACAGACACATGAACACACAAATATACACAGAATGTAGATAGACATAGATATATAAATAGATACACAGCCAAATGCACAGAGTGGCACTGACATACACAGACACATGCATGTATACACACAGACATTATACACATATACAGTCACATAAATTCCACAACAGCACATCATATATGCAGAAACACACAGGCCTTTACAGACACACATACATACATGGAAACACAACATAGATGCACAGACACATGCACAGACTAACAGATATATACATAGACACATGCACACAGATGCATGCATGCAGACATTTATACAGAAACTGGCATATAGACATAGAGACACACATATACACCAACAAATACACACACAGGCACACTCATGCACACATAGACATACAGAAGAACAGAGTCATATAGATTGAGACAGAAATAGACACAGACATACACATACACAGTACATGTGCAGACAGAGATACATATAGACACACACTTGCACACACACGAAAAACAGACATATATATATATATGAAAAAGACTCACCCAGGTACACAGATACACAAAGGTATATGCATAGTCATGCAGACACAGTAACACATAGACACATATGTACAAACACACAGACTTATGCAGACATATACACAGACATAAACTGAAAGGTAGACATAACAAAGACATATACACATGTGCACACATTTATAAAGACACAAGTGCACACACAGACATATAAAGAGACTCACGCCCATGTGCACACGTGCACCAACATATAGAAACATACACCTGTACACACATAGAAAAATAGACAGATATATACATAGACACACATCCGCACAGACAGACGTATACATAGACACAGACACACAGATATATACATTTACAAACAAACACGTGCATCTGTATTTCTGTATATGTGTACAGACATGCACACAGACAAAAACGATATACATGTGCAACACACCAGAAAATAGATACACACACGTGCATGCAGTAACACATGCACACATAGACATAAACTGACATACACAAATATAAATCCAGAAACGTACAATAGAGACACACAGATACATGCACACTGAGGGGCTAACATAAAAATACACACAGGCATATACATAGACATAAATCCACATAGGCACACACAGACACAAACAGACATACACACGGAATCAGTGATGTATAGACTATAGACATACAATGTGCCCACTCACAGAAACACAGAGACATGCAGATATATACATAGATACACAGAAAAATGCAGATACACACAGACACACATAGACACATATACAGAAATACAGATGCAAAATCACACGTGAACGTACAGACATACAGACATAATGACACAAAAACGCACAATGATAGAGACACACATACCTGTACACAGAGACACACATGCACATACAGTCTTATAGAAAGACACACATAGAGGGATACCCAAACACACACAGTCTCACACCCAGTTCATACAGAGATACACATACATATACACAGAAAGACATATGAACACACAGACATGCGCTTAACACACAGAGACTCACACAGAGATATACACACAGACCCACATGCACACATAAAAACAACAGAGACAGAGACACACACGTATATAGACAGTCATATGCGTAAACACAGACATACACAGATGCACATACACAGACATATATACAACCCTACATCCAGATGCAGACACAGACACACACATGTGCACACACATTCATACAAACACACTGAGACATATATATATATATGGATGTGTGCACAGATACACACAGACATTATATACACGCAGACATAAACATACCCAGACATACACAGAATGTACAGACATACATAGTCACGCAGACATATAGATACACACAACACAGGAACACAGAAACATACAGACATATGCACAGATATACAGAGGCACACATCAGCGTAAGATGCACACACAGATACACATGCACACACACAGACATATACACACATAGAGACATATATATACACAGATATAGATATAACACATGTGCAGGCACATTTATAGTCATATCTATAGAAACACAGAATGCACACACTCACACGGGTATATACATAGACATATATCAGACATATAGAGATACAGAATTATATGCTGACACAAATATAAATATACACAAACACAAACATATAGACACACAAACACAGAGACTCAGACATAAACACATAGCTACATGCACACAGACAAAACACGCACATACACAAGACTCACACAAGTACACACGCAGACAAATGCACAAACACGGATACAGAAAATGAACACAGACATGCAGACATTTAAATTCACAGGTGCACACACATATACAGAGGCATGCACAGATACACAGATGAATATTCAGACACACACATAGAAGGACACACATACCCAGCTCATGAAAATGCACACAAAATAGATACACACATACACACAGACATGTACCACATGCGCACACAGACATATACAGATATACAGAGATGCATGTGTACACAGACACACATGAGAGCTCACAGGCACCCACATAATCACACACACTCACATGCACACACATACATATACACTCATATACAATATATACCAGCACAAACCACATACACAAAGACAGACACACAGATTCACGCTGACGTGAATACAGAGACACATGGACTCATACAAAAACAAGCTTGCACACACAAATGACAGACAAAATTCAAAAATAGACACAAATCCAGACTGACACGCACGCACAAGCACCTATAGACAGACACTCACACACATATAATCAGACATATAGGAAGAAACAGAGACTAACATATGGAAACGTAAACACAATGATAGACACACGGGCATATACACAGACACACACTGAGACACAGACATATCCATAGACATGGACACATAAACATAGACATAGACACAGAGACACACAGACATATGGTCACACATAGAAACACAAGGACATATACATTTATACACAGACACACATGCACACAGGGACCCAAACAGAAATATACACATACGTATAATCCCACACGCAAATAGACATATACAGATACAGACACACACAGACAACAGATTTATACACACATAGACTCAGAAACACAGACATATACACAGACATAAAAATATATATATCGACACACATATATATACAGACACACTTAACATGTACATACAGGCGCACATATACGCATAGACATAGACACAGACATACGTGCACTCACACACAAGCACATATAGACAGACACACACAGATATATTCATAGAAACACATGCATACACACAAATATATAAACAGAAACACGAACATACACAGAGACTCACATAGACATATGCACACATGCACACACAACTATAACATGTACATATATACAAACTTATGCGCACAGACATACAGGTACGTAGATATGCATAGACACAATCATACAAATGCACAGACACAGACATATACAGGTACGCATGCTAAATTATACTTACACTAACTCATACACAGACATAGATACGTACACACCGATACACATGAACACACACAGACAACACGTATACAAGTAGACACATGCACACACAGACATACACTAATACAGACATATACAAAGAAATATAGAAACAAACAGATGTGTGCACAAACAGGCATATTCCGACACATGCACACAGACATGCACACTAACACAGACGCACTATATATGCAAAGAGACATATTCATAGACAATGAATATAGAGAGCAACACTCATATACATAAACACACACCTATATGCTCACACAGACATTTACATGTATACACAGATATACACACAATCAAATGCACGCATACATAGAAACACATGCATACCAAAGTGACATACATATATATACACACAAAGATACACAGATGCACAGGCACCCACATATGTACAGAAAGACAGATCCATGCACAAATAGACATATACATACACACAGACCCACACATACATATATGCGGTCACATTCACACTCAAAACCACACAGGCATATACAGACACACATAGATATACACAGACAAACGTGCACACACAGAGAGACACACACACATGATTTATACAGATATCTGACATTCTCATACACTAAAAACATAGACATAGATACATAACGGGCACACACAGATATGTATACATAGACACAAGACATTTATATGCATAGACAAATACATGCACACAGAGACATATACTCAAACACAGATATACATAATCACACATGAACAACACATATATACGTACCTACATTTGCATAAACCCATGAATACACAAACGTATACACATACAAACGTGCACAAGCAGCAAATAAACACACACAGAAACAGAGAGACACAGAAACGGATACAAAAACGTACATGCACATATACACAGAGACATGCACATACTCAGATATATCCCACAGACATATATACAGACACATAGACATGCTCAAACACATGAATACAATGCACACACACATGTACACACAGTACATATATCTAAAAATGATACAAACATATACATAGACCCACACATGGACACATAGACAAAAACATATACACACAATGACGTGAACACACGTACAGATACGTACATACAGACACCCAGTATACATAGGATACATACATAACATATGCACTGATCTATGCAAACACATATGCAAACACATAGACAAACATGCATATACGGATATACAAACACACATGTAAATGGATGCATATAAACAGACACAAGCTTGTAGACACACATAAACACATAAGCCACACAGTCATATATACAGATACGCACACAGTGGTACACACAAAAACCTATATAGACACAAATATATGCACACACAGAAACACACATAGATTCACCCAGATATTTACATAAACAAATACCCACATGCACACGGAGACACAGTACACACATATACAAAAAGCCACAAATGTGCACACAGAATGCAGTAGGCACAGACTCATAAATATACACATGGACACACAGTCACAGACACAGAGAAACATAAAAATATATAGGCACAGAGATATACACATGCACCCAGATACACACAGACATACACAGAAACATATATGCATACATAGACACAAAAGCATGCACACAGATCACTCATGCAAAAATATATGCACTTAGAGACATACAAGGATACACAGACACACACATGCACACAGACACACACGGACTTAGACACTTATGCACACAAACATATGAACACACTAACATATACACAAAGACATATAGACAGACACAAGTACTAACAAATACATAGACACACACCGTATACACACCTAGAGATATGCAAACATATGCACAGAAAAACACATGGACACACAGAGACATATAAAAAATAGACACGGAGAGACATATATACACTCATGCACAAGACACACAGACATACACAGGCACACAGACATATACACAGACACACAGAAAGATGCATATGTATACATAGATACACATGATCATATAAACAAATACATATGCAAGAGCACATAGGCATCTAGACACAGATATTCACAGAGATAAACACATGCACCAACATACACAAACACAGACAAGTACACAGACACACATGCACATGCACACAGATATTCACACATATACATAGACTTACACATTCACACATCCATAGACACAGTGACATACACATAGACATATACATGCACATAACACACAGACGTATATACAGACACCACATACATGTGCACAGAAAAACAGATATATACCAAGATACACACTCAGTGCATACACAAACACAAGACATATACAGACACACATATCACATGTACAGACATTATACATGCACACTCAGACTCAGATACACTATGGATATATCCCCAGACAAATACAGACACAGGTGTATAAACACAGAGACACACATATAACAGTATACATAGAGATATACACAGACATGCAGATGCATGCTCACGCAGATATATACAGAAACAAACACAGACATACACGGCTATATACAGACACGCACGTGCACATTAAGACATACAAATACACATACAACAAAATAGACACATACCTAGAGATACACATACATACACACAGACATGCAGACACATATAGAAACATATACACAGACGGATAAGGCACACAGAGATACATAGACATATCCAATGGACACACAGATACACATACAGAGATGTACAGAGAAACATATCCACACTCAGACAGAGATAAACACGTACAGACTCACACAAACAAATACACAGACATGCAACAGAGACATATACACAGACACAGAAATGTTCAGACATGTGCACACAAATACATGAACACAGACATATAGAAACACACATGCACATAGAGATATACGTAAACACATGCACATGCACACACCGACATACATAGAGGCACACAGACATATACACGATATATAGACATATATATAGACACACACAGACATGCAAATATATATACTCAGAAGACCCCAATGCACACAGATGCATGCACAGTCATATGTAAAGACACACAGAGACTCAAACATATGCACAGACACACACACAATGCAACACAGTAACAACATGGACTTATATGCAGACACACAGCATGAAGAGACAGACATACAGAGACACATATAGATACAGACATGCACACAGACACATGTGTACATGCAGACACCAGACACATGTGCACACGTAGACAGATATACACATGTGCACATACTGATACACAGTAACATATATACAAAGACACAGATATATGCACAGACACAAAGATAAACATATATACATTGACACACAAACACAAATACACAGACATGTAACAGAGACATATACACAGAAATGTTCAGACACGTGCGCACAAATACATGAACACAGACATATACACACATATACATATAGATATACATAGACACATGCACATGCACACACCGACATACTTAGAAACACAGACATATACACGGATATATAGACATATTTAGATACACACAGACATGCACATATATACACACAGAAAACCCCAATGCACACAGATGCATGCACAGTCATGTGAAGACACACAGAGACTCAAACATATGCACGGACGCACACCCAGTGCAACACAGTAACAGGAACTTATATACAGATACAACATGAACACACATAGACATACAGAGACACATATAGATACAGACATGCACACAGACACATGTGCACATGCAGGCACCAGACACGTGTGCACACGGAGACACATACAACATGGACTTATATACAGACACACAACATGAACACACTTAGACACAGAGACACATATAGATACAAACATGCACACAGACACATGTGCATATGCAGACACCAGACACGTGTGCACACGGAGACATATACACATGTGCACACACTGATACATAGTAACATATATACAGAAACACAGATATATGCACAGATACAAAGACAAATATATATACATTGACACATAGAAGAAACAGACACATAGACAAATATATTTGGACAAATCCAGGGCACACACACAAAGAAACAGAGGCATATACCAAGACACAAAGACACACACAGAACGGAGATTCACACACAGACTCACATAGACATATACAAAGGCAAGCACCCAGTTGTAATAATACACACACTGATTTATACAGACTCACAACATGCACACAGACATATTCATAGACACATAAAGAAATATACAGCCACAGATGTGCATACATAGACATGCAAACAGACACACATGCACACCCTAACAAACATATGGACACAAAAGTCTCACATAGACCTATACACAGACACACCCACATGCAACACACAACATGTTTTTACACACAGACAACATGCGTGCACACAGACACAGACATGTACACAGACATATATACGGTCACACACATGTGCACACACAGATATACATAGACATTTGCAGACACAGAAATGTGCACATACTGACAGAGACACAGACACAAAGACACATACATATATATATTAGACACAGACATTCACAGAATTGTCTCAGACATATACATGTGCACACACAAGCCCACATAAACATACACAGACACATAGACAGACACACAGACATTCAATAAATTTATACAGACACACTCAGTGCACACACAGATAAACACAGGCATGTGCGAAGACACTTATCCATAGAAATAACACACATAAAGACTCAGACATATACGTAACCTATACCCACATGCACCAAGTGACAACAGGGACTTTGAAACACAGACTCACAACATGTGCACACACAGAGAGAACAAACCATATACACAGACACACAGATGTATTCATAGGCACACACAGGCACACATATACTTGCAGACACACAGAAACATATATACAGACACATGCATATGCAGACATGAACATATATACAGATATACACATGCCCATACACTGACACAGGCACAAAGACACAAAACTCTGGACACACACATATATATATACACATTTAGACATATACACAGACATGCATGAACATACAGGCAACAGATTTGTACACACACTAACTCATATACACAGACATAGATATATACACAGATATAAACATGCAGACACAGACATGCACACAGAGACTGACAAATACACAAACAGCACACATATATATGCATAGACATATACTCACATACACACAAACATATACTCAAACAGATATACACATAATCACATAAATAACACAGATATATTTGCACATATTTGCACAAGCACATGAACACAAACATACACAGACACAGTTTGTATATAGTGCATATATATACACACCCACCTGCACACACAGACATCCACATATGTGCACAAGCAAGTGAACACATACACAGAAATGTACATAGAGACACAGAAACACAGAGACACAGAAACACACATTGACATCCAGACATACATAGGTACACACACATAACACATATTCAGACGTATATACTATCACACAGAGACATCTATACAGACAAGTAGACATGTTTCCACATAGAAATCACACAGAATCATAACACACATACATATACCCAGATAAACACAGAGACATATACACAGAACCATACACATGGACAGAGAGACAAACCTATACACACAATGACATATACCCAGTGTAGTCAGGAAACACACATAATATACACAGACATAGACATATGAAAAAACTCACACTTATACATAGACATCTATTCATATGCAACACAGGCATGTACACAGACTTACACACATATGCACATAGCAACTCACACATGTGCACATTGAGACTCATACATGTGCACAACAAGAAGCACACAGACATATACACAGATACACACATGCCCCCAGACGTTACACAGACATAAACAGTGTATTCAGATACACACAGATGCACATCTACATATTCACAGACATATGTGCGCACACATATATACTCAAAATTATACATACACATAGACACTCACTTATGCAAACAGACATATACAAAGATATAGATATATGTAAAAACACAGACACAATCAAATAGACACACACAGACACATGCACACATACAGAGACAGAGACATGTAGACTGAGATATACAGTGACACACAGACTTTTACTCAGATGCACACAAGACATGCGCACACTGAAACTTGCACACACAGAAACATACACAGACACATAGAGACACACATATATAATACAGAGACATAATTATAAGATAAAATATAGGACATAGAACAGACATATGCATACGTATAATGACACATATATGCATATACAGTTAAAAGACATGCGCACACACAAAGACATATACACACTTAAACACAGAGATGTACATTTTCACATGCGAACAGATACTCACGGAAATATACATAGGCACTTATGTGCACAGACATGTAAACACACTGACTGACAAACACATATAGACGGACACAGACAAGTACCCCGACACATGCCCATATGCACACACAGATACATGCAAACATATACACAGACACACACGGACACACAGTCATATGAAAAAACAGACAGACATACAGACACACATGCAAGACACACATACACAGTCAAACACAGACATCACACACATGCGCACAAAAAGATACTCATAATCATATACACAGACACAAAAAACACATGTCTACATAGACACACATGATCATAGAGATAAACATACAAATTCATGTACAGACACACAGATATAGACACAGATGTACACAGAGATACACACATATAAACTGAGATACACAAACACAGACAAATATACAGACATATTCACATGAACACACAGATTCACAGACATGTACACTGACATATAGTCATACACAGAGACATACATACAGACACACATACACAGACTTATATACAGACCACACACATGTGCACACAAGGACACACAGATATACCAAGACACACCCAGTATACACATAAACAGAAGACATATACAGACACACACACGTCAATTGTACACACAGACAGACATATACACACAATATACGTATGCCCAAACACAGACACAGAGAAACACAGATATACACACAGAGGGGCACACAGAACAATGCACACAGAGACAAACAGACATGCAGACACATGCTCATGCAGATATATATAAACAAGCATGTACACACACATATATATATATTTATACACATGCTCAGACGCACATAGAGATGAATACACAGACATAAATATGCACACAGACACACAGATATGTAAATAGACATAGACATGCATACACAGACACACACAAATAGATGCACAGCAACGTGCACATACACATGTGCACACACAGACCTATAGACACAACAACCCATTGATTGACTCACATATGCTTACACAATCACACAGAGATACGCAGATGCACCCACATATTTACACAGACATATAAAAACAAACATGTGCACAGAAATGCACATATATGCTCACAGAAATACACAAACACACGTGTACACACAATAGATTATACAGACAGAAATATATAAATACACCTACATACTTAGACATATGCACAGACATATACACAGACACACACAGGTACATACACATGCAAACACGTAGGCATGTACACAGGTAGACACTGACTCACAGACATACACACAGGCATACAGATACACATGTGCACAAACAGTCACTCAGCCATACTTACAGAGAGACACACAGAGTTACACAGACACACATACATGCACAGAGAAACATATTCATAAACACACATCTACACACACATGAACACAAACATAATTGGCACATAATGTATACATATAGACAGAAACATAGAAACCATTTTTTTTAGCTTTTTGGGTCACACCCGGTGATGCACAGGGGTTTCTCTGGGCTGTGCACTCAGGAATTACTCCTGGCGGTGTTCAGGGTACCATATGGGATGCTGGGAATCGAACCAGGGTCGGCTGCATACAAGGCAAATGCCCTACCTGCTGTGCTATCGCTCCAGACCCTACAAAACTATTTTTACACACAGCCACACACACATAGAAACACAGATACAAACAGACACGTGCGCAGGCACTGAAACACAGAGCCACACAGACACACCAAGACTCACACAGATACATAGATACAGAGATACACACATATGCCTATAAAGACACACATGTGCACAGACACAGGGCCACAGCTATATACACAGACACGCATAAAGACATGCAAATGCACATGCATACACACAGCCATACAGACACATACCCAGAGACGTACATATATATATGCAGACATAAAGATATATACATGCTGACACAGATGCAGACACACACACATATTGACACACACAGACATATACAAAGACAGACAAATCACACAAATACATATACACAGGCACACCCAGTGCACACAGATACACACAGAAACATACAAAGGTATGCATATCCACACATAGACACAGATCAATATCCACAGACTTACACAGACACATACACAAACACATGCACCCAGACATATGCAACAGAGACATATACACACAGAAATATTCAGACATGTAGACACAGATACATGAACACAAAGACACATACAATCACACACGGTACTCAAAATAGATATATACAGACGCATGCGCACATGCACTCACAGACATATACGTTGAAAAACAGACATATATACACACATGCGCCCAAACACATGACACACAGACATAAATAGTACACTCAGATACTTTCAGATGGACATAGAGACATCCACAGATGCACAATGTGCATACACATCATCACTTAGGTATATACACACATGCAAACAAGCATAGACATAGACACTTATGCCTACATACTTATACAGATGCACAGAGATATATACAGAGAAATACAGACACAATCAAATATACACAGACACATACATGTATAGACATAAAGACGTATAGACTGATACAGACACAGACATATACATATAGACAGAGAAAAATGCACACAGACATATACAAAGACAGATACACACAGACACACATAGATATACACATGTATACACATACAAATGCAAAACCACAAACCTGTGTATACACGTGCACATTCACACAGGCACAACACGCTCAAAGATAAATGAACACAGATATATAACTATACACACAAAGACATATAGAAACAACATAGACATGTAGACACAGACACACACTCACATACACACAAAGCGATACACACCGACATACATAGGTACATGCATGTACAAGCAGACACAGATATAGACACACAGAGAAACAGTGGCATATAGAGAGACAGACATACACACAGATATATACACAGAAACAAACCTGCACACACGGACACACAGAGACATATACACAGAAATGCACACATACAGACAGAAAAGAAATGTGCACAGAGACACACTCATTTATAGAAACATGGATACATATAGAGACATATGCGATGCACACACATATACACAACATCCACACACTAGTCACATATACAGAGATACCCAGACATACATGGACACATACACGTACCCACACATGTATACAAAGACACCTAGAAGGATAATCAGACATACACACAGTCACACAACTGGTGCATACAAAGATACACATACATATACACAGAAAAACATGCACAGACATACATGTACACTCAGAACTCACAGACATAGAAACAGCCACAGACCCACGTGCACACACATAGATACAACACAGACATACCAAGACAGAGACAAGCACATATATAAACACAGTCATAAGCAGAGACAGATATATACACAAACTCACAAATGTTCAGACACAGCCATATATCCAGAACCACACCCACATGCAGACACACAGACATAGACATGCGCACACACATTCATGCACACAGACACACAGACATTTGCACACACAGATACAGACATATATGCACAGAGACACAAGCATATACACAGACACACAGAATATATAGACATATACACAGACACACAGACATAAACAGACACAACACAGGCGCATGAAACATACAGACATATAGGTAGATACACACACAGATACCGGCATACAGATGCACACTCATATACACGTGCACGCACACAGACATATGCACACACAGAGAACATATATACATACACAGACATAGCTGCAACACTTGTGGAGCCAGAGAAATACAGATGGACACATAGGCACACTCATATGTATAGAGATATACACACATGTGAACACACAGATTTAACACAGATATATATATATAGACACACCAAAAATGCAAACACAGACATAATGACATACACAGACACAGACACATACATACGTATATATACACAGAGACACACATGCGCACACAGACACACATAGAGACGCAGAGACTGAGGCTTATGCAAAATCACACACGTATACAAAATCACACAGAACAGAAAAATACACACAGAATCAGGAACACACAGATATATACTCTAACACAAATGTGTGAACACAGACACAGTAATATACACAAACTCAGAGACATATATGCAGACATATACATAGACATATACATTCAGAGACTCACACAGATATATATATATACACAGATACACATTCACAAATACACACAGTCATAGCACAGACATATGAAAAGACTCACACGTATACACACAGACATGTTTATGGACACACAAACACATGTGTACATAGATACAATGACACAGACAGACATATACACAGACACACAGAAAGAGAAGTAAAGAACACAGAATGACACACAGAAACACAAAGATGCACAGATATATACCCAGTCCCACAGAGACACATAGATATATGCATAGATAATTGTGGGCATAGACACTTGAATACACAGACATATACATAGCTACACAGATATGCATGTACAGATATAATCACAGATATACACACAAACATCCACATACAGACACACACCCAGAAACGCATACAATATACACAGAAATATACACAGAGAAATAAATAGACACACACCCATGGGCACACAGAGACATACAGACACATACGAATATATACAAGAAATTTCCCCATGCACACACCTAGGCACACACGGTTTATACACAGACACTCTCGTTTGCACACAATGACACACACAGACATACACACATGTGCTACACTAACACAGAGACAAAAAGTCAGACATATACACAGAGACACAGATATATACCTAGGCTCATACGCACAGACAGATGAACATATAGCCACCTGTAAACCCATAGACTCACAAAATGCATAAACAGACACACACCCACATGCATACCATCACAGAATGGACTTATATACAGATTCACATGCACACACACTTAATAAACAAGATACACGTGGGGACAGACTAAAACACACAATGGGCATCGTATGGAGACAGAGATATATATCAACAAATGAAATACTCAGATTCATAAACACAGACACATGCACATACAGACATGTATACAAATACACACAGTGAACACAGAGACATATTGTATACACCCAGAGACAAACACACATATAAATAGACATACACATACACCTGTGTGCAACACAGACATGCAGACTCACAGACATATACGCATACATATATGGATACACTCCAGAAATACACATACACTCACAGACAGTATGTACACACAGACAATCACACCACCTAGACACACAGAGAAGAGCATACACATGTACACTCAGACACAGATATATACATAGGCACATATACATATCCACAGAAACATGCACATACAACGGCACGCAAACATACACACAGAGGAAAACGTGCATACACTTAGAAAACACACAGAGATGTACACAGACATACACCAAACATATGTACCCACAGAGACACACAGACCTGTAAAATTAAAGTCATGCACACACAGAGACAGCAGACGTGTACAGAGACACATACAAATGCCCACACAGAGACACACAGATAAGTTCGTGGACACACAACACACAACACACAAATGTATAGAGACACACACATGTACACACAGAAACTCAGAGACATATACACAGGTATAAACGTGCACTCACACAACACACAGTATGAGAGAATGAGACACAGAAATATACAGATACACAGACAACAAAGACAATGGCATAGATATATACATGCTCACAAAGACACACTTGTGAGCACACATATACAGACATAGACTTATAGACACAAACACATGCACACAAAGAGGCAGACATATGCACATACCGACTTGCACACACACAAACACATAGATGTATAGAGACATGCACACGGACACATGTAGACACACTGACATGTACACAGACTAACACACGTACACAGAGATAGGAATACACAGAGACACACACAAAAATATTCACAGAAACATAAATGTACACACAGAAATATACAGACACAGGTATTCATACAGACTTATACAGAGGCACACAAATGTGCAGACACACGGATTTATCCACGGATACACACATATACAAAGACACACAAAACATGCAAAACACCCACATGCGCAGGCACACAAATGTAAACATAGAAATATACATTTACAGATATAGACATTCATATACAACAAATACACAGACTCAGACACACATGTACATATAGAGAGGCACAGAGATATATATGCAGTCATATATAGTGTAAATACAAGACGTAGATATATACAGACACACAAACATATACACACATTTTCACACAAACATACACAGCACACCTTCATGCACACACATGTGCAAACATCAGACATATACACACAGACTCTGACACACAAATATACACAGACTCACACAGACATTCACTGACATAGCTAACCATAGAAAGACAGGCACACTCACAAAAATGGAGAGATATTCACGAATGAACACAAAGACACAGATATTTACCTGGACACAGAGACACATGCACATACACACAGACATTTATACACAGATATTCATTCATACAGAGATGGAAACTGCCCGCATAGACAACACACACATGCACAGACATATAGATAGACACATACAAAATAACAGACATATTCACATATTAACAGACATATTCACAAAATAACATACATATGCACAGAGACATAGACATACAGAGACACACAGACATGCAGATACGTACATAGACACAAATACATGGTCACGCACACACACATATACATAGACACAGATATACAAAGGCACTGCATGAACACACACAAACATGCATACATACATGTACACACAGACACAAAGATACTCACACAGAGACATAAACATACACACTGTACACACAGAGACATACTCAAAGACATACTCAGATGTACACACAAAGAAAAAGTACAGATATATACACAGACTCACTGTGTCCCATACAGGGTGCAAGGGGTGGAGCCCCTCAGGCCTTGCCCTTTGCATGTAGGCGCTGGTGTTTCCTGAGCAGCAGAGACGAAGGTCTCACCGTCATCGTCCAAAGGACCACCACAGCGGCCCTGGAACACACGTGTGTGGTGGAACCCAGCCTTGGCACAGTGTCTGTGCTGCTGGTAAGCTGGGGGACAGTGTCCCCGCCCTCCGTCCATTTGCAGCTCTGACTGGAGCACACTGACCACACCACCTCTCTGCCCCGCTCTGGGGACTCTTCTGCAGAGATTGTACAGACTTGCCACCCTCTTCCCACACAAACAGCCACAGACATACATCAAGACATAGAACACAGAAACCACACAGACACACACAGAGACATATACACAGAAACAAACACATGCATGCACAGATACACAGTCAGAAAGCATAGATATAGCATACACACAGACACACAGATATATACAGAGGCACATACACCTTCATACACGGGACAAATACACAGATGTACACACATACACACAGACACGAATACACAAACACATACAGAGCCACACACATGTATACACACAGACATACACAGTGACACTTATGCACACAGAGAGACATGCACTATGAAACATGCATATACAGTCACAGATATATATAGAAGCACATATAAATGCACAGAGACACACATAAACGGACACATGAACACACAGATATACACACAGTTGCACAGAAGAACACATGCACACACAGACACAGAAATGCACACACAGAAATACAAACACACAGACATACATAGACACCATAATGCTTACAGACATATAGACATGATACAAAGAAATAAACACACAAGTAGATACACACAGAGAAAGAACTATACACAGACACAAATTCAGATGCCCACAACAGATACACATAGATAGATACACCCAAAAGCACAGAAATATACCCAGATATAAACACACATGCAGTCATAGGCCCACAGACATATTCCCACACAGAGATACACACTGAGACATGCACAGACATGCATATACTAGCACACTCACACTGACAGACATGTACACTGATAAAACATGTACACACAGACACAGATACATACACACAGACATGAATACACAGATGCAAATATGCACATAGAAACAGAGATATATGGATAGATACACAGAAATGCACACAGACATGTACACAGACATATACATATACATAGATGGCCCATACAGATCAATACCCATGCACACACAGACACACCAAACATATATAGACAAATATACATGCTCTCTCACACACATATACACTCACAATAATGGAGAGAAACACAGATATCCATAAACACACATCCACATGCAAACACACACTGACACACACATGTACACACATACATATACAAACACACATATACACAGACACAGATGCACACACAGGCACAATCAGACATATACACAGACACACAGACTTATACACAGAGACACATGCACACAGACAGATGTGTATGCACACAGGTGCATTTACAGAAACACATGCAAACACAGAGACACAAAGACATACATGTACACACACTGACACAGACACGTAGAATAGGAACACACACAGAAATATTCACTGACACAGACACATCCGCATGCACATAAGTAGAGATATACTCTCAAAATGCATACAGACACAAATAAACATAGGCACAGACACATGTACAGACAAATATGCATACACAGTTATATATACAGAAAAACAGAATCGCACATACAGGCACATATACAGACACACTATTACAAACTGACACACGGAGACCAGGACACATAAAGACACACATGGACATGCACAGACAAAAAGACATATCCACATTGACTCCCAGATACAATGACATATACACAGAACCACACATAGACAAGTATATATAGGCACACAAAACATATTCACAGATACACCTTATGCACACAAAGGAAAACAGGCATACTAAGAGACATAATCACATACAGATACACACGGAGACTCAGACAGACATATACACAGACACACTCTCATGCCACACAGTCACAACATGGACTTATGCACAGACTCACAACATGAACACACACAAACACAAAAACATATACACAGACACACAGAGACATAGCCACATACACATGCGCAACAACACATGTGCACACACAGACATATACACAGACACATACATATACACACACCAACACAGAGACATAAAGACAAGGACACAGATACATACACACACTCCCATGGCACACAGTTACAACACAGACTTGTGCACAGACTCACAACATGCGTGCACACAGACACAAACAGATATATACACAGTCACACACAGACATGCATTCCCACATACACATACAAACCAACATATGTTCACACCAACATATGTAAACACACAGATGCATAAAAACACATGCACACATTAACACCGATAAAAAGACAAAGATGGACACATATACATAGTCACAGACACACACATATACATAGGTTCAAAGACACAATGACACGGATATGCACAAACAAAATATACAGACATATAGACACATATATAGACACACTAATATATACACACAGGCACACCCATTGTATACACAGATATGTAACCATAATACCAATACACATATCACCACGCATTGACAGATATATATATATATGTATATATATATACATAGTTTCACACAGACACATACATAGACGCACACCCACATGCAATCAATCACAATCACAACATGGTCTTATACACAGACCCACAACATGAGCACAGACAGACATGAACACAGACACATGCGCCGACACATGCACACAGAGAGGTACACATAGACATATGTCAAGAAACACACATAATCACACACAGATAAACAGACTCACACAGACACATGCCACACATCAAAACAGATTTTTGCATGGATTCACAACATGCACACACACAGACAAAAATATACATATACACATAGACACCCATACACACATGCACGCACTCTGACAGACAAAAAGGCACACAAAGACATAAGCACAGTAGAAAGATATATATATATATATATATGTGCAGATATAGTGACACCAACGTATACATATACAGACATACAGAGAAACGGATATGCACATAGACACACAATTATACTCAGACACCCAGTGAATACACAGGTACACACGTATGCATATGCAAAGACACACATTATCATACAGAGAGACTCAGATACATATAAACAGATACACATGTGCAGAGACATATGCACGCACAGGCACTTACATAGACACACACGTGTACACAGAGATACACAGACACAAAGACACACATATAGACACACAGACATAAGACATATATACACAGACATACACAGACTCAGAGATGACACACATGTGCACACATGGCACACATGACATATACACATATATACAAAGACACAGACATATAGACAAATACAAATAGATATACAACATATATACAAAGACACACCCAGTGCATACAGATATACACACATATACAAAGACACATACATAATTTCACACAGACACTTATAGACATATTCATAGACACAGACCCATGTGCATAGACATATTTATACACAGACATATACAGATACACACAAACATATAGAACACATACATGGTACAAACTCACGCAGAAACACAAACACAAAGATATATACAGATACACACATAGAAACAAAGGCACGCACATACATAAACACACAGAAACAATGACACAGAAATACATAGAGTTAGACATATAGAATGATGCACACACACATATATATATACACAGACGCAGACGCACCCTATAAACATACAGATATACAGGCATATACAAAGACACAAACACGTGCTTGCACTCAGACACACAGACACATGCAGAGGTACACACATATAGACATTGCAGATATGTACACATGCTCACAGGTATTATGGTTACATATATGTATATGTATATGCTCACACAACACAACGGCACACAAATTCACACAGATATATAGAAAGATGCAAAATCACACAGATATACAGATACATTGACACAGACCCAGATAGACATATACACTGAAACACTGACATATACACAGACACACACCCAAATATATATAAACAGACACATGCAGTGCACACACAGATACACAGGCATATACCAGGACACACATACTCATTCCCAAAGATTCACACATACTCCCAGACATATCCACAGACACACTCTCCTACAACACAGTCACAACACGGACTTATACACAGAATCACAACATGGACACACAGAGACTTATACATAGACACACAGACACATAAACAGCTGCACGTATGTGCAGAGAAATGTTTGCACATACAGATGTGTAAACAGACACATGTGCACACCACTGACACACAGTGACATTGACGGACACAGTGATATATATATGGAAACACAGGGTATATGCAGACACACACATGTGTACACACACAAGAACACAGACATACACAGACACACACAGACCTAGACATACAACATATCCATAAATACACCTAATGCAAACACAGACCTCTACACACATAATCACACATAGAAATATAGGCTGACAGACAATATACACACACATTCATATGCAACACCGTCACAGCACGAACTTTTTCCACAATCACAACATGCACACGAGACATATACAGTCACATACATGTTTACAGATACATGTGCAGACACAGACATATACAGTGACTAAATACACACAGACAAACATGTATACAGACACATACACATACACTAACAGCCTCATAGACTCCCAAGTCGCAGACATACTTACACTACACATATACATAGACTCACAACCACAATGACACTAACATATACAGGCATATACATAGACACACATGCGCAAACATGCAAGCACACAGATATATACACAGATAGACACAGACATAGACATAGAATCACACAGACATACAATATATACAAGAAAGCCCCAATGCACACACAAATATACACAGTCATATGTGAAGACAGACACACAGACATACACCCATTACAACAGAGTAACAACACAGACTAATACACAGACTCACAGCATGCACCGACAGACTTATATACAGGTGTACAAAGAAATATAGAAGCCACACATTTGTACACACACAGACGTAAACAGACACACATGCACAAATACTGAGGGACACAAATTCACACACACATATATACATAGAGACACCATGATATATGCAGAGACACAGGCATATATGCAGACCATACACAGACACACAAGTACACACATATACACAGACACAGACATTGACACAAATATACAGATATACACAGTACACACAGATATACAGACAGGCTTATGCGAAGCCACACACATAATCACACACAGACTCAAATACACATATACATGGGCACACATCAACACACAACTCGGTCTGATGCACAGATAACATGCACACACACAGACACAGACATACAGACACACCCACATAGATTCTGTTAAACACATGCGCACACAGACATACACAGAAATTCATAGACAAATGTGCACATTCTGACACAGAGACACAGACACACACACATATATGTATATAGACACAGATACAAGACACAAACATACAGACACACACATGCGACCCTAAGCCCACACATTCATATACAGACGCACAGACATATAGACACATGTAGGATAACATTGGTTTCTCCTTTCTCCCTCTTTTGTGAACCCACAGACACATAGTAAATTAATACAGACACACCAGTGCACACACAGAATATCACAAGCATATGCAAAGACACACCTATGCACAAACAGAGATACGCACAGACTCAGATATATACATGGAGTCATACCCACATGCAACAAGTCACAATAGGGTCTTATACACAGAGGAATTGAACAAGGGGTAGCCGCATGAAAGTTGAGTGCCCTACCCCTGGTCTATTACTCTAGTTCACACATATACACCAAGATACATAATCCTATACCAACACATGCATAAATCTGAACACAGAGAGGCAGACATATACACAGACACACCCAAATATACAGATACACACCCGCATGCAAACACACACACAGACATGTTGATACAAAGAGACACACAGAGACATACACAGAGCCATATACAGAGGCGCACAGAGATATATACCCAGAGACACAGACATGCACACACATAGACACCCATATAAACACAGAGTAAGGCACACAGATATAAATATAGACATGCATACACAAACATATACACATGGAGACACATACAGAGATACATAAACACACATACAGTTGTACACACAGACACACATACCCACACAAACAAAGCTAACGTATGCAGATACATATAAGCAAACACGCACACACAGATACAGACATGCACAAACTAAGAGTCACACAGACATATACACAGGAACATACCAACATATAGACCCACAGACAAAACAGATATACAGACTCACACGTGGTCACACTTAGATACACATATAAATATACACAGAGAAACACACAGAAACAGACATATATACTAAAATATGCACACACAGACTCAGATATAGACAGACACAATCACAGTACACAGACATTTACACAGACACAAGTGCACAGAGATATATACACACACTTATACAGAATTAAATGTACTCAGAGATACCCACATGAACACATAGACATACAGAAACACAGTTCAAGACAGAAATAGACATAGACACATACACATACACAGTACATGTGCACACAGAAATAGAGACAGATACATAGACACACAGTTGCACACACATGGAAACATAGACACATATACACACAACACAGACTTATATAGAGACACAAAGGTATAGGCATAGCCATACAGACACAATAACACATAGACACAGACATAAACACACAGAGACTTAGGCAGACATATACACAGAAACAAACTGAAATGCAGACACAACAAAGACATACAACATAGACATATAACCATGTACACATATATGCACAGACACAAATGCACACACAGAAATATAAACAGAGACTCACATACCCACGTGTACATACAGACACACAATGACATATACAGAGATATACATGTACATGCATACAAAAATAGACACACACATAAAGACACATGCGCATGGATATATACACACAGATACACACAGATATACACATGCACATAATAACACACACAGGTACATACATGTACACTGAGATTTTCACAGAAAAAAACAGATACACACATGCAACACACCAGAAAACACACAGACACGCATGTGGACACACATGTACACGCAGACATAAACTGACACACAGACATAAACCCAGACATGTTCAATAGAGACACACAGACATATGCACACTGAGGATCTAACATACAAATACACACTGGCATATACACAGACATAAACCCACATATACACACAGATACACACAGACACACAAAATTACACATACACATACAGACTTAAAGATGCATAGAGTCAGACATACACATGTACCCACCCACAGAAATACAGAGACACACATAGAAGTACAGAAAAATGCACAAACGCAGACATATGCAAAGACACAGGCACCTATAGACACACACGAGTATACAGACATACAATTCAAATATACACATGTGTACACTTGTACACACATTCACTTAGATACAGTATGCACAAAGATAAATGAATACAGGTATATACATGAAGACATACAGACAAACACAGGCATATATCCACACACCCATATGTACACAGATTCACACTGATATATACAGATACATGCATATACCAACAGACACACACAGATGTAGACACACAGAAACAAACCGTGACAGAGAGACACCCATATATACATACAAACGCAGGTACAAACACAGGCATGCAAAAACATATACACAGACACATGCATATGTACAGACCGAGAAGAAATATGTACAGACATACAGAGACTCAGATAAGTAGAGACATATAGACAGACACATAGACATACACAAATGCACACATGTATATAGACATAGATCAGACACATGCATATACAGACACAGACATATAACCAAACTCCCGGACATACAGAGACACACGCACACACACTTGCAGAGACATGTACACACAGTGTGCACACACATGAACATGAAGGCACACAGACATATATAAAGACACAAAAATGCACAATGATAGACAGACCTATACACAGAGTCACACACATTTACACTGAGACATATACAAAGACACACAGAGGGATACAAAGATATACACACAAAGTTACACAACCAATGCATACACAGATACACATACATATACACAGAGTCACACACATTTACACTGAGACATATACAAAGACACACAAAGGGATACAAAGATATACACACAAAGTTACACAACCAATGCATACACAGATACACATACATATACACAGAAAGACACAGACATACACTTAACACAGAGACTCGCACAGACATATACACAGACACAGACCCACATGCACACACATAAATTCAACACAGACATACACAGATGCACACACCTGTGCAATGACAGACACATACAGAGAGCTACACCGACATGCAGACTTAGATACATACATGTACACACATTCACACATAGACATGTATATACATACATGCACATAGATACAGACATTTATATACATGCAAAGACACAAGTATAAACACAGAATGTATAGAGATACACAGACATGTACACAGAACATAGGAGCACAGAAATATAGGCATATACACAGATACAGGCACACACCAGCATAAGATGCACACACAGATACACATGTACACACAGAGACATATACACCAGAGACATATATACATAGACATAGATATAATACTTGCACAGGAACAGTTATAGTCATATCTACAGATACACACAGAATGCACACACATGCACACACAGATATATACATAGACATATATCAGACGTATAGAGAGATACAGAATTATACTCTGACACACAAGTATATACATATACTCAAATACAAACATGCATACACAGACACAGACATACAGAGTTTCAGACATATACTCATACCTACATGCACACAGACAAAACACATGTACACAGACACACATGTGCACAGACAAATATACAGACACCCGGACACACAAAATGAACACAGACACACACAAGACATTAAAGTACACAGGTACACACACATATATAGAGGCATACACAGATACACAGATGAATATACCAATAGACACATACAAGGACACACCCAAATCATAAACATGCACACAAAATGGACACACACAGACATATACACAGACATACACCCACATACACACAGACATATGTAGATGTACAGAGACTCACATGTACATAATCACACACATGCGAGCTCACAGGCACCTACATGGACACAGAGACACACTCAACATGCACACACATATACTCATATATACATATACACAAAGCTCAGACTACATACACAAAGACATACATATACACAGATTTACACTGACATGCATACAGAGACACACATGCACTCATACAGACACAGAAACATAAGCATACTTGCACACACAAATGACAGACATCACACACAAACCCACAATGACACACACAAACACCTATAGACAGATATATGCACACAACCAGACATATACAAATACGCACAGAGACTAACAGGTATATAGACACAGAAACACAATGATAGACACACAAATATACACATAGATCCACTGCTAATCACACAGACACATACACATGCACACACACTGAGACACACAGATATAGACATAGAAACACAGCTACATGGACACACAAACACAGCTATAGATGCAGATAGACATAAACAGATGTACATAGAAACACAAAGACACATAGATATAAACACAGACACTCATGCACACAGACCCATGCAGACATATATACATACATACAATCATCACCCAGAGACATATGCACACACAGTCACAGAAAACTGAATTGTGCACACATAGACTCAGACACGCAGACATACATAGACACATGAAAGTACATAGACTCATATATATATACACACTTAACATGTACATATATGTACACATATAAACACAGACATATACAGACACACTTACATGCATGCACACTTAAGCACATACAGACACAGACATATGTCCAGACAAAAACACAAATATATTCATAGACACACACTGGCATACACAGACAAATATATACACAAACATACAAAGAGACTCACAGAGACATATACATACACACATGCACACAGCTACAACATGTACATATATACAGAATTATATGCACAAATACGAACATAGACACAGAGACACAGATGCATACACATAGATACAGTCACACAAACACAAATACACTGAGACATAGACATACACAGATATACATGCTAACTCACATTTACACACACTAACTCGTACACAAATATAGATACACACATACACACAGACAACTAGTATACACATAGACACATGCACACAAACTCACGTACACTAACACATATGTACATATATACACAGAAGTACAGAAACAAACATGTCCACAGACAGGCATATTCAGACACATGCATACACAGACATGCACACTAGCATAGACACAACATATACACAGACATATGCATGGACACATGCATACAGAGAGCAACACACATATACATAAACATACCTACATGCTCACACAGACATATACATGTACACATAGACATACACACAATCAAATGCACATATACATAGAAACACATATGTATGCAAGTGACATACATATATATACAAAGATATATAGACACACAGGCACAGACATGTATAGAAACAGACTTGTGCAGGAAGACACACAGCCCTATATACAGACACACACAGACTCACACATACATATATGCAGACACATTCACAATCAAAAACACACAGACAATTATACAGACACAGATATGAAGACATATAGACAGACACAAACACAGACATATACAAATGGAGATAGATACACAGAAACATACAGACATATACAAAGGCACAAAAAGACAAATAGACATATACGCACAGAGGCCCACACAGAAATACAGAGACACAGTTCACACACAAGCACAGAGAAACACACAGAAATATACACAGACACAGATATATGGATAGACACAGAGACATGCACACTCCTAGACATACACAAACATAGACATATAGACAGACACACACAAACATATATACAGACACACCTAATGTATGCACTCATATACACACAGAGTATATAAAGACACACACTTACACACAGAGATAGAGTCACACAGACATACTCAAACATGCAGCACAGTCACAACATGAAATTATACAAGGGCTCCAAACATGCACACACAGCTACAAAATTGACATACACAGAGACATATAGACAGCCACACACAGATGCACAAGACACATATACACAGACATACATGCAGACACACTTATACACCGACATAGATACACACACATAGATATATTCAGACATATATATCCATGGTATTATATACAGATTCATATGCTTATGCACAAAAAGACATACAGATAAACACAGATATATACACAGAGACACACACAAAACCATGCACACAGACACAAGAGACTTACGCAGAGAACATACATAGCCACACACTAGTATATGCACAGACATATATAGAGACACATGTAGATATATAGGGCAGACATATACACAGACACACACAATCATACTGAGAGAGACATATACAAAAAATACACAGAAACACAGGTATATAAACACAGACATAAGCACAGATTAACAGATGTGCACACACAGACATAGACAATCATATACAGACCGACAGAGACACACACACACATAGACACATGAACACACAGAGATACATACATAGACTATATATAGACACAGACACAGACTTATACAGAGGCACACACAGACATACATAGAGACACACAGATGCAGTGCACACACAAGCACAAATAAACATAAATATACACAGACACACATATATATGCATAGACACAGATGCACACACAATCAGAGAAATACACAAACATACACACGCAAACATATACACACATGCACATACACAGTCACTCAGACACACTTAGAGACACACAGACACACAGGCATCTACACAAACACAGATATATGTAGTCCTACACAGACACACACATGCACACAAGCAGACATACAGATATATAAACATATATATATATAAATGTTTATATATATATAAACCCACAGATGTATAAACATCCACACAGATATATGCACAGGCATGTAGACATATACACAGAGAGCATACATATGCACACACGGAGACATACAGAGAGAAAGAGATGAATTGCATGTATGCACAGACATAAAGACACGCAGGCATATTTATAGACAAACCTACTTGTGCCACACAGACATATACACAGACACACACCTATATGTACACACTGAGACACACAAATAGACTTATAGACAGACACACACATGCACACACAAGACATATAGATTAATAAAGACACAGACGTGCAGATACAAACGTACACAGACAAAAGTTGTACTTGTAAAGAGGCATACAGACATATACATAGGCATATGCACACACAGGCATGTGCACATAGACATACACAAAAATATACACAGACACAGAACAGACACATAGAGACACACATACATTATATAGGTACACACAGATATACAAACACATACACAGAAATATACACAGACACAACATACACACATACACCAACACACATGCTCACACAAACACACATATAGACACGCAGGCATACAGAAATGCACATGGAGACACAGATTTATATACACAAAGACACTCAGGTGTATGCAGACACATGAACAGAGACACACAGACTTGTAGACATTTATAGAGACACATGCACACACATACACATAAGACATACACAGAAACACATAGACATATACACAAGCACACATAGACAAACAGACATACACCCAGAGAAGCACATAGACATACACAGACACAGTGCCCACACAAGCACACAGACACAAACAAATACATAGAAACAGACACACATAGAGATATGCGTAGACATATAGGTGTGTGCAGTCACAGACAAGTAGACATTGCACAAACTTACACAGACACACATATGAACATATACAGAGAGTCAGAGACATATGCACAAACACACAAAGACACAAAGACTTGTCACAGACACACACAGAGATCTATACAAACATAACCCACCCACATACACACTTACAAAGCCACAGATAAATACACAAAGATGTACACACAGACACATGCGCAGACACACAGACATACCTACAAACAGACACATACATACAGAGACAGGCATATCCAGAGACATACAGACATTACACTGACACACTCACATACACACAGACATACACAGACACGCATAACACATGATACACATGTACACAAAAACTTTATGCACAAGGACACACAAACATATACACATGCACACTTGCACACAGACACAGAAGTTACATGCACAAACACCCACACTCACACAAATATAAACACACACAGACACACATAGCCACAGTCACACACACTGCACCACACACAATCACACAGACACAAACACAGACATGTACATACATAAAGACATTCATACTGGAAACAGGCACAGATATGTACACAGACATACAGACATAAAGACACATATGATCATATACATAGACACACAGACCCAGAGATATATGCTTGTATATGCAGACAATTCCCCGAAAAATACTGCCAACAGACACGAATACATACACAGACATGCATATGCACACACAGAGAAACATAGACCTATAGAAACACACACATGTATACGTATACATACAGACACACCAATATATATATATATGGCATATATGCACAGATATATTCACACACCCACTGAGATGCACACACAGAGAAACACAGACATAGAAACATACACATGCAAACATATACATACAGACACACCAATATATACATAGATAACGTATACACACAGATATATTCACACACACTGACATGCAAACAGAGACATATACATAGACACATACAGAGGTGCAAACACATGCACTAACATAGACATATACACAGACACATGCACATACAAACAAACAGAGAGACAGGCACACACATGTACACACAGACATACAGATATGTACACAAACACATATAGAGATGTATACACATTCAAACACAGACATACAGACATTCACATACAGACACACAGACAAATACAGAGACACACAGACATATACGAACAGGCACACACATGGCAACACATAGTCATACACAGACACACAGAGATGCACACATACATAGACAGAGACATGTACACAGACATATACACAGAAGACACAGATATACAGACATGCATACAAAGGCAACAGATATATACATGGGTATATATGTACGTATATACATCTATACATACATATATACACATAAGTGGATGTATATATATGCATACATATACATATATACACATATGCATCTGTAGAGTAATAGCCTCGGGTTATACAGGGACACAGAGTTCGTACAAGGTCATACTCATACAGACACAGACATACAGACACATTCACAGACTCATAGATTTATACAGAGACACACAGTTATACACGAACAGATACAAAAGACATACACATGGAAACATGCACAGGCACATACAGAGACACACCAGCATACATAGACACGGCTATATGCACACACAACAGACCCACTTACAAAGCCACAGATAAATACACAAAGATGTACACACAGACATATACACAGAAGACATAGATACACAGACATGCACACAAAGGCAACAGATATATACATGTGTATGTATCTACACAGATACACATATATACATCTATATATACGTCTATATATACACAAATATACATGTGTATGTGTGCATTTAAATATACATATGTGCACATATATACATATATATATATATATATATTTCTGTAGGGTAACAGCCCCAGAATACACAAGGACACACAGGTCACACAATGTCATAAACATTCACAAACAGACACAGAGACATACAGACATATAGAGACTCGTAGATTTATACAGAGAGACACAGACATCCACACAGACACACAGATATACAATAGATGCACTCAGAGACACACATATACAGGCACACACACAAACAGATACATAGACATACACAGACACACAGACGTCTACTGAGACACATAGATGTACACACCGATAAACAGGCACACCATGCACACATATACACACATGCACACATGGACATAACTCAAATGTACAGAGACACACATGCTCACAGACATATAATGACAAAACACAGATATATGCATAGACACAAGGACTCAATCACACAGACACACATGGACCTATGTTCAGACACACAGATGAACATAGACATATAAATTCACAGATACACATAGATATATACATAAATTCTCTCACACAGAACCTAGCCATATACACAGACACAGGAATATACACTCATGTGGACACACATGCACACATAAGACAAAACACATATACAGAGATACGTCACGTACACAGAGACACAAAGACATATGCTCACAAATACACTGACATATACACATCTGGTCACAAAGACACAAATACAGACATATACAGAAATACACAAATACACCTATATACACAGAACACAGACATAGACACAGATACACGCATATCGACCAACACACACTTGCACACACAGAATCACACACCTTCACACAAACATTTACAGATGGACACATACACAAAGAGACATGTACAGACATATATGCATATAGAGATGCACACAGACAAAACACACATAAACACAAACGAAAAACACTCAGACACACTCTTGCACACTTTACAAACATATATATAGTATATATATATATGTACACAGAGAGACATATATACAGAAACACACCCAGATGCGCACAATAGACACACATATGGAAAAACACATGCATACACAGACACACAGTAAGTTATACATAGACACACAAACAGAAAAGGACACACAGACGTATGCACAGAGAGAACCATATAGACAAAAACACACACAGACATATAAATAGACATGTACAGAAACCAATATGCACTCACACGGGAAATATATACAGAAACACAGAAACAGACTCTCATATGCACATATACACTCAAAAATATATAGACAGACACGCATAATATAGATACACAGAAAAACACATGTACTCTCAAATACACACACTTTCACATCACAAAAAGTCATGCATACACACAAAGAGACATATGCACAGGCACAAACATGTACCACAGAGACACCCAGACATATATACAAATAAACATGCATGTACACACAAATACACATGCACAAACACAACACAGGCATATACAAGATACACAGAGGCATACACTCAGAAATATACACTGCAGACACAGACATATAAGAAAAACATACGAATACACATGCGCACACACAACATAGACATATACACACAGAGACATATACACAAACATAGCGTCATAGAGATACACAGACATAGAGAGACACAGAGATACATACACATATACTAAACAAATGAATACATACACATACATGGACTCAGACATGCATTTATGATAGACATGTACACATGCATATAGACAGACACATAGCCAAACCACAGAACATACAGACATAGCAAACATACAAAGACATACACATTTAGAGACACAGAGACATACATAGTCACTCACATGCACAGACACTAAAGGACATATACACACACATACAGACAGACATGGGCTGCATATACAGAAATTGTGCATAAACCCCTATCACACAGATACACAGATATATACATAGATACACAGACAAAATTATGCACAGAGATACACAGACATGTACACAGAAAGATATACAGATAGACATTTACACAAACTCAGGCAGATACAGACAGATGTATACTCAGATCTACCTGTGCACATGATGACATACAGTTGCATAGACAGGCTCACACATTCACACACAGACAACACATATACACACAAATACACATAGAGATACATAAATCGACATATACCGGACACAGCCAGTGCAACACAAAGACACACAAACAGGCCTATACACACATACACAGACACAAAGACATATATACACACAGACATATACACACTGACATACAGAGACACATAGCGATAATCAGACATATACATAGAAACTAAGAGACACATAATATGTACATAAGATATGCAGACACAATCACATATAGACACATAAATGTACTCACAGACATACAGCATATGAGCAGACACGAATATACATAAGGTAGACACACTCGGATATACACATAGACACAGAGACAGTTACATACAGACATGCTAGCACACATAGATACAGGCATCCTCAGACACACGCAACATACACAGACACAGACACATGATCATGCATAAGCACACACATACGCACACATCCCCCCACAGGCATATATACAAACGCACATGCACAGAAACACACGTGTACACAGTCGTATAAGAGATACATATATGCACATATATATGTATATACAGACATATTTGACACACCCATACAAATATACACAGAAATGCATAGACGTAGACACATGTACACACATATAAGACAAATACAAACATATCACCAGAAAGACATACAAACATACACACAGAGACACACAGACAAATATAAATATATACACACATCATAGACACACACATGTACACCCACATTAAAATACGAAGTCACGCACAAGCACACAAACATCCATACACATACAGAGACTGACATGTACACTGACACATCTGCTCACACATATATACACAGACATATACAGATACAAGTACATGCCAATGCACACATACACAGATACAAAATACAAACAGAAGACCAGCAAAGACATATGTAGACAATACACACAAGTAAACACAAACACACATTTACAAATTCACAGACAATAGACATACACCACAAACACAGACAAATGCATACATATACACAGACACAGGCACATAGACATCAACACGGAGACACACAGACACAGAAATCCACACACAGACATATTCAGATACATGCACATAGATATAGACATGTACACAAACATGTACACAAAAATACACATGTCCACACAGACAAACATGCCCACGGACATATATATTCAGAGACACAGCATGCACACACAATCTGAGAGTCACACGGACATACACAGAAACATACTAACATGTTGAGCCATAGACAACACAGAGATATACACATATTCACATGTGGGCACACATAGACATAAATAGAAATATACACACAGACACACAGAAACACACACTGACACATAAGCTGACACATGCATAACAGACTCAGATAAAGACACACATATACACAAAGATACACCTAAACAGATACACAGATATGGGGCTGGAGCGATAGTACAGCGGGTAGGGCATTTGCCTTGCATGCGGCCGACCCGTGTTCGATTCCCAGCATCCCATAGGGTCCCCTGAGCACTGCCATGCCAGGGGTTATTCCTGAGTGCAGAGCCAGGAGTAACCCCTGTGCATTGCCGGGTGTGACCCAAAAAGCAAAAAAAAAAGATACACAGATATGTGAATAGACACAATCACAAGACACAGTGACAGAAACATACCCAGTCACACACATGTGCCACACATATACATAGTCATTTGCAGACACACAGATGCGCCTATAAACATGTATACAGAGAACACACATGAAACACACAGGCACAGAGAAATATAAGTCATACACAAACACAAGGACAAGGAAATATACAGATAGACACGAACATATGCACTGACACACACGTTGACACAGACACATGAACACACAAACATACACCGAAATATAGACACACACATAAATATATAAACAGATACACAGCCAAATGCAAAGAGTGACACTGAGATATAGAGACACAAACATGTATACACACAGGTACCAAACAAACAACACATATATGCAGAAACATATACACATTTACATGGACACACACATGCACACATGGAAAAACAACATATTTAGATAGACACATGCATAGATACACAGAAATATATATATATATACATATATATACATACATGTAGACAAACATAAACATAAACAGACACATTGGTACACACATGTGCATGCGCACAGATATTTTCACAGACACATACAAGCACACAGACTTACAAATGCACACACAGACATATGGAAATACAGTCATAAATTTACAGAGATAGACACAGCATATACACATAAACCTGACGCATACAGAGATACACATACATATACACAGAAAAATATGCACACACGGACATACATATACACACAGAACTCAGACATAGACTAGACAGCCACAGACCCACGTGCACACACATAGATGCAACACATATATACAGAGACAGAGAAAAACATATAGACACAGTCATAAGCATAGACACATATATACACAAACTCACACAAATGGGCACACACAGCCATATACACACAACCACACCCACGTGCAGACACAGACATAGACATGCACACATATTTATGCACACATAGACATGCATACCGATTTGCACACGCAGATATAGACATATATATGCACGGAGACACAAGCATATACACAGACACACATAGAATGTACAGATATATACAGAGACACACAGACATTGACACACAACACAGGCACATGAAACATACAGACATATACACCGATACACACGCACACACCAGCGTACAGATGCACACACAGACATATAGACAGACACACAGAGAACATATATACGTACACATACATAGACGCAACAGAAACGGAGCCGCAGTGAGTCATATCTACAGAAACAAACAGAATATGCATACACACTCACAGATATATACGTAGACATCTAGAGACCCCCACAGACATAGAGATACAGAATTATACAAAAACACAGGAATACATATACACAAACAGAAATATATCCACTCACAGACACAGACATATAGAGACTCAGACATATACACATGCCCACATGCACACAGACAAGACACATATGTATACACAGACTCACACACAAGTGCACACATATAAGTACACAGACATATGGACACACAAAATAGTTAAACACAATGGTACACACACATATACAAAGGCATGCACAGAATAATAGGTGACTGTGATTATACTGACACAACTATACAAGGACACAGACGTATACCCAAATCATACATGTGCACATAAAATACACATAAACATACACCCACATGAACACATACACATATATTGACACAGTTATACACACGTAAGCACACAGATACACAGAAACCCACATGTAGAGACATATACTCACGTGCACACAGATACACACATGTACATACAGCACAGACTGCATAGACAAAGATACACATATACACAGATTCACAGCGACATGCACACACAGACACATATACACAGATTCACACCGACATGCACACACAGACACACATGCATTCACACAGGCACACATGTGCACGCACACACAAAGACAAAGTCACACACTTTCACACACCTGCACACACAGAAATGACAGACAACACATACAGACACAAACACACGAGCCATATACACAGATGTATATACAGACACACATGCACACACGCAGACATATAAAGATACAGAGACTCACAGATATATAGACACACAAACACAATGATAGACACACAGACACGCAGAAATATATACACATAGAGATATACACAGCTATATACACAGACACAAAGCACACAGACATATACACAAAGACTCACGCAGACACGTCCACAGACATGTACACAGACACACTCACATGTACAAACACAATTACAATACAGATTTTAAAGAGACATGCCCACAACAGACAGACATATACACGGACACAAATATATATGTAGACACACAGAAAAACACACAAACATATACAGACACATACGCACACACAGAGATACGGACACACAACACAAAGATATCGGTAGACACAGATTCACAGACATACATAAACATAACACATGCTCACATGCAACAAGAAACAGATTACAGAAACAATGAGAACACCCATGCACATGGAGGCATATAAACAGACACACAAACCTATAGACACGGACATAAACACAAGCCACACAGACATGTATGTACAGAATAATTGCACACTGATAAATACAGAGACATAAACAGACATATAGATGGATACAAACACAAATACACAGGCACACACCTATATGCACACACAGAGATATGCAAACATATACAGAGGCATACACATGGACACACGCAGGCATATAAAAAGACACGGAGAGACATACACAGCATATATGCAAAAGATATAGATATATATAGTTACACACAGAAATATACACAAATATCATACATAGCCACATAAAAAGACACAAGGCATATACTTAGACAAATATGATCATATACCTAAACACAAATAGATGTACAAAGACACACACAAACATATATAGGCACAAATGCACAGATACACACCTATACACTGAGGCACCCAAACACAGACCAATACACAGACCCATATTCACATGTACACATAGATTCACACACAGATATACACAGACACATGCACATAAAATACACACATATACACAGACATATACACAAACACCACACACATGCATACTCACAGACACGCAGACATGTGCCAAGACACACAGTGCACACAAAAACACAAGACATATACAGACACACACAAGTCACATGTACACATAGACATTAGGCATGCACACAGTCTTAGACACACAATAAACATTTATTCAGAAACACAGAGACACAGGTATATACTCACAGAGGGAAACATAATAACAGTGCACACAGATATACATAGACATGCAAACTCATGCTTACACAAATATAGAAATAAGCACGTACACACAAAGATATAGACAGAAACATACTCAGATACACAGAAGAATATACAGATACACACACACAAATTGATGCCCGCTAGTGCACATACACAGACACAGTCATATACACATGTGCACACACAGACCTAGTCACATAGATCAAGCATATAGATCAACACACGTGCTTACACAGTCACACATATACATATACACAGACATATACCTACACTTACACAGACATACAGAAACATGTTCACAGAAACATACGTGCCCACAGATATACACAAACACACACATTAATACAGAACAAATTATACACACAGAATCAGACACACACAGAAATGTACAAATACACCTGCATACATAGACATATGCATAGACATACACTGGCACACAGAGATAAATACACAGGTAAACACACAGGCATACACACATACACTGACTCACAGACATATACACAAGCATACACACATGCACACATAATCACTCACATTCATATATACAGAGAGACACACAGACATATAGACAGACACACATACATGCACGAACACCCATACACATACATCTGCACACATGAGCACAAACATAGCACACACATATAAACAGACACAGAAACACAAATATTAACCTATTTTCACACAGAGAGAGCCGCAGACACAAATAGACACATAGACACAATCTTACATACATATACACAGACACACATTTGCATAGACAGTGACATAGCCACACAGATATACAAAGATATACACAGACATATACACAGATACACAGCTATACATATGCATATACCCATAGACACATACATGCACAGACACTGAAACACAGACGTATACACAGCCATACACAGACACCCGAACTCATCTAAAGACATGTACAGATACACATGTGTACACATAGCCATATTAACAAATATCTACACACGTATATACACAGACATGCAGATGCATACATGCTGACACACAGACATGTAGACACATATGGACAGACATAGACACACAAGTACATAGACACAGACACACCCAACACAAATGCAGATACACACAGACATATACAAAGACACACATATCCACACGGACACGAATAAAGACGCAGAGACTGACAGACATATATAGAGGCACAAATATTCAGAGATGTGCGCACAGATAAATGAACACACAGACATGTACAAACTCCCACAGATGCACATATGGATACACATGCACACATACACACAGATATATACATGGAAAACACACAGACATATACACATACATGCTCTCAACACATGACACACAGACAAAAGGAGTGCAGTCAGACACTTACAGATGGATATACAGACATCCGCATACACCCATATGCAAATACACACATAGACACAGACACTCATGGCAGCATAAGATACACAGGTATATACATAGAAACATAGACAAAATCAAATATATACATATATACCTAGACATACAAAGGAACAGACATACAACGGTCCTACACAGGCACCCCCCAATGTATGAAGTCACACACATATATATACACCAAACATACGCACAAATAGGTACAGACGTATACACACAGACACCCGCACGCACGCACACACACCCCGATGTACTCAGACTTACACCTGCTCACCTGCATACACAGATACATATACAGACAAAATAGGTACACTCCCACATGCACACACAGATTTGCAAAAACAGATGAATTGACACATGTACACAGAAACGCACATACATACACAGATACACTCAGACATATACAGAGATACACATATGCTAACAGAGACATAGACACAACTGATCGATACACAGACATACAGAGACACACATGTACACAAAGATGCCCATGCACACATACACAAACATACTTTGTGTGGACACAAAGATATGTACACAGACTCACACAAAACAGACATACTCTCACAAATGTGTACATAGTCACACATGCACACACAAATACATATACACAGAATATACACAGGTATAGACATATACACAGACACATGTCCACACACTGACACAGACACACCTAGACACACACAGACATGTACATAGACACACAGAGACACACAGATATATCCATAGACAAAAATGTGCAGTCAGTCATACAAATGCACACCCAGAGATACAAGGACATAGACACACAGACATATATCCATGTGTACACACAGACATACCGAAACAAATACAAGAAAACACAGACACATGAACACTCACACAAGTATACATAGACATACACATGCACAAACACTGTCTCACAGAGACATATGCAGAGATATACACACACCCATACAGACATGGAGAGATACAAAGACCCACATAGACATAGAGAGACACAGCATGTACACATAGAAAGACATATACACATAGAGAATGAGACGCAGACATATACAGACAACAAAGATATTGATACAGATATATACATGCTTGCAGAGACACACACTTGCAAGCACACATATACAGAACAAATGCTCAAACACCCATATGGACAGACACACAAATGTAAACATAAAAACATACATTTACAAATATAGACACACATAGACAACAGACAAATACATAGACTCAGACACGCATGCACACGTACAGAGGTACACAGATATATATAGACACACATAATGTAAACATAAGACATAGATATATTACAGACACGCAGCCTTATACACAGACACACATTTACAGAGAAACAGACACATACACAGAACACCTACATGCACACATACGTGCAAATATCAGACATGTATACACACACTCTCTGACACACAAATATACACAGACACACAGAGACATAGACACTGACATACAGACACACAGCTAAACATAGAAACACACAGACACACACCCCGACAATTACACAGACATACACATGAAGACATACAGACATACACGAATGAACAGAAAGACAGATATTTACCTGGACACACAGACACATGCACATTCACACACATACACACAGACATTCATACACAGGTACATACTCATACAGAGACAGAAAATGCCCGTATAGACAATACACACATACGCACAGACATATAGATAGACACATGTAAAATAACAGACATTCAGAGTCAACACATGCACAGAGACACATACATATACAGAGACATATAGACATGTAGATATAGACATAGACATGATCACATAGACACACACATATATACAGACATACAAAGACACTACATAAACACACACAAACATGCACAGACACACACATGTACACACAGACACACAGATTCACAGAGAGACACAAACATACACACACTTGTACACACAGAGAGACATACACAAACGCATACCCACATGCACAGACAAAGACAAAATACAGATATTACAGATATATACACAGGCTCATTTTGGCCCATACAGGGTGGAAGGGGTGCAGCCCCTTAGGCCTTGCCCTTTGCATGCAGGTGCCGGCATTTGCTGAGCAGCAGTGATGAAGGTCGTGCCATCATCATCCAGAGGAGCACACAGCGGCCCTGGAACACACGTGTATTATGGGACCGAGGCCTGTCACTGTGTCTGTGCTGCTGGTAAGCTGGGGAACAATGTCCGCGCCCTCCGTCCATTTGCAGCTCTGACTGGAGCACACTGTCCACACCCACCTCTGCCCCGCATTGGGGACTCTGCAGAGATTATACAAACTGGCTCACCCTCCTCTCACAGAGAGACATACACACGCATATATATATATATATATATATATATACACACACACACAGAGACACAGTCATACAGACCCACAGAGACACACAGACATACACACCCACAGAGAGGTAACATATTGTGACATGAACATGGAGATGGGGACGGGACTAGATATAGATGGTGACAGACAGGACTGATGTACTGATGATGACAGACAGTGGCCTGGCGTAAAGGTGGTGACAAGCATGACACCCACATAAACACAGAGGCTGATATGGTAGTCATAAATGGTGACACATATGACATAAACAGATATGACATAGTATATAGCTGAAACAGATGGCATGACACAGAGATGGTGACATGGCATAAGCATTGATGAGACGGTGGCAGATATGACGCAGATACAGATGGTGGCAGACGTAACACAGGCATGGAGGTGTGACATGATTGCAGTGATAGGACACATGGATGGTGACATGGTGTCAACATCAATGCAGACAGTGATCAACAGGACACAGATATAAATGGTCGGTCACAAACACATAAACACATAGATCTGACATATACATGATATAACACAAATGGTGACTTGGGATAAAAATGACGGTATTGACAGGACATAGAGGTGGTGACACAGAGGATGAAAACGTAAAGATGTGCCATAACCACGGAGACAGGATGGACGGATGACATAGACCTGTGGATGGGGACAGTCGCAGCTTCGGGCAGGGACAGATGTAGACCGAGCTGATGACCCACAGAGACAGAGGACTCCATCCACAGGCAAATGTCCACAGGCGCCCACACAGACAGGGCAGACAGAGATGCAGAGACTCGGGCTGAGAGTCTCTGCTGCCCAGCAGGGCGGGTTCTGAACCCTCAGCAGAGCTGGGTCCAGGCCTTGAGGTGGAATCGCCTCTACGAGTGATCAGCCATGCGAAGGCTGAAGAGAGAAAGGCGGGGGCTCAGGCCGGCTCGCACCCAGCCCCTCCTTACCGGGTTCACCTCAGGGGGCTGTGGGAGTGGCCCCGGAGGCAGCACTGTCTCCCCGTTCCGGCCCTGCTGCGCCGCTAGATGTGCGCCCCCTGGTGCTTCCAGGACATGGTGGTTGCGGGCAGGGCGGGCCCCTGGGTGACCTAAACACTGAAAAGGCCCAAAGTATTTGCACCTCCCCCCACTGTTCTTAGTTTATTATTTTCCCTAGATTTTTATGGAACTTTGGGGGGTTGAGAGATGGTAGAGAAAAGTAATATCTGCAGAGATCCGAATTCCTGAGAGTCCCACTGGAACGCATCCCAGTTTGCCAAGAGCACTGGGGTCAAAGGGGGCCGATAGACATGTTGATGCTTTAGCAGGTTTGAAACTGCGGCCCCTGGCCCCCAGGCCTGGCCGGAGCGAGGGTGCATCTATATAATCGATAGAATCCCCTTCCCGGGGCGCTGCACCATGCAATCCTGCAAACTGCCATCCTGCAGCAATCCTGAACTCTTTCCATTGTGCATATGTGCACACACACACACACACACCCCTCTCCAAGGTCCTTCACCATGCAATACTGCAAACTGCCATCCTGCAACAATCCCAAACTCTTTCCTTTGTATTGTACACACACAAACACAAACACCCCAAACGTGAATTCTTTCCATTGTGCGTACACACACACACACACACACACACACACCACCCCTCCCTGGGGTGCTGTACCATGCAATCCTGCAAACCGCTATCTTGCAAAAATCCTGAATTGCTTCCATTGTGCATACACACACATGCACACAACCAATCCTGAACTCTTTCCATTGTTTATACATACACACACACACACACACACACCTGTCCCTGGGGTGGTGCACCATGCAACCCTGCAAACTGCCATCCTTTAACAATCCTGAACTCTTTCCACTGTGCATATGTGGATACACACCAATCCTAAACTCTTTCTATTGTGCATACACACACACACGCACACACACACCTCTTCCTGGGGTGCTGCACCATGCAACCCTGCAAACTGCCATCCTATAACAAACCTGAACTCTTTTCATTGTGCATAAGTGTACACACACACACACTCATCCAGCAGCAATCCTGAACTCTTTCCATTGTGTCATTGTGTACACACACACACACACACACAGAAACACACACGCCCCGGGTGCCAGTGTGTCGCTGCAGCCGCGCGCCCAGAGCAGGCGCCTGGAGCTCCCCGGGGTGCAGGGGCCGCCGGCCCGTCTGCGGAGCCCTGGGGTCCGGGGCGTGCGCCTTAAGCCCCCGGCCGGACGCGGCACCGAGGCTGGGTGACGGGCCCGCCTCCCCGCTACCGCCCGGAGCCCACCCGGCCCACCTGGGGGCCCGACTCCCTTTCCCAGCCGAACACCCCTTGCTTCAGGGGTGGGGCCGCAGGGCCGCCACTCAAGCACGCCCCGCCTATCGGAGCGCCCGGGCCCCGCACGGCCCGCCTCTCGCTCCGCTCGACCAATAGGAGCGCGGCTCGCTTCCATACCTCCCGCCCCCTTGCTGCCGGCCTCCGTGCCCGGAACCGGAAGTTGTTGCCCCCGCTGGCCGGCGACCCCGGAAGTGGTTCCCTGCGCCGGTTTCCCTGTTGCCCCTGGCAGCCGAGCACACACTGAGCGGCTGCGCCCCCTGCCGGTGGGTGACCGCGCCCCGCCCGCAGGCTGCTGGCTGGCCCCGGGCCCAGGTACTGCCCAGGGCCAGTGACATCCGAGCCCGGGAGGCGGGCGGGGGCGGGGCGGGATGCACTAGGGAGGCCGCCCAGCAGCATCCCTGCATCCCTGCATCCGTGCATACCCACATCCCTGCACCCCAGCATCCCTGCACCCCAGCATCCCAGCTCCGGGCGCTAGCTAGCCCACGCGGGTACCAAGCAGAGCCGAAAACACAGCGCACTTCGGGGTCCTGAGCAGTGAAGTGAAACAGTTATTTGGCGGGTTTCAAGGGGGAGGAAGGAGAGAAAGTGGGAGAGAGGGGAGAGGAACACGCTCAAGAGAGAACCGTGGGCTTCTCCAGAGGCAGAGATGGCCTACACACACCCCAGCAGGAGACTTGGAAGGATCAGAGGCCAACCCCCAAGAGGGGAGATGCGGGCGACACAGGTGCCCGGCCACATGGGCACAAGCAGCACATGTGGCCCTCCCTTTGCTCAAGGTGGCTTTCATAGGGTTTTTCCAGCCTGGCCACACCTGGGGCTTCTACCCAGGTAAGAGTCTGTCACTAGGGAGGATGCCAAGTGGGTGGGCTTGGGAGTGGGGATGATCTTCTTGGAAATCCCTTTCCGGGCCTTTGTTCCAGCTGCAGCTTCTCCAGCAGGGGGGTCCAATCTCCTCCAGGTCTATTGCTGGCCACCCCCCCTGTGCTGTCTCTCAGGACCGCAGTACTGCTGTGCCCCCAGGTGAGCAGCTGACAGCCACTCGTGCTCTTTCCTGTCTCAGTCCCCGAAAGAAACAGGATTCCACATAGACGTTTATCTCTGTGTAGTGCTTTGAGAACTGTGGACTCTCTCTCTCCCCCAACTCTCTCTCTCTCTTTCCCTCCCCCCTCTCTCTGTCTCTGTTTCTTTCTCTCTGTCTCTCTGCCTCTGTCTCACCCTCCCTCTCCCTCTCTTTCTCTCTGTCTCTGTTCTCTGTTTCTCCCTCCTTTTGGGCATTAGGCTTTTTAGTACAGGGGCCGGAAGGTCATCCATCATGCACTTCCTTTCCCTCCTTTCAACACCTGGTCCTTGTCAGAGTGACCATCTCCAGCTCTCATTGTCATACTGGTCCCTTCTCTGTCCTCACTGCCCCTCGCCCCGACACACTTGGGCGAGCTTCCCACCACCGAGCCACCTCCCGGCCCTGTTGGTGTGTGCCATACCCCCCTGGCCGCGCCCCAGCTCATGTGCGTCTCCTTCTCCGCTAGGAGTCTGGAACCATCAAGAGCAGCGGCATGGGAGCTGGTCAGCGGCCGGAGACTCGCCCGGGGGACAGGCCGGGCAGACACCGCTTGGGGACCACTGCGGGGACTCCGGCTAGGTGAGTACACCGGCGAGCACCACACGGGTCGGGGACTCGAACATCAGCGCCTGCTCTGCACACGGTCCCAGGGCTGGTCTGTGCCTGCTGTCGGGGCACTGGCCCGTGGCCTGGATTGCCCTGGTGTCCACAGAGGGCCCGGCTCCAGCGCTGTGTCCGTGGCTAGGCTGCTTAGCCTCTCTGATTCAAACTCCTGGCCTGTGCATTGTGGGTGCCGCTGCCACCTGAGTGACAGAGAAGGTCCGTGACACTGTGGAACATGTCAAGTGTGGAGTGTTTGTTCAGAGAAACGCCCACGGTTGTGTCCTTATCATCCACGGCTGTAACAAGGTTCACGGTGAGTTTACCAGGTAGGAATAATGAAATGATTGTCATTCATTAGTAAGGAAATGATGGTCCTACAGCACGTTTTAAGCATTTGTGAGGCCAAATACTGTAGACATACATATATGTGTGTATATATGTGTACACATATACATGCAAGGCCCAAAGAAGAGTGCTGTTGCTTGCTGGCCTATTTCATTTCTAACAGCCTGAATCATATTGGTCAGATTGACATCTCAAGGTAGGTCCTCTTCAGTGTGAAAATAGTTTACTAGGTAGCACAAAGCTTTGGATGATCTTTAATATCTTAAATCTGTTGGAACGATAATTTGTTAAAAGAAGAACACTAAACGGATAAAACAGTTAAAGTAAAATTGCAGTAAATTAGAGTATCTCTTCTCTCTGTAGAGGGAAAATAGATCTACGTGAAATCCAGTTCCTTGGAACTGAAAACATTTTTGAATCCTAATTCATTCTCCTTGCAATTTATGCATCTGGCGTTATTAAAATATTCATATCTCTGAGCTAATGTGCCATCACAAATTTAATTTGCAAAACAGAAATACCATGAATAGAACATAATCCATAATCACTTTTTCTAGGCTTCGTGTCGAAGTTACTCTTTGGGAAATACAGATAACTCAGTTCTGCCTTCTAACTCTGCAACAAAATTTTTCCAAATAAGCATTGTTTTAGAAAATCATGATGTAATAGACACTCAGAGCCAAAAATTTAAGGATTATGCACATACACATCCATACACACATGTCCACATGTGTACACGCATTGTATATGTATATATGCATACACATTTGTGATATATGTTTGTGTGTATATATACATACACATGTACATACATACATGTGTACACCCGTGCACATGTATATGTAGTTCATTCTTTTGCACGAGGGTATAAGCGGGCATTGGGTTGCAGTGTGGGGAGCTCTGCGCATTCTGCGGGCTCCCCCCAGAGCCTACCGCGCTGGCCGGATGGGCTGGGGCTGGTCAGCGCCTGGCTGTGCCCTGCAGCCCTGTCCCCCTCCAGGCCCCCGGCTTCCTGCCTGGGCAGAGCTTGTGTGCCTGAACAGTGGCCCCCTCCCCGGGCGTGTCCCCCGCTGTGTACCTGGGTGGTGCGTGCGGTGCCGCCAGGGGGCGCCCTGCTCCCAGGAAAGGGGCCGCCCTTCCCAGCAGCCCGCCCTGCCCTGTAGGAAACAGAGCTGGCCCTTCTGTTCAAAGGAGGACTGGCACGCGAGCCTCTGCAAGGGCCTTGGGCCTGTCTCCTTGTGAGACCTGGTCCTTGGGATTGTGACCCCTGGGTACACACAGAGCTCACTCCTGGGGAGCTGCATGCCTTTGGGAGACTTTGCAGACATGCGTGCAGCTGTCCTGGGTTTCCTCCCTGGCACGCTGTATGCTCCCCGTGTCGGCCAGGACTGAGTCCCGAGCACTGCCGGGTGTGGCCCCCTAAGCAAACCACACCAGACGCAGAGAAACCCCCAAACACAGACTCAACCACACGTACTTATTTCCAGCTCTTTTCCCGGTCGGCATGTCCCCTTCCCTCCTGTCAGCACTCGGTTCCCCCAGAGTGACCATTTCCAAATCTCTCTGTCCGGGTGGTCTCTTCTGTGTCCGCATCTGCTGGTGGCACAACGAATTTTGGACCCTTGCAGCCTTGAGGCTGTATGTATGTGTGTGTGTGTCCATGTGTATGAGTCTATACTCCCCTGCCACCCGGTCTCGGGTTTCTGGTTCCCCTCTGCTTCACGGGCAGGCCCACAGTCTGTCCTGCCCCTGGGGTTCCGGAGCGTGGCCAGAATCCGCGGCAGTCTGCCCTGCTGACAGCAACGTGTGCTCCCAGGTCCTGCAGTCTCTCCTCGCTCCTTGTTGGCATCTCTCCTCTCAATCTTGGCTCCATTTTCCACTCAAGTGTCTTGCACATTGATTTTAAAGAATAATCTGCACATTTTAATATTATTATTTCAGGTTTTTTGGTTCCCATGGTGGTGCTCAGGGCTCACTGCTGGCTCTGCTCTGAAGACACTCCTGGTAAGAAGGGGGTTTGGAACCTGGGTCCATCGCATGTAGGGCAGACAGGCGCCTTCCCCACTGTCCTGCGGCTCATCCCTTTTCCAATCTGTACACTTGACTGTGTCTTCTAAGCTGCTCTGTAAGCTGTGTGCTGAATGTCCCTTCCTCTCTTGGGGTCTGTGTGCCAGAGTCTCTGTGCATCTCCCGCGACTGCAGGCTCACTCGTGCCGGAGTGTTTAGAGAAGAGGCAGCCATTTCCCTGTCACGGGAGACCCGGTCTGTTGGGTCCCCTGAAGGAATCTTTCTTCTCCTGCCTTGACTCAGGAGGTAGGTAGAAACGTCTCTTTTTTCCTCAAGAGATGATTGTGTTTTCTTTTTGGGGGGATTGGGGATGATTCTGGGTTACACTTGTCGTCACGCATGTTTACTATGGGCTCTGGGCTCATAGATCACCCCTGGCAGGGCTCAGGGGACCACAGCAGGTGCCAGGGCACAAGCCCAGGTCACTGGGTCGACCCTTGTGTGCATCTCTGTCCCGTGAGGGCCATTGCTGCCTTTGGCCTACACGGGGTGGAAGGGATACAGCCCTTCGGGCCTTGCCCTCTGCATGCAGGTGCCGGCGTTTCCTGAGCAGCAGTGATGAAGGTTGTGCCGTCATCATCCAGAGGAGCCCACAGCGGCCCTGGAACACACGTGTGTGGTCGGACCCAGCCCTGGCACCGTGTCTGTGCTGCTGGTAAGCTGGGGGACAGTTTCCGCGCCCTCTGTCCATTTGCAGCTCTGACTGGAGCACACTGACCACACCCACCTCTGCCCCGCTCTGGGCACTCTCTGCAGAGATTGTACAGACTTGCTCACTCACGTGCCTCCCACCAGAAACACACAGACACGTACACGTAGACATACACTCAGGACCCAGACAGAACACAAAGACATGCACAGACACACACACATGCATAGTCATATACACAGACGTAAAACAAAGACATAGCATGCACACAGGGACACAGATATAGAGGCACATACACCTGTGTACACAAGACAAACACAGATGTACACACATGCACACACAGACACATCCATGCACACACACAAACATGCACAAATACCCAGCCACACATGCACACACTTATACACAGTAAAACTTACGTGCATAAGGAGACACGCACTGTGAAACATGTATATACACAGACACAGATAAATACAGAGACTCGTACACAGAGAGACACAGATATATACAGAGGCACTTGCATAGACATACACATAGACTCATGTACACACAGAGACATGCATATATACAGAGACACATGCACATAGACATACACAGACATTTGCACAGAAAAACACATGCACACAGACACATAATGCACACAGACACCAAACGTACACACACATACACATACATATAGACACCACACATGCACACACACACATTCACACATGCACACACAGAGACATTAAACACAAAAGTAGATACATACACCCAGGCACAAATATACATTTAGACATAGACACAGAGACCCACAAACATATACATATACATAGGCAGATACACACAGACACAGAAAGATACCCAGACACAAACACACATGCAGAGACAGACAGACATATTCCCACACAGACATAGATATACACGGAGACATACACAGATACACATCCACATGCACACTCACACAGACACATACAGAGACGTATACACAGGCAAAACTTTCAGACACAGACATAGATACACACAAACACAGATACATACAGAGACACAAACATGCACACACACAGAGACATAGGTATATGCAGACACAAATGCACAGACATATAAATAGGCACACACAGAAACACATGCACACACACTGACACAGATATATAGATACACATATGCAGACAAACATACATGTACACAGACATATATACACAGACACATGCAGAGAAATGCAGACACAGACACATCTACATGCATGTACACACTGACAGACACACGTACATATATACATGTAGAGACACATGTATACACAGACGCACAGACATGCATACAGGCATATGTTTATACACACTGGTTTTTACACAGAAACATACATGCCCACATAGAGAGACAAAGACATACAGAGGTATTCTTGCACACACACTGACATAAGAGACACAAAGATATACATAGACATATTTAGACACACAGATACATTCGCATATACATGAACACAGATAATTACACAGACATATAGACAGACACAGATACACACGTACACATACCAAGCTATACTCATAGTCACACACAGACATATACACAGACACACTCAATGCCACACAGTTACAACACGGACGGATGCACAGATTCATACATATGAACCAAACAGACATATACACAGACACACAGATATATAGAAGACCACACACAGTGCATAGACACATCTGAACATGCAGACATATACACAGACACTAACCCATGCACACACATATACACAGAGACACGCATGTGCACTCACTGAAGAGACACTTCTATATATGTAGATACAGATACAATGACACAGACATATACACAGACACACAGGCATATACACAGACACATTCAGATACACAACATGCACATACAAGAACACAGTCACATCGACTCACAGACACACCCAGTGCACACACAGTTATACACACAGGCATATAACAAGACACACACAATACACAGACTCACAGGCATATAAACAGACACATATCCACATGCAACACAGTCTCAACGCGGTCTTATATACAGACTCACAGCATCTGCACAGACACAAACACATATACATAGGCACACAAACATATAAAGAAATACACACTTGTGCACAGACACATGTGCACACAGATACACAGGCACATGCACACACAGACATACACAGAAACAGGCACACACTAATACAGACATAAAGACACAGACACCTACACAGACACATTCCCATGCCTGATAATCACAACACAGACTCACAGACTCACAAGATGCGCACACACAGACACAAACAGACATATGCACAGACAGACGTACAGACCCACATACACATCTGTACCAACACGTGCACATACACAGACATACACAGAAACACACATGCGCACACACGGTCACAAAGACAAAGACACACATATACACAGATATAAAGACATATACATACACATAGGTTCAAAGACAGTGGCACAGATATACACAGATACAATCATATACACACAAAGTATTCACAGACACACATATAGGGATGGACACAAAAACACATATATATGTATATATATGTATATATATATATATTCTGTGTATGCAATGGGGGTGCCTATGTATATATACATAGGCACCCCCATTGCATACACAGATACACAGGCATATATCAAAACACATATCACGCACTGGTAGAGTTACACACACAAACTCAAATAGACACATACACACATACACACAGACATACACCCATATACAACACAGTCACAATATGGTCTTAAACACAGACTCACAACATGGGCCCAGACAGACACAGACAGACATGATGAACAAAGACGCACACACATGCACACAGATACACACAGACATGCACCAAAAAACACACATAATCACACAGAGATATACAAACTCACACAGATACTCACATGCCACACAGTAACAAAATGGATTTATGCTTGGACTCACAACATGCGCACACACAGACAAAAATTAACATATACACATAGACATCGATACACACATGTGCACACTGTGACAGACACATATATACAGAAAGATATATGCATAGATATACAGATACAGTGACACAGACAGATATGCACACAAACTTATACACAGACACACAAATACATACACAGACACACAGATTTATTCACAAACATACACACAGAGATACAAAAGACAAATGCACAAACACCGGCATGCACAGAGACACACATATTAACACAGAAACATACATGTACACATACAGACTCACACAACAAATAAAAACTCATACACACATGTGTACATAGAGTCACACAGACATATGCACAGACACATATGCAGATATATACATAGATACACATAGTGTAAACACAAGACACAAATAGATATATACATAGACACATTTACACATCGAGAATCACAGACATATACACAGCACACCCATATTCACACACAGACACATGAGCCCAGTTATCAGACATACACACACAGACTCTGACACACACAGACATATACACTGACACACAGACATATACCTAAACATAGAAATACAGACACACACACCGAATTTACTCAAACATAGACATGAAGACATACAGACATACACAGATGAACACAAAGACATAGATTTTTACCTGGACACACAGATACACACAGACATTTATACACAGATACACATTCATACAGAGACACAAACTCCCCACACAGACAACACACACATATGCACAGACATAGACGCACACAAAATAAAGACATTATTCACAGATAACACATGCACAGAGACACACACATCTACATAGACACATAGATATGATCACACAGACACACAGAGATATACACAAATCATATGTGCACAGAGAGACACAGACAAAGATACACTCACACAAGACACATGCAAACATATAGAGACATGCACATATACACACATGTATACACAGGCACACAGACATACCAAGACACAACACATGAGCACACACATACACCGACACACACACGAAGGTCGTGCCTTCATCATCCAGAGGAGCACCACAGTGGCCCTGGAATACACACACATTCATCGACATTTGACAGACCCATAGACACATACATATGCACAGACACACACATGCCCACGTAGACACAGATACAGACAGACTCACACAGACATACAGAAAGTCCCACATGTAGCACAATCACAATGTAAAATTATACACAGTCTCACAACATGCACACATAGAGACAAAAATTGACATAAACACATACACACATATATATAGACAGCCACACACAGATATACAAGATACATACCCACGGACATATACACAGAGAGATACATACAGACATACACAGAGACATACATATGCAGAATTATACATAGAGACTTAGTTATGCGCACACAGACATCTACATAGACAGATGCACACACACCATATAAATAGACACCCATGAACACACAAACATACGACATACAGACATATACAAAAACACAGACACTCAGACATAAACACAGATGAACACATGTGCATACACACATGCACACAGAGACAAAGAGACACACAGATATAGACCCAAGGAGACATACACAGATATATGCATAAACAGACACATGAACACACAGACACACAGAAATGCATATGTGAACACATAGACATAAACACAGACATATACACAGACATATACAAAGGCACACACAAACACACATATCACACAGAGAGACACAGACATACACATATTGCACACATAAGCACAAATAAACAGAATATACACAAACAGACACACAGGTATATGTATTGATACAGACACATACATACACAATTAGGCATACACAAACCAGAGACACAGATACACATACACATGCGTAGGCAACACACAGATACATGCACAAGCACACAGACAACACACATATGCACACATGGAGACAGACAGACATATGGCACATATGCACAGACATGAAGACACACACAGACATATCACACACGCTTGCGCACACACAGATATAGACACAGACACACACCTATGTACATGTATGTGACACATAGACATATATACTGACAGATACATGTGCACACACAAGACATACAGATTCACACAGACACACAAACACAGACAGCAGTTATACACTTAAATGTGTAAACAGACATAGGCACACACAGACATATACACAGACACATGCACACACAGATGTGCACACAGATGTAAAGATAGAGACAGATGTATAGACAGACATGCAGACACACAAACACATGTACACAACACATATTCACATGCGCACACACATTCATACAAGCACACTTAGACATATACATACAGACGTGTGCGCAGATACACAGACATTATTGTACACGCAGACATAAACATACCCAGACATACACAGATTGTACAGACATATAGTCACACAGACATACAGATACAGCAACACAGGCACACAGAAACATACACACATATACACAGATACACACAGACACACACCAGCATAAAATGTACACACAGATACACATGCACACACAGACACACTACACACATAGAGATATATATATACAGACATATATATAACACATCTGCAGGCACATTTATAGTCATATCTACAGAAACACACAGAATGTAATCACACAGGTATATACATAGACATATATCAGACATACAGATACAGAATTATATGCTGACACACAAATATAAAATACACAAACACAAACATGCACACACAGACACAGACATACAGAGACTCAGACATAAACACATCCCCACATGCACACAGACAAACACACACATACATAGACTCACACACAAGTGCACACGTAGACATACACAAACACGGATACAGAAAATGAACACAGACACAGCGACAGTTAAATACACTGGTGCACACACATATACAGAGGCATGCACGGATACACAGATGAATATTCCAACACAAAAATACAAGGACACACATACCCATATCATAAACATGCACACAAAATAGATGTACAGACATACACCCACATGCACACACAGACATATGTAGATATACAGAGACACCTGTGTACACAGACACACATGTGAGCTCACAGGAACCCACATGCTCACACAGACACACTCACATGCACACACATACACACTCATATGCAATATATACCAGCATAAACTACATACACAAAGACACACACATACACAGATTCACTCTGACGTGCATACAGAGACACATGGACTCATACGGAAACACAAACAAGCTTGCACACACAAATGACAGACAAAATACAAAAATAGACACAAATCCACACTGACATGCACACACAAGCACCTATAGACAGACACTCACATGCACACAGACATATAGAAAGACACACAGAGATTAACATATAGACACGTAAACACAATGATAGACACACAGACATATACACAGACACACTGAGACACAGACATCCATAGACATGGACACATAAACATAGACATAGACACAGATATAAATGGTCACACATAGAAACACAAGGATATATACATTTATACACAGACACACATGCACACCGAGACCCAAACAGACATATCCACATCCATACAATTACACACACAAATGGACATATACAGATACACACACACAGACAACAGACTTGTACACACATAGAGTCAGACACACAGACATATACACAGACATATGAAAATATATATACAGACACACACACATATATATATACAGACACACTTAACATGTACATACAGGCACACATATACACATAGACATAGACACAGACATACATACACTTACACACAAGCACATATAGACAGACAAAGATATATATCTAGACAAAAACACAGATATATTCATAGACACACATGCATACACACAGATATATAAACAGGAACATGAACATACACAGACTCACATAGACATATGCACACATGCACATACAGCTATAACATGTACATATATACAAACTTATGCGCACAGACACACAGATACGTAGATACACATAGACACAATCATACAAACACATACAAATACAAAGACATGCAGACATGCAGATACACATGCTAAATTATACTTACACTAACTCATACACAGATATAGATACATATACACCGATACACATGCACATACAGACAACACGTATACATGTAGACACATGCACACACAGACATATACTAACATAATATGTACAAAGACATATAGAAGCTAACAGATATGTACACACAGGCATATTCAGACACATGCACACACAGACATGCACACTAACACAGACACAATATATTTACAAACAGACATATTCATAGACAATGCATACAGAGAGCAGCACATATACATAAACACACACCTACATCCTCACACAGACATATACATGTACACACAGACATACACACAATCAAATACACACATAGACAGAAACACATGCACATAAATTGATATGCATATATATATACACAAAGATACACAGATGCACAGGTACACACATATGTACAGAAAGACAGACCCATGCAAAAATAGACACAGACATACATACACAACCAGACCCACACATACATATATGTGGTCACATTCACACTCAAAAACACAGACATATACAGACACACATAGATATACACAGACACATGCGTGCACACACAGACACACACACACCCGCACTATTTATACAGATATCCAACATTCTCATACACAAAAAACATATACATAGATACATAACAGGCACACACAGACATGTATACATAGACACAAGACAGATTACTTGCATAGACAAATACATGCACACAGAGACATATATTCAAACACAGATTCACATAATCACACATGAACAACACACATATGTATACATACCCACATTTGCATATACCCATGAATACACAAACACATACATACAAACATGTGCACAAGCAAATAAACACACACAGAAACACAGAGAGACACAAAAACAGAAACACAAAAACGTACATGTACATATACAGAGACATGCACATACCCACATATATCCCACAGACATAAAGACACATAGACATGCTCAAACACATGAATACAATGCACACACACATGCACCCACCTACATATATAAAAAAACACAAACATATACACGGACCCACACACATGGAAACACACAGACACAAACATATACACACAATGACGTGAACACAGGTACAGATACATACGTACAGAGAGACAAACACCCAGTGTACATAGGATACATACATATATATAGACACAAACATGTGCCCAGATATATGCAAACATATGCAAACAGACAAACATGCATACACGGATATACAGACACACGAACTCACATGTAAATGGATGCACATAAACAGACATAAACTTGTAGATACACACAGACATAAACACACAAGCCACACAGACATAATATGCACAGACACGCACACAGAGGTACACACAAAGACCTATATAATCACAAATGTATGCATGCACAGAAACACACATCGATTCACACAGACATTTACATAAACAAATACCCACATGCACACATAGAGACACAATACACAAACAGCCACAAATGTGCACACACAGAATGCAGTAGGCACAGGCACATAAATATACACATAGACACACAATCACAGACACAAAGATACATAAAAATATTTAGGCACAGAGATATACACATGCACCCAGATACACACAGATATACACAGAAACACATATGCATACTCCAATACCAAAGCATGCACACAAATCGCACTTGCAAACAGACATACACTTAGAGACATACAAGGATACAGAGACACACATGCACAGACACACACGGACATAGACATAGACACTTATACACACAAACATGAACATACTAACGTACACACAGACAGACATAGACACAAATACTGACAACTACATAGACACACACCCGTATTCACAATAGAGATATGCAAATATATGCACAAACACATGGACACACACAGACATATAAAAAATAGACACGGAGAGACATATATACAGACACTCATGCAAAAGATGCACAGACATACACAGACACACAGCCATATACACAGATACCACACACATGCTCACAAAAAGACACAGATATATACACAGACACAGAGAGATACATATGTATGCATAGATACACATGATCATATAAATAAATACATATGCAAAAACACATAGGCATCTAGATACAGATGCAAAGAGATAAACATATACACTGACATACACAAACAGACAAGTACACAGACACACATGCACATGCACACAGATCTTCACACAGACATATACATAGACATACACATTCACGCATCCATATACACACAGACACAGTGACATACGCATAGACATATACATGCACATAACAGAGACGTATATACAGACACCACATACATGTGCACACAAAGACACAGATATATACCTAGATACACACTTAGTGCACACACAAACACAAGGCATATACAGACACGCATACCACATGTACAGACAGTATACATGCACACTCAGACTCAGATACACTATAGATATATCCCCAGACAAATACAGACACAGAGAAACACAGGTATACACACACAGAGGGACACACACAACAGTATACACAGAAATATAAAGAGACATGCAGATGCATACTCACACACATATATACAGGAACAAACACAGACATACACAGTTATATACACACACGTATGTGCATGTAAAGACATACAAATACACATATACACAGCAAAACACACCCAGAGATACACATGTATACACACAGACATGCAGACACATATACAAATATATAAACAGACACACAAGGCACACAAATATACAGACATCCAGTGGACACACAGATACACATACAGAGATGTACAGAGAAACATATCCACACTCAGACACAGATAAACACGTACAGACTCACACAAACATATACACAGACACAAATTCATAGACATGCAACAGAGAGATATACACAGACACAGAAATGTTCAGACATGTGTGCACATATACTGAGACAGAGACAAACATATATATAAACACAGTCATAAGCAGAGACACATATATATACACAAACTCACAAATGTGCAGACATTCATATACACACAACCACACCCACATGCAGACACACACAGATATAGACATGTGCACACACATTCATGCACACAGATACACATAGACATATGCACACTGATTTGCACAGACATATATATGCACAGAGAGACACAAGCATATACACAGACACACAGAATATATAGACATATACAGACAAACAGACATAGACAGACACATAACACAGGCACATGAAACCTACACACATATACACAGATACACACTCAGATACCGGCGTACAGATGCACACACATATACACGTGCACACACAGACATACGCACACACAGAGAATATATATATATAAACAGATATAGATGCAACACTTGTGGAGCCAAAGAAATACAGATGTACACATAGGCACACTCATATGTATAGAGATATATACACATGTGCACACATAGACTTAACAACACGGATATATACATAGACACACCAAAAATGCAAGCACAGACACAATGACATAAACAGACACACACATATATATATATACATAGATACACACATGTGCATACACAGAACAGACATACACACACAGAATCAGGAACACACTGACATATACTCCACACGTGTGAACGCAGATGCAATAATATACACAAACTCAGAGAGACATATACGCAGACACATACAGATAGACATATACATTCAGACTCACACAGACATATATACACAGACACTTATTCACAAATACACACAGTCATAGCACAGACATATGAAAACACTCACGTATGCACACACAGACATGGACATGGACACACAGAAACATATATACATAGACACAATGACAGAGACACAGACATATACACAGACACGCAGAGATAGAATAAAGCACACAGACTGACACACAGAGACACACACAGAAACACAAAGATGCAGAGATATATACCCAGACCCACAGAGACAAACAGTATAGGCATAGACAACTGTTGGCATAGACACTTGAATACACAGACATATACATAACTACACAGATATGCACATACAGATATATACACAGATACACACACAAACACCAGACATACAGATACACACCCAGAAACGCATACAATATACACAGAAATATACACGGAGACATAAATAGACACACCCATGGGCACACACAGACATACAGACACATACGAACATATACAAGAACTTTCTCCATGCACACACCTAGGCATAGCACGGTTTATACACAGCTACACTCATTTGCACACAAAGACACATACAGATATACACACATGTGCTACACTAACACAGAAAGGCAGACATATATACAGAGACACAGATATATACCTAGGCACATATGCACAGACAGATGAACATATAGCCACCTGTAAACCCATAGACTCACACAAATACATAAAGAGACACACACCCACATGCACACAATCATAGAATGGACTTATATACAGATTCACATGCACACACACTTAATACACAATATACACGCAGGGACAGACTAAAACACACAATGGGCATAGTATGGAGACAGAGGTATATATCAACATATGCAATACTCAGATTCATAAACACAGCCATATGCCTATACAGACGTACACAAACACAATGAACAGACATATTGTATACACCCAGAGACATAAACACACATAAATAGACATACACATACACCTATGTGCAACACAGACATGCAGACTCACAGACATATACGCAGACATAGATGGATACACTCCAGAAATACACATACACAAACATGCACACACAACAGCGCACAAACATACACACAAAGAAAAACGTGCATACACTCAAAAAACACACATAGACATACACAGGCATATACCAAATATATGTGCACACAGAGACACACAGACCTGTACAATTAAAGGCATGCACATACAGATAGCAGACGTGTATAGACACACATACAAATGCCCACACAGAGACATACAGATAAGTTCATGGACACACAACACAGTCACAAAGACATATACACAGACAGACATAAACACAGACACATAGACATACACAAAGACATATACACACACAATACACGGACATATGCATCTGCAGACTAAAAAGTATACATGCAAAGATATGGGCATATGCACACAGAGACACACAAATATACAGATATGTGTACATATGAGCAATATACACAGACACAAAAACATACACTGGCACACATCCATGTATACATACAGACACAGACATATACCAACATAGAGACAAACACACCTGCATACACAAACAACATACACACACCCACTTGAATAGACTGACAACAGATATATAGAGACACATGCACACTCAGAGACATAGACATACACATTAACATACAGACACAATCAGACAATACAACATATGCACACAGACATTTACATACTCAATTACATAAACATGCACACACAATACACATATACACAGGAACATACATGTGCACAGTCAACTGCACAGAGACATATAGACATATACACAGAGGCACATAGATATATGCATAGACACACACACAATCTCACAGACACAAAAAAACAGATATAAAGACATAGAAATACCGATACACAGACACACATATACAATGATACACATGAACACAGACATACACACAAAGACAGAGATACACACACACATATGCAGACATACCCAGTGCAACACAGAGAGACACAGTCATATACACAGATGCATACATGCACATACAGACACAAAGATATATACACAGAGAACTAGAAACACACATAGATATATGTATAGAAACACAGATGCACACAGAGACATGTGCATAGCATAGACACACAAAAACACATGCCCACATATTCATATACCCAGGCACACAGACATTTACACAGAGACATACATGTTCACACAGACATATATAAAGACACACAAACACACAGATACAGATCCACAACATATACAGACACATACTTGCCCACATGACATTGACATGCACAGACACACAGACATATGCACAGACACACATGAACTAACAACAGAGACACATGTATACACAGACATACACAGACACAGAGATACAGACACAGACACTTAGACATGCATACTCATTGGTATATAGACATACACTACAATATGCAGAGACACATGCACACACAGATACAGAGACATACTAAAGCACACAGACACACCTATGTACAATATACACAGACAATATGGGCATATTCATAAGCAGACACAGATGTATACGTATACAAAGACTCACACATATACCTGCACTTACAGAGATGCAGGTAAGTGCTTCCACACTGAGACACATAAAGAGAAACACACAGACATGTACAAAGACACTCAGATGTGCACACAGATGTATGGACATAGACATATACATAGCCACACAGAGACATTTAGAGACATGCAAAAAGAATCAGAGACACATGTAGACATATATATAGACTCACAGACAGGCATACTCACACACATGCATACAGACACACAGACATATGCAAACAAAAAGAACATAGATATATTCATAGAACACACAGGAACATGCACAGAGAGACACAGAGACATTTACACAGTTGTATATGAGACACATGCACACCTACATATGCAAATAAACACAGACATAATCACAGACACACACGTGCACACAAACACATGTTTGTTTGTGACATACACTCAGACACAGATATATACATAAACAGACATACACATAGATATACATGCACACAGAATGACATAAAAACAGGTACACACATAGACACATAGACACAGAGACGTATATAGATTTTATATGTATATACATATGTACACACATAGACATACATACACAGAGACACAGACATACACAGAAACTTGCACAGAGACACAGATATATGCAGACATACAGACATATACATAGACATACATGGAGAGAAACACAGACACACAATAACTCAACACATGCACACAACATATACATACACACATGCACACAGGCACACACAACATATACACAGATATACAAAGACACACATATGTACATAGACACAGAAACATCAGACACAAAACAACATATGATTGGACACACAGAGTTGCACACACAGACATGCACGCAGACATATACATAGACAAAAACATATACACAGACACACACATGCACACACAGAGAATTACATATACACAGACATGTATACAGACACACACAAATACACAAATATATACAAAGTCACATGCAGACACAGATACACAGAAACATTCACAGACACAAACATGTACAGAAGGATACAGACTACATACACAGAGATAATCACAGATATATGCGCAGACACACACAGAGACTCACATACAAACACACATGAGCACACATAGGCATATGCCCAGACACACAGAAAAATGCAATCAAAGAAACATACACACAGAGCAAGACACAAAGAGATATAAATTAGACTCAGGCTCACACAGATATGTATACACAGAGATAGATATATGGACATAGAAGCACATGCACATCCACGCAGAGAGACCATTATATGCACAGATACATGTATACACACAGATAGCGTAGAGATACACAGATATAGACACACATCTCCTACACATATAGACTAATACAGAGACACAAATGCACACCCAGAGGCACAGGCATAGGCAAATAAATATGGACATGCACACATGCGAACACAGAGGCACAGAAATAGACATATACAAAGACAGAGATACACAAAAATATATATATACAAACAGACACACACCCACATATAAGCAGATACACAAAAATACATGTATACATATACGCAACAGTCCTATACCACACAGATGTATATATAGAAAAACACATGTGAACACAGAGACACATGTATGTATACACACAGACACATACACATGCATACTTACATAAACACATACACAGGCACACATACGCACATACATTTGAATACAGAAGTATATAAACACAGACATATATACAGACAAACATAGATATATACACAGACACATGCACACACAGACATACTGAAACAGACACAAGGGAGATATATAAAGAGACACAGGTGCACACAGACTTATACATAGACACATATACATGCATATACATAGAAACATGTGCTCACATTCACAGTTATAAACACAGACACTCACAGACATACCAACACACATGCACACACAGACACACTAGAACTATACACATGCACATGCACACATACATATACATACATATACATACACAAAGACACACAGATACACACATTCGTATACTCAGACACCCACTCAATACATAGAGATTCATTTATTCACAGACATAAACATGCATACACAGACAGAGACATACACACAAAAGCTGCACAGAGAAATATACACAGATACAAATATAGCACACAGGTACACACAGACGATCACAGTTTCACATATATGCACAGACACACCATACAAATACAGAAACACATATAGATACACAGACACAAAGAGACATACACAGACACATGCACACAGGAAACATACGCAGAAACACACAAACACACAGACATATACAGAGACACTCACATGGACATACAGGGACATGCACATACAAAAGATAAACATGTGCACACACAGAGACCTGTACAGAGAGGTCTCTGCACAAAGACACACATACTGACGTATACACGGACACTAAGAAATCTGTACACACAGACATATACAAAGACACACAGATATATACAAACACAGAGACACAGACATACTCAGTTATATACATGCTTACAAATAGATGAAATATATACAGATACACAAACAGATATATATTTAAAGACACACAGACCTATATATATATATACACACACAAAAAAAAACACACAGACATACTTGGTCACATATATGCTCAGAAACAGATTAAATATATACAGATAGACAAACACAGATATATACAAAGACAAACATGTATTCAGATGTACATACATGCACACACCTGCACACAGATTTATACATTATTACACACACGTGCGCACACAGATATTTATAAACACAGACACAATCACATAGACGCATAGAGAGTCCAGATATAGACACAGACCCAGACATACATACTAGTACACACACAGACACACTTTGGCATATACATAGAAACACACACATTGGTACAGAAACGAACCTGCACGTATCGACATACACAAACGAACATACAAACATATACCCAAACACAGGACCATATACATAGAAATGTACAGACACACAGATGTGTACTTAGACACACAGATAAACTTTGACAAAATTACAGACATATAGTCAAATAGACTCAGACATACACAGGCTCACAGACATATACATATACAAATGCATACAAAAATACACACCCTTTGGTATACACAAAAACACTCTCATGCACACACACATTCACCACAGACATACAGACAGGACATGCGCACAAGACATACACTCAGAAACACAGACATGCACACAGACACATACCCAATGCTTCCACAAACACAAAGACATACACAGAAACACACATTGTACAAATAGACATGTACACAGGACACATTAACAGGTATAGAGAAAGACACAAACCTATACACAGACACATAGAAACATACAGATATGAAAGTAGACACATAGATACACACATACAACACACACACCTATGTAGACATACACCCACATGCACATTCAGATACACACCAGCATATACACATACAACATCGAGACATATAGACAAAAAGAAATGTACATTCACAGGCATGTACACATGTACACACAGACGTGCACACACATAGGCATGCAGACAGACACACACAGACATAGAGGCGCACACACAAATATGCATGGATTTATACAGACAGATGCACACACATATGCACACAGAGACATATACAGACACAGTAAGATATATACAGATATATATATATAGACAGAGCATACACACCCCACATACATGCACACACCAATATATAGACCCATGCACAGAAACACAGACATATACAGACACACAGAGACATGTACACACACAAAACAGACATATATACAGACACACACCCACATTCACACACAGATGCACACACAAACATGTAAATAGATTCATAGATACACACACAGTCATACATGTGTATACATAGACACACACAGGCATTTACAGATACACACAGGTACACACCCAAAGATATATTTGCATAGATACACACATTCACAGACAAACATGCGAACACAGAGACAGACATATACAAAAAGACACACACAGACATATATTCAAATTCATTCATACACACAGAGGCTTACACAGACACAGCATTATTAAGAGACACACACAGACATACACATACGCATAAACAGAGGAATATACAGACACCCAAACATATACACACAGACAGAAGAAATCTACAAACCAAGAAACTCGTACATATACAGAGACACACAAATGCACACAAAAACATATACATGGGCACACACAGACATGCACACTCAGAAGCAGACATAAAGAGGCACACATAGACATATACACACAGAGAAACAGACATACAGATAGTGCCCACACAAGCAGAGACACACAGATATGCTTAGAGAAACAGACACACACAGATAAATATATACACACAGACAAGGATAGACATACAAAATATATAAGACACAATAGATACGCACACATGCACATAGAGAGCCACTCAGGAATATATACTAAGACAGAGAGAGAGACATGCACAGACATATACATAGATCAGAGGTATATATATAAACATATACCAACACAGTGCACACAAGCAGACATACACACAGGTACATAGACATATACAGAGACACACATAGATACACATACATGCAAACATATACAAGGAGAACATACACATGCTCACAGAGATACGCAGTGAAACTATACACCTGTATGCATAGAGACATACATACATGTGCACATATATTTATATAGACACACATGCACACACAGACTTATACCCAGACATATACATTGATCAACACCCATGCACACACAAGACATACAAACTCACACAGAAAAACATACACACATACACAGACACACATGCCAACACAGATACACACTCCACCTATAAACAGACACACATGCACAACTGACACCACAGACGTAAGGACAGATACAGACATATAGGCAGACTCAGACTTATACACAGGCAAAAATACACTCACGAACTTATAAACAGACATTCAGATATATACAGATACACACAGATACACATGCACACAGATAGGCACAAAGACACATTAAAAAACACATGTATACACAGAAACATACACAGACACACATACATGCACACACATAGATACACAGACATAGCAGATTTACATATGTACAGACTTAGAGTATATATACATTCACACAGAACCATGCACACACAAACACTGACATACATACGTAACTACAAAGACACATGTGCACACCCAGAGACACAGAGGCACATAGATATATATGTAGACGCAGACATTTACACAGGCACACAGAAACATATACATAAATTCACAGACATATACACATATGTACAGATACAAAAACAGGCACACACAGAGATATATACACATAAATACACAGAGAAACATAGATATATCCAGACACACACAGATTGAATAAAATACACATATGCACACACAGAAACATACACAGACACACACATACATGTACGCACACAGATAAACACTCAGATACACCAATATATACAGAGAAACATATGCACAAAGACACACAGAAACACACATATATACAGACACAAACATAGACACACACAGATACATACATAGATATATAGAGAAAACATATTACAGACACACAAATGTGTACATAGACACACAACCACATGCACACACAGAAACAACAGACATAAACACAGAAACAGGAATTTGCTCACACATAAGACACAAAGACACACATATATACATTGATACACTCATACAGTCACACAGACACACAAAAATACAGACATACACAGATTCACAAAAAGACACAGACATTTATAGATACATACATACACATGCACAACACAGAGAAACACACAGACACATACCTGCACATGCAACACCCACATATTCAGGACACACAGATATATCGACGGATACACATAGAAATTTATATCTACATGTATACACTGACATATATAAAGACATACACATATTGACAGACACAACAGACATCTATGTAGAAACACATTGATACAGACACACAGGTGCACATGCACACAGAGACATATACTAAGAGACACACACAGGTATACGCAGACATTACCCTTTATACACAGACTAAATACAAATAGACATAAACATACCGGTCTTCACACATACACAGAGAGACACAGACTTATTGATAGATACAGCGGAGAGTCCGGCAAGCTACCAAGAGAATTGTGCCCGCACGGCAGAGCCTGGCAAGCTACCTGTGGCGTATTGGATATGCCAAAAATAGTCACAATAAATCTCACAATGAGAGATGTTACTGGTGCCCGCCCGAACAAATCGATGAGCAACGGGATGACAGTGACAGACACGTGAACACAGAGACACAGAGATATATAGACACCCACGTGTGCACACACCCATGTGTATGTCAACATATACATGCAGGCGTATAGATAACAGAGACCCATAGGCAGACACAGAGAGACATGTACATAGACACACAATACATATGTAAAGACACAGATGTAGACACACAGACACACAGGGGTATACACACAGAAATACAAAGACACAAATTCAGTGTATACACACAGACTTGAACAGCCACGTACACAGACACACAGATATATACACAAACAGACATGCATACACAGACGTGTACAGACACACAAACACATGCACACACAGAAACAACAGACATAACAGAGAAACAGGAGTTTGCTCACACATAAGTCACAAAGACACACATATATACATTGATACACTGATACAGTCACATAGACATACAAAAATACAGACATACACAGACAGACAGATATATGCATCAAACACAGACAACAGACATATACATGCAAACAGTTAAGTAGACGTATATACACAGACACATGTACATACACAGAGATGTATACCCGAACAAGCACAGACACACAAGTTCACGCATACTAAAACATATACAGAGATACACATAGATATATATAAAGACACATTTCTATGCACATACACCTACACACATGCACACAGGCACACAAATTTACGGACAAACACACATGCACAGATACACATACAAAGAAACACCTATAGGCAGATAAACATACACACACTTAGACATATAAATAACATACACAAAGATACAGACATGCACATATATTTACAGATAGGCACACACAGATATACACACATGCATACACACAGACAATATAGACAGGTGCATTCACACAGTGATGCATAGATATATACACAGACATACATATGCACACACAGAGACATGCAAAGACATAGATGCACACAGTGACAGACATATGCAGACACAAAGACATGCAAATCACAGACACAGAGACACAGATGCATGCAAACACACATGTATACACATATACACAGTCACACAAGGACATATAAACAGACACACGTGCACACAGAGAGACACAGACATATACACACAATGACTCACTGATACACAGACACACACAGTTGTGCACATAGAGACACATATATACAGACACAAAGATATGCACACACAACATACACAAGCAGAAACTCAGACACATAGAGACATATACATAGACATACAGATATAATCACAGACAGATATACACAGACACACCCAAGACATACGTCCTCAGACACGTATAAATACACACAGGTATACACACACAGATACACAGAAATAAATAGGTGTATACATAGTCATGCACACACAGAGACATATGTGTATACACAGACAGAACCATGCAAACAACACTGCATATATACAAACACACACACAAACAACATTGACATATACACAGTCAAAAACTGACACACACACCGAGGAACCAACAGCTATATACACGCTATGTGGGACAGAGACACATGAGCCCACATACACAGATAAATATATATATATAATTTACAGCCACACAGACACCATGCACACACAATCACAATAGAGGTATATAACCAGATTCACGTGTAAACAACAAACACAGACATACAGATTATGTACATAGACACATAGACACAATCACACAGACAAACAAACACAGATATACATCCACATTCACACACAGACTTACAGAGACACAAACTGACACAGAACCATATGCAAACATACGGACACACACTGAGATCTATAGACAGAAACACACAGAGACAGACACAGACATATATATAGACACAGCACATGCGAACACATTGTCAAACAGACATATGACAGAAACACACAATGAGCACACATGCACTCACATAAATATAAACACAGAGAGACACACAGATACACACAGACACACGCAAGACCTAAACACACACAGAAAGACACACGGATACACACAGACATGTACACAGATGCATGCCCAGTGTACACATAGAGACACACACTGACTATATACACAGCCCCATGCACAGAAAGAGACACAACAAACGTACACAGACTTACACACATGTGCACACACAGACATACAGATATATACATAGACAGGTACACAATCATACATACATGCATATACACAGAAACAGACACAGAGAAACACATATATACATAGACACACAGACACATGCATACACACAAAACATAGACACACATACATATAGACAGTATAGTCTTTGCCTATCTGTCTGCCTGCCTGTCTGTCCGTCCATCTGTCAGCCTGTTTGTCTGTCCATCCAGACTCAAACATATATGCATACATGTATATATGTATGTAGATATATACATAACATACATACAAATGTATACATCGAAATATGTGAGCACAGGCACACAAAAGCACATGCACTGACACACATATAGAGGCAGAAAATGTGCACAGATATGCACACAGACACATGCAGACATATCCAGACACATGCAGACATACACAGACACACACATATGTACATATATACACAGCCATATACACAGACACATACACATGCACATAGTAAGAGAAACAGACAAATATCACGTGCACACACAGATTCACACAAACATACAGGGACACATACATGGACACAGAAATGCACAGACACACAAATATAGATACATCCGATGCACACACAAATCTACAGTCATATAGGAAGACAATCATATGCACACACAGATATACACACAGACTCACATAGACATATACAAAGACAAGTGTACACAGATTCACAGACGCATATACACACGTGCACAGAAAATGCGCACATAGAAATATAGACAGCCAAACGCATGCACACAGAGACATGAACATGCAGAGATACACACAAGCAGACACCAATGCACACACAGACTAAAGACACACTCCCGTGTGAGCACACATATGTAAACATACACATACATCTAGATAGGCATACGCAGGGATCTACACAAAGACACAGACATATACACAGACATACACACATATGCAGAGACTCACATATACCCACATGCAGACAGACTCACACAGACATACAGATACACACCACACACCTGTATGCAGAAATGCACATATACACACAGAGGCACCTAGAGACATACACACAGAAACATCCACACCCACACGAGGACACACAAATGTATTCAGAGAAACACACATACACACATGTACACACAGATGTATACACACAGAAACACAGAGACATATACACCGGTGTGCACATGCACTCACACAGCACACACAGTATGAGAGAATGAGACACAGGTAAATACAGATACACAGACAACAAAGACATTGGCACAGATATGTACATGCTCACAAAGACACACTTGTGAGCACACATATACAGACATAGACTTATAGACACAGATGTACACAAATACATGCACACAAAGAGGCAGACATATGAACATACCCACTTGCACGCACAGAAATGCAACGATTTATAGAGACATGCACAGAGACACATGTAGACACACATGTACATAGACTACCACATGTATACAGAGATAGGAATACACAGAGACACACAGAAAAATTCACAGCAACATAAATGTACACACAGACATATACAGACACAGATATTCTCACAGACTTATAAACAGGCACACAAATGCACACACAGACACACAGACTTATCCACGGATACACACATATACACAGACACACAAAACATGCACAAACACACGTGCACAGACACAAAAATGTAAACACAGAAACATACATTTACAGATATAGACATACATGTACAACAGACAAATACACAGACTTAGACACACATGCACACATATAGAGGCACACAGATATATATGCAGACATACATAGTGTAAATACAAGACAGATTTATACAGACACACAAACATACACAGACACACATTTACACACAGACATATACACAGCACACCTTCATGCACACACATGTGCAAACATCAGACATACACACATACTCTGACAGAAATATACAGAGACACACACAGACATTCACTGACACACAGCTAACCATGGAAACACAGACACACTCACGAAGACGTACAGATATACACGAATGAACACAAAGACACAAATATTTACCTGGACACACAGACACATGCACATACACACAGATATTTATACACAGATATACATTCATATAGAGATGGAAACTGCCCACTTAGACAACACATACATATGCACAGACATATAGACACATACAAAGTAATAGACATAATCACAGACAACATATGCACAGAGACATACACATACGGAAACACACAGACATGCAGATATATACATAGACACATAGACATGATCATACAGACACACACATATACATAGACAGAGACAAAGACACTGTATGAGCACACACAAACATGCACAGACACACACATGTACATACAGACATACACAAACACATACTCAGATGAACACACAAAGACAAAGTACAGATATATACAGAGACTCACTGTGTCCCATACAGGGAGGAAGGGGTGCAGCCCCTCAGGCCTTGCCCTCTGCATGCAGGTGCTGGTGTTTCCTGAGCCGCAGTGACGAAGGTTGTGCTGTCATCGTCCAAAGGACCAGCACAGCAGCCCTGGAACACACATGTGTGGTGGAACCCTGCCCTGGCACCGTGTCTGTGCTGCTGGTAAGCTGGGGGACAGTGTCCGCGCCCTCTGTCCATTTGCATCTCTGACTGGAGCACACTCATCACACCCACCTCTCTGCCCCGCTCTGGGGACTCTTCTGCTGAGATTGTACAGAGTTGCCACCCTCTTCCCACACACATAGCCACAGACATACATCAAGACATAGACAGAACACAGAAACCACACCCACAGACACAGACATATACACAGAAACAAACACATGCATGCACAGATACACAGACAGAAAGCACAAACATAGCATACACACAGACGCACAGATATATACAGAGGCACATACACCTCATACACGAGACAGACACACAGGTACACACACATGCACACACAGACACAAACACATAAACACATACACAGCCACACACATGCACACACATATACAGTGACACATGCACACAGAGAGACACGCACTATGAAACATGCATATACAGACAGATATATATAGAAGCACATATATACACGCAGAGACACACAAAAACGGAAACATGAACACACACAGATATACACATATACACAGACAATTGCACAGAAAAACACATGCACACACAGACACATAAATGCACACACAGAAACACAAACACACACAGACATACATAGTAACCATACATGCACACAGACATATAGACATGATACAAAGACATAAACACACAAATAGATGTACACAAAGAAAGATCTATACACAGACACAAATGCATTTGCACTCACAGAGACCCATAACAAATATACATTGAGAGATACACACAAAAACACAGAAATATACCCAGATATAAACAAACATGCAGACATAGGCACACAGACATATTGCCACACAGACACAGAGATACACATAGAGACATACACAGACATACATATACATGCACACATACACACTGACAGACATATACACTGAGAAAATAATGTACACACAAACACTGAGATACATACACACAGACATGAATACACAGACACAAATATGCACATAGACACAGAGTTATATGGATAGATACACAGAAATGCACACAGACATGTACATAGACATATACATAGATGGCACATACAGATCAATACACATACATACACAGACACACCAGACATATATGTAGACAAACATGCTCACCCACACACATATATGTGTATATATACATATATATAGTCACAGTAATGGAGAGAAACAGATATCCACAAACACACATCCACATGCACACACACTGACACACACATGTGTATACATACACAAACACACATATACACAGACACAGATGCACACAGGCACAATCATATATACAAAGACACACAGACTTATACACAGGCACATGGCACACAGACAGATGTGTATGCACACAGGTGTATTCACAGAAACACATGCACACACAGAGACACAAAGACATACATGCACACACACTGACACAGACACATAGACACAGGAAGACATACACAGAAATATTCACTGACACACATAGACACATCCGCATACACAGAAGTAGAGGTATATACTCTCAACATGTGTATAGACAAATAGACATATGCACAGACACATGTATAGACACATATGCATACACAGTTATATACACAGAAAAACAGAATTGCACATACAGACACATATACAGACACATGAGTACAAACTGACACATGGAGACCGAGACACATAAAGACACACGTGGACATACACACAGACAAAAAGACATACATATCCACATTGACTCCCAGACACAATGACATAGACACAGAACCACACATAGACAAGTACATACCTAATGCACACAAAGAAAAACAGGCATATTAAGAGACATAATGACAAACAGATACACACGGAGACTCAGACAGACGTATACACAGATACACTCTTATACCAGACAGTCACAACATGGACTTATGCACAGACTCACAACATCAACACACAGAAACACAAAAACATATACACAGACACACAGAGACATAGCCACATACACATGCGCACCAACACATGTGCACGCAGACATATACACAGACACACACATGCACACAGACATGCACAGAAACACACACGCACACACCAACACAGAGACACAAAGACAAGGACATAGATACATACACACACTCCCATGGCACACAGTTACAACACGGACTTGTGCACAGACTCACAACATTCATGTACACAGACACAGATATATACACAGATATATACAAACAGATATATACAGTCACACACAGACATGCACTGCCACATACACATGCACACCAACATGTACACACCAACATGTGCACGCACAGATGCATAGAAACACATGCGCACATTAACACCAATACAAAGACAAAGATGGACACATATACAGAGTCATAGACAGACACATATACATAGATTGAAAGACACAATGACATGGATACGCACAGATATATACACAAAATATATACAGATATACAGACACATATATAGACACACTACTATATACACACAGGCACACCCATTGTATACACAGATATGTAACATAATACAATACAAACATCATCACGCATTGACAGATATACACACATAGTATCACACAGACACATACATAGACACACACCCACATGCAACACAATCACAACATGGTCTTTATACACAGACTCACAACATGAGCACAAACAGACATGAACACAGATGCACATATATGCGCTGACACATGCACACAGAGGTACACACAGACATATGCCAAGAAACACACATAATCACACACAGATAAACAGACTCACACAGATACACGCCACACATTAAAACAGATTTTTGCATGGACTCACAACATGCACACACAGACAAAAATAGACATATACACAGACATAGACATCCATACACACATGCACGCACTCTGACAGACACAAAGGCACACAAAGACACATATACACAGTAGAAACATATATTTACATATGTGTGCAGATATAGCAACACAGACGTATACATATACAGAGACATACAAAGACATGGACACACACATAGACACACAAATATACTCAGACACCCAGTGAATACACAGGTACACACATATGCATATGCAAAGACACATAATCACACACAGAGACTCAGATACATATAAACAGATACACGTGCAGAAACATATGCACACACAGGCATATACATAGACACACACATGCGTACACAGAGACAGACACACAGACATACACACACAAAGACACATACATATATACACACAGACATAAGACAGACATTCACAGAGATGACACATGTGTGCACACATGGCACACATGACATATACACATATATACACAAACACAAATAGACATACAATATATATACAAAGACACACCCAGTGCACACAGATATACACAGAGTCATATACCAAGACACATACATAATTTCACACAGACACAGATATATTCATACACACAGACCCATGTGCAGACATATTTACACACGGACATCTATAGTTACACACAAACATATACAACACATACATGGTACAAACTCACACAGAAACATGCAAACACAAGATATATATAGATACACACATAGAAACAAAGGCACGCACCTACATACATAAACACACAGAGACAATGAAAGAGATATACATAGAATCAGACATATAGAATGATGCACAATTATATATATATACACAGACGCACCCTATAAACATACAGATACATAGGCATATACAAAGACACAAACACGTGCGTGCACTCAGACACAGAGACACATGGAGAGGTACACACAGACATTAGAAAGATGTACACATGCTCACAGATAAATGCATATACATATACATACACACTATGCAGATATGTATATGCTCACACAACACAACAACACAAATTCACACAGATATATACAAAGATTCAAAATCACACACATATATACATAGATACATTGACACAGACATATACACAGACCCACATAGACATATACACTGAAACACTAATATATAGACAACACATGCCAATATATATAAACACATATCCAGTGCACACACAGATACACATAGACATATACCAGGACACACATATTCATTCCCAAAGATTCACACATACTCACAGACATATACACAGACACACTCTCCTACAACACAGTCACAATACGGACTTATACACAGAATCACAACATTCTCTGCCACACACAGAGACATATGCATAGACACACAGATATATAAACAGCTGCACGTATGTTCACAGAAATGTTTGCACACACAGATGTGTACACAGACACTTGTGCACACCACTACGCACAGAGACATTGACGGACACAGTGATACATATATGGAGACACAGGCCATACACAGACACATGTGCACACACACAAGAACACAGACATACACAGACACACACAGACCTAGACATACAACGTATCCATAAATACATCTAATGCAAACACAGATCTCTACACAGGACTATACCAGGACATAGACATATTCACACACAGAAATTCAGGCTGACACAGACATATACACACGCATTCAAATTCAACACCATCACAAAACGAACTTCTACCACAATCACAACATGCACACACACGGCATATATAGTCACATACATGTTTACAGACACATGTGCAGACACATACATATACAATGACTAAATATACACAGACACATATGTATACAGACACATACACATACACCGACAGTCTCATAGACTCCCAAAACACAGACATACTTACAGACACTACACATATACATAGACTCACAACCACAATGACAGTAACATATACAGGCATATACATAGACAAACATATGCAAACATACAAGCACACACAGATGTATACTCAGATAGACACAGACATAGACATAGAAACACACAGACATGCAAATATATACACGGAAACTCCCAATGCACACACAAATACACACAGTCCTATGTGAAGACACAGACACACAGACATACACCCACTACAACAGAGTAACAACACGGACTTATACACAGACTCACAGCATGCATAGACAGACTCATATAGGCATACAAAGAAATATACAAGCCACACATTTGTAAACACACAGACATGTAAACAGACACACATGCACAAATACTGAAACACAGACACAGACACAAATTCACACACATATATACATAGAGACTCCATGATATATGCAGAGGCACAGTATATACGCAGACCATGCACAGACACAAGTACACACATATACACAGACACAGACATTGACACAAATATATATTCACAGGTATACACAGTGCACACACAGATATACAGACAGGCATATGCGAAGCCATACACATAATCACACACAGACTCACATATACACGGACACACATGCAATACACAACTTGGTTTTATACACAGATAACATGCGCACACACAGACACAGACATATACAGACACACCCACATAGATACTGTTACACACATGCGCACACAGACATACACAGAAATTCATAGACAAATGTGCACATTCTGACACAGAGACACATAGACACAAACATACACAGACACACACATGCGACCGCAAGCCCACACATTCATATATAGACACACAGACATATAGACACATGTAGGATAACATTGGTTTGTCCTTCCTCCCTCTTTTGTGAATACAAGACACACAGTAAATTAATAGAGACAAACCCAGTGCACACATAGAATCACACAAGCATATGCAAAGACACACGTGCACAAACAGAGACACACACAGACTCAGATATATACATGGAGTCATACCCACATGCAATAAGTCACAACAGGGTCTTATACACAGACTCACAACGTGTGCACATTCAAACAGAAACAGACATGGAAATATACATAGACACACACATACACACAAACACATATGCAAATATACAGAGACACGTGCATATGCAGGCACACAAACATATACAGAGACAAACGTCCACACATTGACACACAGAAACAAACCCAAAGACACAAAGCTATGTACAAAGACACATAAGCGTATATACAGACACACACACAAGCACACACACATATACACAGATATATAGAGAGATACACAGAGATACACAGATATATACACACTGAAACACCCAATGCACACACAGATACACAGGTATATGCAAAGAAATGTACAGACTCACACAGGCATATACACAGACAACATGCATAAGCAGCAGTCATAAAACAAACTTATACACAGACTCACGACGTGCGCACGCTCAGACATAGACATATACAGAGACACACAGACATGCGCACACACACAAGCACACAGAGACATAGGCATATACACAGACACAACCAGAGCATATACAGATACAACAGACATATATAAAGGCAAACACATAAGTAGACATAGATACAGACTCACAGGCACCCTCATGTAGCAGTGTCATAACTTGTACTTACACACACTTACAACATTCACACATAAAAATTGATATATTCAGAGATACACATAGACCTGTAGACAGCCATACACACATGCATGCAAACACATATACAGAGACATATACAGATGCACACTTACACTGCACATACAGATACACACAGACACAGACACACACAACATATACAGACACAAATACACAGAATTATACACAAATGGCTACGCTTACACAGAAAAAGACATACAGATACACAAATATATAAACAGACATAAACATGCACAAAGATACCACAGACATACACAAAGGCACACACATGCAGTCACACAGAACAGACAGATACAGACAGAATCAGACACACAGACATATCTAGACACACATGAACGCACACAGACAAACAGACATACAGAGACACACAGACACACACTACACTGGTTTGTGTGTGTCTGTGTGTAAATACATACAGAGACACATAAGTATGTGTACAGACAGTAAAGACATATACACAGGTAAACACTCAGGCACAGATAGACACACCTGTGGGCACACAAACATACATAGACACACATATATACACAGATACAGAAACAAACATGCACATATACAGCAGACATATACATGCAGAATTAGACATACACAAACATAACACAACACATACACATGTGCACCCACTGACACAGGGAGGCACACACAAAGACAAAAGCACGCAAACATATACATAGACATAGAGACACACAAGATATATACATAGACACACAACAGACATGCACAGAGACACATGAACACTACACAAAACACTCACACGCAGATATATACACAGATACATAAATACTACACAGATTTACAGACATAGAACCAGAGACTCACATACACAGTCATGCCCTTGCGTATACACAGACACATACAGAGACACATACATGCTCACAGACACATGCAGATAGAGGCACACAGAAATATACACACACCACACATATACACACAGAGACACAGACACATGTGCACAAAAACACAGAGACCACGGACAGACTTACATTCACACATACAGATACACACACAACATATTTACAGAAAATGTACAAGAACAAACACAGACATACACTGACTGACACTGATGCATATATGACATAGACATAGAGAGACACAGACATATAAAGACACATGCACACATATATACACACAGACATATTCCCCGACACACATAGACACATAGACATATACACAGATACACATGCATGCACACACAGACATATACACAAATACAGAGACACAAACACACAGACTCAGACATATACATAGCCACACACAGACATTCACACATACACAAACATACTGATACAGACATTTACACAAAAGCACACATTCACAGACATACAAACACAGGGACATAAACAGATGAAAACATGCATGCACACTTATGCACATATTTATGCACACAGAGACCTGTATACAAGACACACACCCAAGTGCATATAGTGAGACATACACAGGCATATCCATAGACACAAATACAGTCATATACAGAGACACACAGATATTTGCATAGACATACAGACGATGAACAGACATGCAGATACATATACAGACATACAGGCAGATACAAACACAGATATATACAAAAGGAGACAGACACAGAGACATATACAAAGGCACACAGACATCTATACACAGAGACCCACACGGACATACAGAGACAGTTCACACACAAGCACACACCTAGACATACACAGACAAACATAGAAACATAGACACACACTAGACATATACCCAGACACACCCAATGCATGCACAGATAGACACACAAAGACTTACATAAAGACACACACATGCACAGAGATAGACAGACTCACGCAGACATACACAGATACACTCCCACATTCAGCACACTTACAACATGAAACTATACACAGGCTTAAAACATGCACACAGAGATAGAAAATTGATATGCACAGAGACATATAGACAGCCACACACAGATGTGCCAGACACATATAGACACATGTGGACACACTTAGACACAGATACACACATATAGACATATACACAAACACACAGAATTATACACAGATGCATACATTCATGCACAAAAAGACATACTGATAAACACAGATATACAAAGACACACACAACCATGCACACAGACACAATAGACGTATGCAGAGACACACATAGCCACACACAGATATATATACACGGACATATACAGAGACATATGCAGATACACAGAACAGAAACATACACACAGAATCAGATACAGAGACATATATCCAGATACTCATGTGCACACAATGACAGAGGCACCGAGACACATACAGAGAGACATACAGAAACAGAGACACAGACAGACATATACACATATACACAGAAACCCAGAGACAGATACTCTATGCTTAGCCACATGGACACATAGAAATGCACACATGCACACAGACAGACAATAAGGACATGTTCACAGGCATACACAGACATATTTGTATGTCTTTTTGTGCAAGTCTGTATGTCTGTCTTTTTGTGCATAAGTCTATGCATCCATGTATAATTCTATCACACACAGACACACATGACATATGCACAGAGTAAACCACATAAACTTCCACAGAGACATCAAGAGCACAGTTTACATATAGACATATACTTAGAAACACAGACACAGAGACATATACACACAGATATATAAACACACAGATGCATAAAACTGCACACGTAACAGACATACATACAGAATAAATACACAGACATATACGCAACATACTTTTGTGCAAACCACGGTCAGAGACACACTGATATATACTAAGACATACGGCACACACGTGCACAGACACATGAACACACACAGAAACACAGACATATACTCACATGCAGATATATATACAAATACACACATGCATTAAACAGATGTGCAGACATATACACAGAGACATACACATATACAGACATACCTTTGTGCACACACAGACATACAGACGTATACAAAGACAAACACATGCACACAAATGGATATATACATACAGATACAGACATATATACACAACACACATGCACACAGACATACACAGGCACACATATGTACGCAGACATACACAGAATGCACAGACTTACACACAGACACACATGCACACAGGTGTATTTAGACACAGTATACGTGCAAACAGAAGATATATACACTGACATAGATGCACACCGACACAGACACCCACATGCATACGGAGACCTATATAAGGACACATGCACACAGTTAAAAGTATGCACACATTTATAGACATTTACACTGACACAAGTGTGCACACAGGTACACACAGACATATACTTAGACACACATACCAATTACATAGACAAGTGCACACACAAACATACTGGCTCACAGACATATATGAAAACACACAGATACACACAGATATACAAACCCAGAGACATAAGCACAGATGAACAGATGTGCACACACAGACACAGAGAGACAGTCATACACAGACCCAAAGAAACACATACACACATAGACATACAGACAGATGAACACACACAAAGATACATACATAAACATCTCGACACAAACACAGACATAAACACAGGTATACACAGACATACACAGAGACACAGACACAGTGCACACACAAACACAAATAAACCAAATATACGTAAATAGATACATAGACACAGACATATGCACATGCAGAGACATACACAAACATACACAGACCCATACAGGTACACACACACGCACATACACAGGCACTCAGAGACATATACAAAGAAACATAGAGACATGCACAGGCATCTACACAGACACAGATATGTACAGTCTACACTGACACACACAATGCACACAAGCAGACATACAGACACAGACATCCACAGACATATAAACATCCACACAGATATATACCCAGGCACACTCATATACACAGAGACCACACATATGCACACACAGATATAAAGAGACAAGCAGACATTCACAGACAAACTCATTTATGCACACTCAGACATATACATGGACACATACCTACATGCACACACTGAGACACACATACAGACTTGTGTACAGAAACACACATGTACACATAAGACATATAGATTAACATAGACACAGATATAGATACACAAATATACACAGACAACGATTACACACACTTGTAAATAGGGACATACATGCACACACAGACATACACGTAGACACATGTGCAGATATGTGCAAACAGACATATACACATACACAAAAATATACGCACAGACACATACAGATATAATACACAAAGACAGATACAGACTTATACGGAGACACAAACATTATACGCACACATATATAGAGATATATAAACACATGCACATAAAATTTACACAGACACAACATACACACAAAACACTTGTATGTACACACAGACATAAGCAGAGACACCAATATGCACACAGACATGCACATACACCAACACATATGCTCACACAAACATACACAGATTTATAGACACACAGTTATACAGAAATGCACATGGAGACATCGATTTATATACACAAAGATACCCAGGTAAATGCATGAACACACACAAACATACAAACATATAGACATATACACAAACTCATGCATCTACATACACATAAGTCATATACACAGAAACACAACAGACATATACACAAGCACACATAGATGAACAGACATACACACAGAGAAACACATAGACATACACAGACACAGTGTCCACACAGGAACACAGAGACACACACAAATACACAGAAATACACACACATAGTGATATGCATAGACACAAAGACACGTGCACTCACAAGACAAGCAAAGAAATATCACGAAAAACCTACAGAGACACAGATACACATGCACATGGACAGATACTCAGAGACATGTATGTAGATAGACACAGGTATATACAGACATAACTACCCACACACCCACATACAAAGACACAGAAACAGACTTATACACAAACACATATATGCACGTGGAGATAGGCATATATAGAGTCATACAGATATTACACTGACATACTCAGATACACACAGACACACATGCATACACGACACACAGATATACACAAAAACCTCTGCACAGACATTTTGAGCAGGCACCGGTAACATCTCTCATTGTGGGACTTATTGTTACTGTTTTTGGCATATCCAGTACACAAAATACACCAGGGGTAGCTTGCCAGGGTCTGCCATGTGGCGTGATACTCTCGGTAGCTTGCTGGGCTCTCTGAGAGGGGCGAAGGAATTGAACACGGGTCTGCCGCATGAAAAGCGAATGCCCTACCGTTGTGCTATCGTTCCAGCCCCGGCACAGACATGAACATATACACATACACATTTGCACACACGGACACACAAGGCACATGCATAAACACCCACATGCACACACAGATGTATACACAGACACATATGGACACATACATAGACACAGACAGTCACACACTTGGCGCCACACTCAGTCACACACAAACACACAGACATGCACAAAGACACAGACATATATAGAGGCACACCCCAAATAGAACAAATAGATATGTACACAGACATACAGAGATATAAACACAGGCACATATGGTCATATACATAGACACACAGTCACACACATGCGGTATAACAGTCACAGATGTATACACAGACACACAGAGATATGCACACATCAATGCAGACATACTTACAGAAAAAAATTGCAAACAGACACATGGACACACAGAGAAACACATATAGAAACACACATGTACACATATACATACAGACACATATATATACAGGTAATATATATATATATATATATATACACGGGCTCTTGATGCACACAGACACAAACACACATGCACACACAAACAGAGACTCACACAGGCAGACATGTACACAGAAATATACAAAAACATATCGAGGTGTATACACACTCACACACAGACATATAAACAAGAGAGACTAGTCTGAATTTAGGTTTCATTTTGCAATGTTGCACATTGATTTTAAAGAATAATTTGCACATTTAATATTATTAATATTCCAGTATTTTTGCTCACATGTGGTGGTGGTCAGGGCTTACTGTTGGCTCTGCTCAGGAGTCACTCTGGGAGATGCAGGGGTCCTGGGGGGTATCGGGGATCGAACCTGGGTCCGTTGCATATAGGGCAGACAGATACCTTCCCTACTGTCCTGCGGCTCGGCCCTGGTCCGATCTATACACTTGACTGTGTCTTCTGAGCTGTTCTGTAAGCTGCGTGCTGTGTCCCTTCCTCGCAGTGGGGTCTGTGTGCCAGAGTCTCCGTGCATTCTCCCCCGACTGCCGGCTCACTCGTGCCGGAGTGTTGAGAAAAGAGGCAGCTGTTTTCCTGTCACAGGAGCCACCGTCCTTTAGGTCTCCTGAAGGAATCTTTCTCCTCCTGCCTTGACTCAAGAGGTAGGTAGAAACGTCTCTTTTTTCCTTAAGAGATGGATACATGGAAATACATAGAAACAGACACATGCACACTAATAAAAACACAGACATCACTGTCATCACTGTCATCTATTACTCATCAATTTGTTCGAGCGGGCAGCAGTAACTTTTCCATGGTGAGACTTGTTGCTACTATTTTTAGCATATTGAATATGCCACGGGTAGTTTGCCAGGCTCTGCCGTGCAAGCAGGATTCTCTCGGTAATTTGCCGGGCTCTCAGAGAGGGGCAGAGGAATCGAACCTGGGTCAGCTGCGTGCAAGGCAAATGCCCTGTCCGCAGTGCTATCGCTCCAACCCAAACACAGACATATCTGCAGAAACACAGGTACAAACACATGCACACACAGACATATATTGAACACATAGAAATATATGCACACATATGCATAGACACACACATGCATACACACAAACAGAAAGTCACACACAAGTACACAATTAAATGTACACACATACATATAGATACACATCTACTCACACATACAGAGAAATATACAAACACATGTGTGCACACAAAGAGACATATACAGACACAAGCACATGCTCACAAAGACATACACATATACTCAGATACAAATGGGACACACATGCACACACAGATATATACAGTCACATACAGACATGAAGTCACACACAGTTACATATGTACACAATGAAATAACTATATACTGACATACATGGGTAGACACATATATAGACAGACACACAGACATGTATGCACATACAATGACAGTCATATACAGCATGCACAGGTAGACACACATGAGCATACACAGACATATACACAGATACACAGACACAGACATACATATATTCTTACACATAGACATACATATACACAGCAATATACACACAGAGACATACACAGATACATATATATTCAAACATAGATAAATGTATACACAGAAGCAGAGACATGCAAACGTGGTCACATAGACACAAAAGAAATATACATACATATAGATTCTCACATATGCAGAAACACATGTGAACACAGACACACTCAGACATAATACACAGACAATCAGAGGCACACAGGTATATATAAGACACAAATGCACACAAATAAACAGACATATGCACACTCAACACAGACATACACAGATACAAAATACAAATACATGTACAACAGACATCTGGAGACAGTACACACATGTAAACACAAATGCACATTTACAAATAGATAACCGACATATACCACACACAGACACATACACACAGAGAAACACAGATACATATGTTCGAAGATACACAAATGCACACACAGACATATTCAGAGACACACATGTGTACACTGACACAAACGAACACACACAAACATGCACACAGATATATATGTACACAGTCACATTTATACATACATACACAAAAAGGAATACAGAGACACATACACACAGCCATATACACAGAGCACCATATGGCACACATATACAGATGTGTACACAAGACAGCAAATATTTACACAGTGAGAAACAGAGACAAAAATATACAAACATACACACAGTGAAATACACATAAACACATTGTCACTGTCACTGTCATCCTGTTGCTCATCGCTTTGTTCGAGCGGGCACCAGTAACATCTCTCATTGTGGGACTTATTGTTACTGTTTTGGCATATCGAATACGCCATGGGTAGCTTGCGAGGATCTGCCCTGCAGACGCAATACTCTTGGTAGCTTTCTGGGCTCTCTGAGAGGGACGGATGAATCGAACATGCGTCGGCCGCATGAAAGGCGAATGCCCTACTGCTGGTCTATTACTCTAGCCCACACATACACCAAGATACATAATCATATACCAACACATGCACAAATCTGACCACAAAGAGAGACAGACATGTACACAGAGACACACCCAAATATACAGATACACACCCACATGCAAACACAAACAGACATACATGTTGATACACAGAGACACAAAGAGACATACACAGAGACACACAGAGCTATGTACCCAGAGACACAGACATGCACACACAGAGACACATATAAACACAGAGTAAGGCACACAGATATAAATACAGACACATGCATACACAAACATATACACATGGAGACACATAGAGATACATAAACACACATACAGTTGTACACACAGACCCACATACCCACACAAAGCTGACATACACAAACATATACACAAACATGCACACACAGATACAGACATGCACAAAGAGTCACACAGACATATACACAGAGACATACCAACATGTAAACCCACATATAAAACAGATATACAGACTCACACGTGGGCACACTTAGACACACATATAAATATACACAGAGAAACACACAGAAACATACATATATACTAAAATATGCACACACAGACACAGATATAGACAGACACAATCACAGTGCACACAGACATATATATATACTGACACACATAAACAGAGATACAGATATATATATATAGATACAATCAAAAGACACACTGACACACACTCAGTCACACACATCTGCCCCATATATGCATACAGTGTTATTTATAGACACACAGGCATGTGCACGTACACATAGTCATGTATACAGACACACATCCACACACAGGCAAGACATATACACAAACACAAACAGAAAAATGCATAGACACACAGAAATGTATACATTGACACATATTTTCACACACACATGAACACACAAACATACACAGAAATATAGACAGACATATAGATATATTAACAGACACAGCCAAATGCATAGAGCGACACAGACATAGACACACGCATATTTGCATACTGACATTACACACATATACAGAGTCATATAGATACCACAAAAACAGCACATCATATATGCAGAAACATGCAGTATGTACACAGATACATACATGGATACATGGCAACACAACATATACATATAGACATATGCATAGACACATAGACATATGCACAGAGAGATATATACATAGACACATGCACACAGACATTTACACAGACACAATGCACAGAGATATGGACACACTTATACACTCAGATGCACTCACAGACACACACATGAACACATAGACATACAGAAACACAGATTGAGACAGAAATAGACGCAGACACAGACACATACATAGTACATGTGCACACAGGAATAGAGACACACATAGACACACACTTGCACACACATGGAAACAGACACGTATACACACAACACAGACTTATATAGAGACACAAAGGTATATGCATAGTCATACAGACACAATAGCACATAGACACACACATACACAGGCATAAACAGAGATTTAGGCAGACATATACACAGAAACAAACTGAAATACAGACACAACAAAGACATACAACATAGACATATAAACATGTACACATATAAGCACAGACTCAGATGCACACACTGAAATATAAACAGACTCACATACCCACATGTACACAAAGACACACAGCGACATATACAGAGATACACATGCACACACATACAAAAATAGAACACACATAGATATAAAGACTCATGCACATTGACATATACACAGACACACAGATACACACAGAAAAACACATATACATAAAACACATGCATTCACATACATGTATACAGACATTTACAAAGAAAAAAACATACACACGTGCAACACACCAGGCAACAGACATATACACAGACACATGCAGACACACATGTTCACGCAGACATAAACTTACACACACAGACATGAACCCAGACATCTTCAATAGAGACACACAGATACATGCACACCGAGGGTCTAACATACAAATACACACTGGCATATACACTGACATAAACCCACATATACACACACAAATACACAGAGACACACAAACAATAGACATACACATACAGACTGAAAGACTCATAGACATACACACGTGCTGACCCACAGAAACACAAGAGACACACATACATAGAAGTACAGAAAAATGTACAAATGCAGACATATGCAAAGACACACAGGCACACATGAGTATACAGAACATACAAATGCAAAAACACAATGTGTACACTTGTACGCACATTCACACAGATACAACATGCGCAAAGATAAATGAATACAGGTATACACACAAAGACATATAGACAAATACAGGCATATATGCATACACCCATATTTACACAGATTCACACTGATATATACAGATACATGCATGTACCAACAGACACACACAGATGTAGACACACAGAGAAACGAATAGTGACAAGGACAGACACACATATATACATACAATCACAGGTGCACACACAGACATGCAAAGACTTATACACAGACACATGCATATGTACAGACCGAGAAGAAATATGTACAGATACACAGAGACTCAGATAGGCAGAGACATGTAGACAGAGACATACACATACACAAATGTACACCTATATGTAGACATAATTCAGACACATGCATATACATATAAACAAACTCCCTGACATACAGAGACACACGCACACACGTACACTTGCAGCAACATATACACAGTGTGCATACACATGAAAATAATGACACAGACATATATAAAGACACAAAAATGCACAATGATAGAGACAGACCTACACAGTCACACACATGCACACACAGACATATACAAAGACACACAGTGATACCCAGATATACACACAAAGTCACACACCCAGTTCATACACAGATACACATACATATACACAGAAAGACATATACACAGAAAGACACAGACATACACTTACCACAGAGACTCACCTACCAGACCCACATGCACACACATAAATTCATCACAGACATACACAGATGCACATACCTGTGCAGTGACAGACTCATACACAGACGTACACCCACACGCAGACATAGATTCATACATGTACACACACATTCACACATAGACATATATATACAGACATGCACATAGATATTCATATACACACCAAGACACACGCATACACAGAGAATGTAAAGACATACACAGACACTCATTGAGATAGACACACAAAACTGGTGCACAGACATATAGACATATACACAGATAGAGGCACACACCAGCATAAGATGCACACACAGATACACGTGTACACACAGACATATACACCAGAGACATATATACATAGACATAGATATAACACATGCACAGGAAGAGTTACAGTCATATCTACAGGATGCATACACATGCACACACAGATATATACATAGACATATATCAGACATATAGACAGATACAGAATTATACGCTGGCACACAAATATACACAAAAACAAACATACAGACACAGACATACAGAGATCCAGACATAAACTCATACCCACATGCACACAGCCAAAACACATGTATACAGACTCACACACATGTGCACAGACAAATATACAGACACGTGGACACACAAAATGAACACAGACACATGCAAGACATTAAATTACACAGGTGCACACACATATATAGAGGCAATCACAGATACACAGATGAATATACCAACACACATACAAGGACACACATATCCAAATCATAAACATGCACACAAAATGGACACACAGGCATATACACAGACATACATCCACATGCACACACAGACATATGTGATGTATAGAGACTCACATGTACATAATCACACACATGTGTGTTCACAGTTATCCACATGGACACAGAGACACACATGCACACACATACGCATGTATACACGTACAGAAAGCTCAGGCTACATGCACAAAGACACACATATACACAGTTTTACACTGACATGCATACAGAGACACACATGCACTATTACAGACACAGAAACATAAACACACTTGCATACACAAATGACAGACAACACACACAGACACAAACCCACAATGACACACACAAGCAGCTATAGGCAGACATATGCACATATCCAGACATATATAAAGACGCACGGAGACTAACAGGTATATAGACACAGAAACACAATGATAAACACCCAGATATACACATAGATGCACTGCTAATCATACAGACACATACACATGCACACACACTGAGACACACAGACATATACATAGAAACACAGCTATGTGGACACACAAACACAGATATAGATGCAGAGATAGACATAGCAGATATACATAGAAATGCAAAGATGCATAGATATAAACACAGACACTCATGCACACAAACCCACGCAGACATATACACATACCTACAATCATCACCCACATATACACACACATGTGCAGAAAACTGAATTGTGCACACATAGACTCAGACATACATAGACACATGAAAGTACATAGAGTCTCATAAATATAGACACAATTAATATGTACATACATATACACATATAAACACAGGCATACATAGACACACTTACATGCATGCCCACTCAAGCACATATAGACACAGGCATATATCCAGACAAAAACACAGATATATTCATAGACACATACACTCTAGCATACACACCGACAGATATATACACAAACATACAAAGAGACTCACACAGACATATACATACACACATTCACACAGCTACAACTGTACATATATACAGACATGTGCACAGAATGAACATAGACACACAGATGCATACAGATAGACACAGACAAACACAAGTACATTGACATGTAGACATACACAGATATACATGCTAACTCACATTTATACACACTAACTCGTACACAAACATAGATACACACATACACACAAACAACTAGTATACACATAGACACATGCACACAAACTCACGTACACTAACACATACAGACATATACACACAGAAGTACGGAAGCAAACATATGTCCACAGACAGGCATATTCAGACACATGCATGCACAGACATGCACACTAGAACAGACACAGCATATACACAATCACAGATATATGTATGGACACATGCATACAGAGAGCAACACACATATGTATAAACACACCTTATGCTAACACAGACATATACATGTACACACAGACATACACAATATACATACACACAATATATGTATACACATATAGAAACGTATGCAAGTGACATACTTATATATACAAAGATACACAGGTACACAGGCACATACATATATGCAGACACATTCACACTCAAAAACACACAATTATACAGACACATTAGATGTACATAGACACACGTGCACACAGAGACACAAAGAATGACACAAATACACAGGCATATACACAGACACTTTTTTCCAAACAGACATACACAAAAAATACATAGATACATAACATGCACACACAGACACACAGATGTATACATAGGCACAAAACACAGCTACATATGTATAGATATACATGAAAAAAGAGACATATTCAAGCACAGATTTACACATAATCTCACACAAACAACACAGACATATAAACCCATTTGTATAAACACATAAACGCATTAACATATACACATGTACACATGTGCACAAGCAAAAAACACACAGAAATATACATAGAGACACAGAAACATACACTTACAGATAGACACATAAGTGCTCACACAGACATACAGACACACATAGGTATTTACAGACAATGTACTACAAGAGGAAATACATACACTGACACTGATGCATACATGACACAGACATACATAGAGACACAGATATAAAGACACACATGAACAAAGATACACACAAAGATATATACACAGACAAAAGCATACACAGTCACATAGACATATACACAGACACACATGAGTGCATACACAGACATATACACATATACAGAGACACAAACATATATATAAACTCAGAGACAGATGCATTCACTTAGACACATATACATACCCACAGACATTAACACATGCACACACAGACATACTGATATATATAGACATTTAAACAAAAGCACACATACACAGACATACAAACATAGGGCATAAATTGATGAAAACTTACATATACACACTTATGCACAGAGACACACACCCAAATTCACATAGTGAGATATACTCAGATATATACATAGACACAAGCACAGAGTCATATACAGACACAGACACACAGATATTTGCATAGACACACAGATGCATGAATAGACGCACAAATACATATGAAGATATGAAGACATATAGACAGACACAAACACAGACATATATAGGAGACAGACACACAGAAACACACAGACATATACAAAGGCACACAAAGACAAAACAGACATATACACATAGAGGCCTCCACAGAAATACAGAGACACAGTTCACACACAAGCACAGAGAAACACACAGAAATATACACAGACACAGGTATATGGATAGACACAGAGACATGCACGCACACACAAGCACACACCTAAACATACAAAAACAGACATATAGACAGACACAGAGACATATACACAGACACACCCAATGCATGCACACAAACACACACAGACTGTATAAAGACACACACATGCACACACAGAAATACAGACAGAGTCTCACAGACATACTCAAACATGCAGCACAGTCACAACATGAAATTATACATGGGCTCAAAACATGCACACACAGCTATAAAATCGACATATAGGCAGCCACACACAGATGCACAAGACACATATACACAGATATACAGGCAGACACACTTATACACAGACACATAGATATATTTACAGACATATATACCCACGGAATTATACACAGATTCATACATTTATGCACAATAAGACATACAGATAAACACAGATACGTACATAGATACACACAACCATGCACACAGACACAACATACTTATGCAGAGACATACATAGCCACACACTAATATATACACAGACATATATAGACACATGTAGATACATAGGGCACACATATACACAGACACAGAATCAGACACACACAAACATATATCCAGAAACACAGAAACACCCAGACATAACCAGACACACAGATAGAGACACAGACAGACATATACAGAAATACACAGAGACAAACACTATATACTTAGATACATGCAGACATAGAGATACATACATTCACACTGACAACAAGGACATGTACACAGGCATGTCTATTATAGTTTTATGCATAAGTTTGTCTGTTTGTGTCTTTTGTGCATAAGTGTATGCATCTGTGTATAATTCTGTGTAGCACACAGAGACACACATGACGTATACACAGTCAAACACATGCATTCCCACAGAGACATATGAAGAACACATTACATACAGATATATACGTAGAAACAGACACAGAGACATATACAGACACACACATACAAATACACAGACACATAAACATGCCCATACAACAGACATACATAGAGAATAGACACACATATACATAACACATGTGTGCAACCACTGACAGACACAGAGATAGATACTTTGGTGCACAACACACATGCGCAGCCACATGAACACACATACAGAAACAGACACTCACATACAGATATATATATATACACAAATACATACCTTGCACACACAGACATACACACAGACATATACACACAAACACGCACACAAACAGACATACACAGACACACACATATGCTCACAGAGACATGCAGATACAGAGACATATAAATATATACACACAGCACACATGTGCACACAGACATACACAATATACACACAGGCCTACACACAGACACAGATGCACACAGATGTATTTAGACATGGTACACGTGCAAACACAGACATATACATATGTGTACACAAAAATACATATATCCACACAGACAAACATGCCCATGGACATATATATTCAGAGACACAAGCATGCACACAGACATACACAAACTGAGATTCACACGGACATACAGAGAAACATACTAACATGGTGAGCCAAAGACAACACAGAGATATACACAGACTCACTTGTTGGCATACACAGACATATATAGATATATACACACAGAGACACACAGAAACACACCGACACATACACTGACACATGCACAACAAACTCAGATAAAGACAGACATATAACAAAGATACACATAAACAGATATACAGATATGTGAATACACACAATCACAAGACACACTGATAGAAGCACACCCAGTCACACACATGTGCCACACATATACATAATCATTTGCAAACACCCAGATGTTCCTGTGGATATGTATACAGATAACATACATGAAACACAGGCACAGAGAAACATAAGTCATACACAAACACAAAGGCAAGGAAATATACAGATAGACCCGAACATATGCACTGACACACATATTAGCACAGACACATGAACACACAAACATACACAGAAATATAGACACACACATAAATATATAAACAGATACACAGCCAAATTCAAAGAGTGACACTTGCGATAAAGAGACACAAATGTATACACACAGATACAAAACAACATATATATGCAGAAACACACATTTACATGGACACACACATGCACACATGGAAACACAACATATATAGACACATGCATAGATACACAGATATATATACATAGACATGTAGACACACATAGACATAAACATAGACACATTGGTGCACACACGTGCATGCGAACAGATATTTTCACAGACACATACAAGCACACAGACTTACAAATGCACACACAGGCATATGGAAACACAGTCATATAGATCGACAGAGATAAACACAGCATCTACACATACACATACGTGTGCACATGCAGAGACATACACAGACATACGCTTGCATACATACATGAAGACAGACAGAAAAACATATATACAAGACACAGGAATTCACACAGACACAAAGGTGTATGCATAGTCACACAGACACAAAAACACATAGACACATGCACAGAAATGAACACACAGAGACTTTTGCAGACGTATACACAGACACAAACCAAAGTGCAGATACAACAAAGAGATATAACAGACATATACTCATGTGCACACACATGCATAGACACACAATTGCAAACACAGAAATATAAGCACAGACTCATACAGACCCCCATGTGCACACAGACACACATCAATATATAGACACACACATTTACACACATATATAAACCTAGACACACAGAGACATACACAGACGGACACTAATTTGTATAATAGACACATAATACAGATACATACATAGATAAACACATGCACACACAGACATGCACACAGAATAAAACAGATAAACACGTGCAATACTTCAGAAAACACAGACATATATACAGATACACACAGACATATACACAGACACACATGCACACACAGACATAAACTGACACAGACATAGACCCAGACATGTGCAATAGAGATGCATAGATATATGCACACTGAGGGACAAATGTACAAATACACACAGGCAAATATACAGATATAATCCAACATGTATATACAGATGTACACACAGACATACACAGCAGAAACACAACAGTCATACATACACACAGAGTCAGACACAGACATATAGAGACACATGCCCAATCAGAGAAACAGACACACAGATAACATATAGACACACAGAAAAATGCACACAGACATATACAAAGACACAGATACACGCAGGCACACATAGATATACACATACAAACACATATAAATGCAAAACCCACAGGCGCATGTGTACCTGCGTGCACACACATTCACACAGGCACAACATGCTCAAAGATAAATGAACACAGATATATAGCTATACACACAAAGACATATAGCCACATAAAACTTAGACATATACACACAGATACACACCCACATAAACACAAAGTGATACACACTGACTTATACACAGATACGCGCATGTACCAGCAGACACACAGATATAGACACACACAGAGAAATAGAGACATGTACAGAGACAGACATACACACAGAAACACACCTACACACAAGACACACAGACATATACTCAGAAACGCACATGCACAGATAGAAAAGAAATATGCACAGAGGCACACTCATTTATAGAAACATGGACACATATACAGAGACATAAACGTGGATGCATACAAGTATATACAGATACAATTCACGCATGTACACACTAGTCTCAGACGTAGAGAGATACCCAGACATACATAGGCACACACACCCACAGACATATACAAAGACACACATAGAGGAATAATCAGACATACACACAGTCACACACCTGATGCATACAGAGATACACATACATATACACAGAAAACATGCACACACAGACATACATGTACACACAGAACTCACAGACATAGACACAGCCGCAGACCCACGTGCACACACATAGATACAACACAGACATATGCCGAGACAAACACATATATAAACACAGTCATAAGCAGAGACACAGATATATACACAGACTCACAAATGTGCAGACACAGTCATGTACACATACCCACACCCACATGCAGACACACACAGACATAGACATGCACACACACATTCATGGACACAGACACACATAGACATATGCACACCTATTTGCACACAGATACAGACATATAGATGCACACAAATATACACGTGCCCACACAGACATATACACAGACACACAGAGAACATATATACTTACACAGACATAGATGCAACACACACGGAGCTGCAGTTAGTCATATCTACAGAAACAAACAGTATGTGCATACACACTCACAGATATATTCATAGACATCTAGAGACCCACACAGACATAGAGATACAGAATTATACAAAAACACAGGTATACATATACACAAACACATATATGCACTCATAGACACAGACATATAGAGTCTCAGACATATACACATGCCCACATGCCCACAGACAAAACACAATGTATACACAGACTCACACACAAGTGCACACATATAAGTACACAGACATATGGACACACAAAACATTTAACACATCGGTAGACACATATATACAAAAGCATGCACAGGTGATTGTGATTTTACTGACACACCTACACAAGGACACACACATATACCCAAACCATACACGGGCACATAAAATACACACGCATACAGACATACATCCACATGAACACATACACATATATTGACACAGTTATTCACACGTAAGCGCACAGATACACAGAAACCCACATGTAGAGACATAGACTCACATACACACACATAAACTGAGATACGCAAGTGTATATACAGCACAGACTATATAGACAAAGATACACATATACACATATTCACACCGACATGCACACACAGACACGCATGCACTCATACAGACACACATTTGCACGCACAAAGACAAAGTCACACACTTTCACACACCTGCATGCACAGAAATGACAGACAACATATATAGACACAAACAAACGAGCCACATACACAGACATATATACAGACACACATGCACACACACAGACATATAAAAGATACAGGGACTCACAGATATATAGACACATAAACACAATGACAGACACACAAACATGCAGAAATAGATACAGTAGAGATATACACAGCTATATACACAGACACAAAAGCACACAGACACAAACACAGACATATACACAAAGACTCACGCAGACATGTCCACAGAAATGTACACATCCACACTCACATGTACAAACACAATTACAATACAGATTTTTAAACAGACATGTCCACAACAGACATATAGACAGACACAGATATGTATATATATATATATGTATACATGTATATATAGACACAAACACACAAACATACACAGACACTCACATACGCACACACAGAGATATGGACACACAGAACACAAAGTAATATTGATAGACACAGAGATACACAGACATACATAAACAGAACACATGCTCACATATAACAAAAAACAGATTACAGACACATAATGAACACATGCACATGGAGTCATATAAGCAGACACACAAACCTATAGACACAGACATAAACATAAGCCACACAGACATGTATATACAGAAATACACGCACACAGAGGTACACGCAGACATATACAGACACAAATATATGCATACACAGACTCACAGATTCTCACAGACACATACATACAGCTATATTCCCACATGCACACACAGACACAACACACATATACAGAGACTTACACAAATGTGCACAGACACAGAAATATGCAGACGCACAGACACTCAGACATAGACACACATCTATCATATAGATACAGAGAAACATAAAAATACATAGACACAGATGCACACAGGCGCATACACACAAACCACAGATATGTGCACAGACACACACCGACACACAACAGAGACATAAATACAGAAACACAAAATTATGCGCAGACTCTCACATGCACACACAGACCTATATACAGACTGAGACACAAAGATACACACACACAGACGCAAAGACACGAATGGAAATATACTTAGACACTTAAGGACAGAGACACACGAACACACTGATATATACAAAGACATAAATAGACACATAGACGGATACAAAGACAAATACACAGACACACCTATATGCACACACAAAGATATGCAAACATATAGAGAGACATACACATGGACACACAGAGGCATATAAAAAGACACGGAGAGACATACACAGCACACATGCAAAAGACATACAGGTATATATAGTTACACACAGACATATACACAAACACCATACATAGCCACATAAAAAGACACAAGGCATATACATAGACACACATGATCATATCCCTAATCACAAATAGATGTACAGAGACACACACAAACATATATAGACACAAATGTACAGATACACACCTATACACTGAGGCACCGAAACACAGACCCATATTCATATGTACACACAGATTCACACACAGACATACACAACACACACATAGACACACAGTCACACATATACACAGACACATGCACACAAGATACACACATATACACAGACGTATACACAAACACCACACACATGCACACTCAAAGACACGTAGACATGTGCCAAGACATACACCCAGTGCACACAAAAACACAAGACATATACAGACACAGACAAGTCACATGTACACATAGACATTAGACATGCACACAGACTCAGACACACAATAGACATTTATTCAGAAACACAGGTATACACTCACAGAGGGAAACACAACAACAGTGCACACAGAGATATATACAGACACACAGACGCATGCCCACACACATATAGAAATAATCACGCACACAGAAATATATATATATACACAAACATACTCAGATACACAGAAGAATACACAGATACAGATACACAGACACAGTCATATACACATGTGCACACACAGACCTATAGTCACATAGATCAAACATATAGATGAACACATATGCTTACGCAGTCACACATAGACATACACAGATATACACCCACATTTACAGACTTCTACAGAATCAGAAACACGTTCACAAAAACACACGTACATGCCCACAGATATATAAAAACACACAAATGCACACAGAACAGATTATACACACAGAATCAGACACTCAGAAATGTACAAATACACCTGCATACATAGACATGTGCACAGACATACACCGGCACACAGAGATAAATACACATGTAAACTCACAGGCATATGTACAGACACTGACTCAGATATACACAGATATACACACGCACGCACGCACACATAGTCACTCACAGATATATATACAGAGACACACAGACATATAGACAGATACACATACATGCACGCACACACATATAAACATACACAGAAACACGTACAAATATAAACCTATTTTCACACACAGAGCCGCAGACACAAATAGATACACAGAGACAATCATACATACATATACACAGACACATTTGCATAGACAGTGATATAGCCATACAGACATGCAAAGATATATACAGACACAGCGATATACATATTCCCATAGACATATACATGCACAGACATTGGGACACAGACGTATACACAGCCATACAGAGAGACCCAAACTCACCTAAAGACATGTACAGATACACATGTATACAGACAGCCAGATAGACACATACCCACACACGTATATACACAGATATGCAGATGCATACATGCTGACACAGACACGTAGACACATACAGACAGACATAGACACACAAGGCACACAAGTACATATACACAGACACACCCAGTGCAAATGCAGATACACACAGACATATACAAAGACACACATCTCCACACAGACACGAATAAAGATGCACAGACTGACAGACATATACAGAGACACAAATATTCAGACATGTGTGCACAGATAAATGAACACAGAGACATGTACAAACTCACAGATGCACATATGGATACACATGCGCACATGCACACACAGATATATACATAGAAACACACAGACATATACACACACATGATCCCAAACACATGACACACAGACAGAAGTAGTGCAGTCAGACACTAACAGATGGATATACAGACATCCACATACACTCATATGCAAATACACACATAGACACAGACACTTATGATAGCATAAGATACAGAGGTATATACATAGAAACATAGACACAATCAAATATACACATATATACACACAGAAACACAGACATAGACACACAAAGAAACAGACATACAACTGTCCTACACAGGCACCCCCCAATGTATGCAGTCATACACATATATATATGTACACCAAACATACGCACACATAGGTACAGACATATACACACAGACACCTGCACGCACGCACACAAACACAATACTGATGTACACAGTCTTACACCTGCTCACCTGCATACACAGATAATATACAGACAAATAGTTACACACCCACATGCACACACAGGTTTGAAAACAGATGAATTGACACGTTTATACAGAAATGCACATATGTACACAGATACACGCAGACATATACAGAGATACACATGCACAAACAGTGTCTCACAGAGACATACGGAGAAATACACACACCCACAAAGACATGGAGAGATACAAAGACCCACACACAGCATGTACACATAGAAAGACATATACACATAGAGAATTAGACACAGACATATACAGACACACAGATAACAAGGACATTGATACAGATATATACATGCTCGCACAGACACACACTTGTGAGCACACATATACAGGCATATAGACATAGAATTATAGACACAGATGTATACAAACACATGCACACAAAGAGGCAGACGTATACACATATGCACATACCCACTTGTGCACACACAAATACAATGATGTATAGAGGCATGCACACACAGACACATGTAGATACACTGACATGTACACATAGCCTAACACATGTACATACAGAGATAGGAATACAAGGGAAAAATGCACAGAAACACATGTGCACACACAGACATATACAGACACAGATATGCACACGGACTTATACACAGACATGCAAATGCACAGAGAGTTATCCACAGATACACGCATATTCACAGACACACAAAACAAATGCTCAAACACTCATATGGACAGACACACAAATGTAAACATAGAAACATATATTTACAAATATAGACACACATAGACAACAGACAAATACACAGACTCAGACACACATGCACACATACAGAGGTATACAGATATATATATAGATACACAAAATGTAAGCAGAAGACAGATATATTACATACAGACATATACACAGACACATTTACAGAGAAACAGATACATACACAGCACACTTACATGCACACACACGTGGAAACATCAGACATATATACATACAGATCTGAGACACAAATTACACAGACACACAGAGACATATACACTGACATACAGACACACAGCTAAACATAGAAACACAGACACACACGCCGAAACTTACACAGACGTACACATGAAGACATACAGACATACACAAATGAACATAAAGACACAGATATTTACCTGGACACACAGACACATGCCCATATACACAGACATAAACACAGACATTCATACACAGATAAATACTCATATAGAGACAGAAACTGCCCACATAGACAATACACACATATGCACAGACATATAGATGGACACATACAAAGCAGACATATTCACAGATAACACATGCACAGAGACACATACATATACAGAGACACAGACATATACAGAGACACAGACATGTATAAACATAGACATGATCACATAGGCACACACATATATACAGACAGACATACAAAGACACTGCATGAACACACACAAACATGCACAGACACACACATGTACACAGAGACACACAGAGAGACATACACAAACACATACCAACATGCATACACAAAGACAAAGTACAGACATATACAGAGACTCACTGTGGCCCATACAAGGTGGAAGGGGTGCAGCCTCTCAGGCCTTGCCCTTTGCATGCAGGTGCCATTGTTTGCTGAGCAGAAGTGAAGAAGGCTGTACCGTCATCATCCAGAGGAGCTCACAGCAGCCCTTGAACACATGTGTGTGGTGGGACCCAGCCCTGGCACCGTGTCTGTGCTGCTGGTAAGCTGGGGGACAGTGTCTGCGCCCTTTGTCCATTTGCAGCTCTGACTGGAGCACACTGACCACACCCACCCCTGCCCCGCTCTGGGCACTCTGCAGAGATTGTACAGACTTGCCACCCTCTTCTTACAAACAGACGTACACACAGACACACACACACACACACATATATATATATATATATATCCACACAAGACACAGACATACGCACCCATAGAGACACACAGACATACACAACCACCCACAGAGACACACAGACACGCACAACAGAGCTACACAGAGACATGCACACACAATATGCATTCACACAAAGATATATGCGCACACATAGATACACATGCACACACAGACATACATACGAATACACAAGCACAGACATATACCCATACACACAAGAGACACATAGTCATGTAGACACAAAGAGACACAGATAAATACACAGGCACAAACACAATGCACACACAGAGACACATCCACATACATATGTACAGACACACAGATGGACATGCAAACATGAAATAGATTCACATACAGATACATAATCACATGTAAACACAGATACACCCACATACATAGGCACAGACACACAAATATGGAACACAGGCATACAGAGACTCTGACACATAAACACAAACATATACCTGCATGTACACACAGAACACAGAAGCATATACAGGCTGACATGCATACATACACATAGACAAATACCTGGACACAAGCACCTCACATACAGACACACAGATATATACATATACAGACAGATACACACAGATACATGCACAGATACACTGAGACAAACCAACTTGCACTCACAGACATAAACATAAAGACAGATACCCATATATACAGACACGTACATAGGGACACATGTAGATATACAATTATGTACAGACATATACCAACACACCCATGAACACACAGAGACACACAAACATACACAGTTGCACACACATGCACACAGACATATCCACAGACACAAACACATGCACACACACAGATGTATAAACACACAGAAACGAGGGCCGGAGTGATACCACAGCGGGTAGTGTGTTTGCCTTGCACGCGGCAGACCTGGATTCAATTCCTGGCATCCCATATGTTCCCCCAAGCAACTCCAGGGGTATTTCCTGAGTGCAGAGCCAGGAATAACTCCTGAGCTACGCTGGGTGTGACCCAAAAAGAAAAAAATAAATAACCACAGAGACAAATAAACATAGCCACAGAAACAAACATATGCACACACACATATAGAGACAGACAGATATATACACAGATACTCATTTATGCACACAGACATACTACACACATAAAGACATATATACAGATGCACAGACATTTAGAGACACACAGACAGATAGACACACAGAGAAGCACACAACACAGCGAAATACACAAGACACACATATAGATGTATACACAGCAACACATGCACAGTCACATACAGACACACCTGGGCACAGAAAAATGTCATACACAGACGCACATAGATGCACACATGTATAGACATAGACACCCAGAGATGCATGCATAGACATATACAGACATATATCAATGCACATGTAAACTAAGACAATAGGCATACATAAGCACATAAATAGATATATACACAGGGTCACACACATGCACAGACACACTGAAATACAGACACATGCACAGGCTCACACATAGACACACACAGTTTTATACAGACTCAAAGAGACATACAGTGACATACTCATGCACACAGACACAGACACACACACAGACATAAACATAGGAACGCTTACAGACACATATTCACTGACATGTATACAATATATAGAAACACAGTTATGCATAAATACAGAGACACACAAATGCACAAAAACACAGATAAGTGCACAGAACCTGATACATGTTCAGAGACACACATGTTCAGAGACACATATAAGTGCACACAACCTGATACATGTTCAGAGACACATATATACCATGACATATCCATGCACACACAGCGACACATCTGCACCCACACACATGTGCAGACATGAACACACTGAGATGCACAGAGACATACATACAGCTATATACACAACAAAGAAATATACACATGCACATACAAGACATACACATATTCACACAGGAACACACAAACACATACTCACTAAAATATATAAACACTGACATGCAAACACATATGCATATACACAGATACAGATGCACCCAAACATACACATATATACCTATATATTTATAAATATAAATATATTCATATTTATATTAAATTTATATTTATAAAACATTTACATTTATATTTAATATAAATATTTTATATTTATATTTAATTTATATTTAATATAAATATAAATATGTTTATATATTTATAAATATAAATATATAGGTATATATTTGTACATATATTCAAACACACAGATAGACACATTCACACACAGACACAGTGACAGATATATATATATACCTAGAAAAGCACACATGCACATACAGACATGCACACACAAAGATATACACAATGACAGATACTCAGACACTCAGAGACACATACACACAGTCCACAAAGAGACACAGAGATGCAGACACATAGAGACTGGCACCCAATGCAAACACAACACACTAACACAAACATCTACATACGTGCGTATATAGAATCACAGAGCAGAGAGAAAGACACGTATATATAGACATGGAAGAAACATGCACACACATATACATAGACACACATTGACATACATATATACAAAGACAGAAACATGCAGACACAGACACAAAGATACACCCACACACGCACACACATACAGACATATGCAAATGCACACAGACACATACACACTTATATACACAGACACAGTTCAGCACACACATGAACACATATTGACACAGACACACCTGAACACAAAGACACATATAGTCATATACAAAGATACACACATCACGACAGACAGAAACACACTAATACACACCTGCAGACAAAGAGAAACATAGACATATGCACAAACACACAACCAGTTCCACGCATCCAGACATATAGAGACAGAAACATCCACATGCACAGACACCCCCCACACATATGGACACACAGACCCACACATGTATACAGACACAGAGAAATGTAGACACAGAATACACAATGTACACCCAAACATATACAAAGAAACACAGACACAGAATACACAATGTACACCCAAACATATACAAAGAAACACAGACACACGGATACACACAATCACACACAAGATCATGCAGAGATGCACAGACATATACACAGACATTAAGACAAACATAACATAAAGACAGACACACAAGCACATACAGACCTATATCCCAATACACAATCACAAACACATATAGCATATTCACAGACACACATTGATACACACAGAGGCATATATACATAGACATACACCTGTGAAAACACACAGACATCGACAAAGACGCTCACACTGACACAGAAAAAATATACACACAGGTACATGACACATATATACATATATAAAAAAGACACATACAGAAACAATGCACATGTTTCCACAAAGACATACATATTCTAAGACATACACACTCATTGCACAGACACAGACAAATCAAAATATACATAAACACAGGCACAGACACAAACACAAACATGCGCACTCACTCAGACATAGAGAGAGACTCATGCATACAGCGAGACATGCATTATAAAATATATGCATACACAGAGACATAGATATACAGTGACATGTATACACAACAGATATGCACAGAAAACCATTCATATACACAAAGATATACATGCACATTCACATACAAACATACACATACGGATGCATAAACACCACACTTTCACGTACAGAGACATACACACACATAAACACACAAATAGACACACACATACACGGAGACATAAATATACCCAGACACAAATACATACGCATTCACAGAGACCCATAGACATATACATATACATAGACAAATACACACAAACACATGCAGAAACAGATGCTGGAATATACACAGAAACCCAGACATATACACAGACACACAGGCACACACATGAACATGTAGACATACATATATAGAGATACATAGACATACAAAGATAAAAACACATAAAGATAGAGATACACACATGCACACATGGACATATACAAAGATACATTGTGGGATAAGCAAAGAAACATGCAGTTACACACCCAATGTTTACAGAAATATATACACACATAAATACACAGAAGATATGCACGCACGGAGATATACATATACCTAAAACTCACACAACCATAAATACAGATACAGACTCACATAAATACACATAGATATAAAACAGACATGTACAGAAACAGAGACACACACGTGCAGACAGACATATACAAAGACCCACACCGACATTCAGACACAGGCACACACAGTCATAGAAAGACACCTGTAAACATATACATACAGATGTGCACACACAGATACACATGAATATACATACACAGACAGACATAACATACAGATATACACACATATAGACATATGCAGACTGAACCACAGAGACATAAACACGGGCACACATAGAGACACATAGACATAGGATATATACAGACACATAAGTACACACGTGTACATACAGAGACACACACAATATACATACACAGACAAGTGTATACACACTGAGACATGTACAGAAACACATACACATATGCAGAGAAACACTCATGCATACACACCGACACACTCAATGCTTACACAGACATGGGCACACAGAGATTCAGAGAGGATTAAGCAAACACGCAGACATGTGCACAACAGAAATACATACACACAGATATATACACAGAAACACATGTAGGCACATATATACACAGACACATATACAGATTGCAGACACAGCCAAACAGATATATGCTCACAAACACACACACCTAGAGACACAAACATTCACACACATATACATGCACAAATACATATATACATATATATATGCAATACACACTCACATATACACAGACACATATAGAAACCCAAATACATGTGCACACACATATGTACATACATGCAGGCATATACACAGACAACCACAGACAGATGATAGATGCACACAGAGACACTCAGACATACACACAAAAACACAGCTACGCACAGAACAAAACAAGCACGTCTACATGCGCACAGACACACACAGATACAAAGAGTTAGACAAGTGTACACACAGAGACACAATCCTATACAAAGATACACACAGTCGTACACAGACACGCATGGACAAAAACACAAGCAGAGACACAGACATATATACACACACGGATATACACATACAGACACACATAGGCATATACCCAGACATATACAAAGGCACACACAGAGACAAACAGGTATAGACACACATAGAGACACACAGAGGTATACACCAACATAAACAGATACTCATATATAGAGAGAGACACAGACATATGCAGACATCGATATGCACTTAGACATATATACAAACATACATACACAAAAAGGACATATACACAGAGACACAAAGAAATAAACACATAGATACAGATATGTACACAAACACATAAACATGTACACTGATGCATGCACACACAGACAGACGTATACAGAGACACAAACATGCAGACACAGATATACATAAACTGAGAACACACAGACATATATACAGAAACATACCAACATGTAGACCCACAGACAATGTAGAGACATACGCATACTCACATGCAGGCAGAAACACATGCAGACATACACACTGACATGCACACACAGACACAGATGTAGACAGACAAAATCACGATGCAGACAAACATATACAAAGACATATACGCATAGAGCCAGATTCATAAATAGACACAGTCACAAGACACACTGACAAAAACACACGGTAACACACTCATGCACCACACATATGCACACACAGTCATTTGCAGACACACAAACATATGCACATACACAAAAGTACATAGACACGCACAGCACTCACAGGCACACAAAGAAACAAACACAAAGAAATATAGACACACACAAACATACATTGACACTCAGACTCTCACAGACACATGAACACACACAGAAATATAGACAGACGGACATAAACAGACACACAGCCAAATGCACAATGACACTGACATACACAGACCACACGTGTATGCACACAGACATTACACAGACACAGATAATTTTGTATATGTGTACAACACATCATATATGCAGAAGCACACATTTACATGGAGATACGTGTACACGTGGTAGCACAATGTACACAGAGACACAGAAATGTAAATAGACACATGCACACATATACACTGACCCAGGTGTACACACATGCATGCATACACACAGACATTTACACAGGCACACAAGCGCACAAACACAAATGTACACAGACACACAGATACTCACATGCGCACACAGACATAGAGAATACACATAGACACACACAGAGATGTAGACACAGAAAGACACTGATAATATACACAGCAGAGACAGAGTCTACCCGCAGAGACACAAAGTTATGTGCATAGTCTTACAGAAACATATATGCACTGAGATAAACAGAGACTTACACAGAAACAAACTGAAATGCAGACCCAACAAAGACATGTAACACAGACATATGCATATATACACACATGCACAGAGACACAAATGCACAGAGAAATATAAAGACAGAGTCTCGCAAACACCCCCACGTGCGCACAAGACAAGGACATATACATAGACATACAAGTGCACAGACAGACGTATACACAGACACAGATGCACAAATATATATATATATAGACATGCACACAGACATTTACACAGACAAAAACGAATATGTGCAACATACCAGGAAACACAGCAGTGTATACAGACAGACATATACACAGACACACAAACATAAAATGACACACACAGACATAAACCCAGACATGCAAAATAGAAATAGACATGATATGCCCACCGAGGAGCATACATACAAATAAATATAGGCATATACACAGACATAATCCCACAGTACACACAAACACACAGACATATACAGAGACACACAGACAAAAGACATACATATACAGACTCAGAGATACACAGATATACAGACACACACAGATGCTCACTCTCAGAGGCACACAGATATGTACATAGACACCGAAAATTGCACACACAGACATATACACACACAGATACATGCAGACACACATAGGCACACATGCATATACAGACATACAAATGTAAAGCCACAGACATGTGTACAGACGTGCACACATTCACACAGACACAATATGTGCAAAGCAAAATGAAGACAGATATATACACACAAAGACATATAGACAAGCACACACAAACATAGCCATATATGCAGACACCCCCACATGTACACAAAGGGATACACACTGACGTATATACCGATACATGCATGTACCAACAGATACACACATGGACAAACACAGAGAAACAAAAGAGTGACATACAGAGACACACCCAGATATATACATAGAATCACACAGGTGTCCACAGACACATAGACACCCTCAGATATATAGACACATAGACACATATACACAGAGACATATATCCAAATGCACACATGTAGATGCAGACACAATTCACACACGTGCACACAGACATATATACAAATACCTAGACATATACACATTGCACAGATGCACACAGAGTTGCATAGACATATACACAAACACGATGCGCACACACATGAACACATAGGCATAGACATATACAAAGACACATAGATATACAAAGATAAACACAAATGCATAAAGATGGAGACATACACCTAAATGCAGACATACAGATGCACACACAGACATACGCAAAGACACATAGCGTGATATCCACAGATACATGCAGTTACACAACCAGTGGATACAGAGATACATATGCATATTCATGTACACAGAAAGACGTACGTACACATATAGACACATGCAGCCAAAAGTCACACAACCATAAACACAGACACAGACCCACATGAACTCGCATAGATAGAAAAAAGACATATACAGAGGCAGAGACACACACTTATATAGACACAATCATATGCACAGATACAGATATATACATAGTCGCACACACATGTGCAGACAGACATTTACACAGACCAGCACCTACATGCAGACACAGACACACACATCCACACAAAGTCACACAGAGACATACATAGACATATATGTAGAGATGTACAGACGCAGATAAACATAGACATATAGACACAGACACAAACATATACACAGACACACACAGAATGTACAGATATACACAGGCACACAGACATATAGACAGACAACACAGGCACACAGAAAGAGACATATACACAGGCACACACCAGCATGCAGATGCACACACAGATACATACACATGCACAGAGACATATACACAGACACACAGGGACATATATACATACATACACAGACATAGATACAATATGTGCATAGACACAGTTACAGTCATTTCTACAGGAACATACAGAATGCATACACACAGATATTTACATACACATTTAGAGACCCACAGTGACATATAGACAGAGATAGAGAATTATACAGACACACAAATATACACATATGCAGACACAAACATGTACACTCAGACAGATATACAGAGACTCAGACATATACACAGACCCACGTACACACAGACAAAACACACATATACACAGACTCACAAAAGTGCACACACAGGCATATACACATAGAAACAGACACAGGAAATGAATACAATGAGTACATAGACACATGCAGACATTCAAACACATAGATGCACACACATCCACCGGCACGCATAGATATACAGATGAATATATTGACCCACATATACAAGGCCACACATCATACCCAAATTGTACACATGCATACAAAATAGACACACACAGACATATACACAGACATACACTGATGTGCACACACAGACCTATGCAGATATGCGGAAACATATGTACACAGACACATACATGCAAGCACACAGACATATACACAGATACCCACATGCACATATATACAGATACACAGATACCCCCATGTACACACAACAGGGACTAAATACACAAAGACACACATATACACAGATTCACACTGATGTGCATACACAGACACGCATGCACCCATACAGACACAGACACACATGCACACACAGACAAAACACAGACATATATACAGACACACTGAGGCACACTAATATGCTCATAGACACAGAGTCAGAAAAAGGCAATATACAGACATACATACTGTCATATACACAGACACATAGGGATATACACACCCACATGTACACAGAGTCTTATAGAGACTTACATATGCTAACACAAACACACAACTGATCCATACAGAGTCACACACATGTACACACATGCAAATATGCACACAAACATAGGCACGTGCACACACAGCATATACACACATATATGTGTATGTATACACATGCATGCACAACATATATATATACACAGAAACAGAAATATACATACACATGTGCACACACTGACACAGATACCTAGACACACAAAGACACAGAGATATATACATAGACACACACGCGTATGGACAGCCATACAGATACACACCCGGAGATACACAGACACACATGAACGATAGACGTATGCACAGATACATAAAAATAGACATACACCTACACACTGTCACACATATATACACAGACCCACACAGAGGGACACGGATGTACACACACATGCACAGAAACACATACCTACATAATACACAAACACGCAGATATATACGTAGACAGATAGACATCATACAGACACAAATAGACACAAATGCATACACATGTGCACACGGTGAGACACACAGATGTATAAAAAGATATAGTCACACATACACGGCACATACAAATATACAGACATGTACATATACACACACGTATGTACACAGACATACAAAGACACAACACATGTGTGCATAAATATAAACAGACACACAAAGACAGACACAAACACACATGTACAAAGAGACATACATGAACACAAACCAACATGCGCACACAAAGACAAACCTACAGACATATACAGAGACTCACTGTGGCCCACACAGGGTGGAAATGGTGCAGCCCCTCGGGCCTTGCCGTTTGCGTGCAGGTGCCATTGTTTGCTGAGCAGAAGTGAAAAAGGCCGTGCCGTCATCATCCAGAGGAGCTCACAGCAGCCCTGGAACACACGTGTGTGGTGGGACCCAGCCCTGGCACCGTGTCTGTGCTCCTGGTAAGCTGGGGGACAGTGTTTGCGCCCTCTGTCCATTTGCAGCTCTGACTGGAGCACACTGACCACACCCACCCCTGCCTCGTTCTGGGCACTCTCTGCAGAGATTGTACAGACTTGCCTACTCCCCTGCCTCCCCTATCATAAACGCACAGCCACACACAGACATATGCTCAAGACACAGACAGAACACAAAAACACCACACAGACACACACGTACACAGACATAACACACATATACACAGACTCACAAAAGTGCACACACAGGCATATACACATATAGACACAGAAAATGAATACAATGAATACACAGACTCATGCAGACATTCAAACACATAGATGCACACACATCCACAGGCACGCATACACTCAGAGACACACAGATATACAGGGAAACACATGCACACAGACAGGTATGCACACACAGACTTATACTCAGAAATGAATTCATATACCTAGACGTATACACAGACACCGACATGCAGAAGCAGATACTCACACATATACACACATGCACACAGATATAAAAACACACATAGACACACAAAAATATACCCAGCCACAAACACACATGCAAACAGAGATACAGACATATACACATCCAGAGATATAAACACAGATATGTACACAGACACACATCCACATGCACACACACTGACATACACAGAAAAACATGCACTTGTACACTAACTGATATACACAGAAACATACTGAAACAGACATATACACAGACACACGTTCGCAGATATAGAAGTAGAGACCCACACAGACATATACCAGACACACAAAGACACCACAGATAATATGCTCAGACACAAAAGAAATGCACACATACACACAAAGAGACATATACCTAGACATATACACACAGATACCCATGAATACAGACATATAGACAGGACACGCACACAGAAATATACCCAGAACACACACACAGATACACACACAGACATATACAGACACACTTCCGCATGCACAGGCACTAACATATATAGACACACGTGCACATACGTGCAGACACACACAAGACAAATACACAGACACACGCAATTACACAGTTACACACAGAAACCTATACACAGACACACACCCAATGCAACATAGAGACAGGTATATACATGTGCATTCACAGACCCACAGTGACTCACATATAGACACACAGAGATAATATAGATACATGCATAGACACAGAAAAATGCACACAAAAACACAAATATACACAAGGTATAATAGACACAGAAGAACACATGTAGACAGATTCATATACACAGGCACACTTTTACACAGACACATACATGTACCTACACAGAGGCACAGACATTCAGACATGAAACACATAGACACACATATATAAACACACACACACTGCTACAACCACACGTATACATAGATGCAGACACAATATATATGTAAGACTTGTGGACAGAATCACACATAAACAAATACAAAGGTATACACAGACACAAATGTGGAAATACAGATGAATAGACTTAGAAACACACTCAGAATATGCACATAAAAACACAGACACAGACAGACATATAGACACACGTGCACACTCAGAGACAGACACACATCCCCACATGCACAGACATATACACAGAAACACACATGTTCAATAAAGACACACAGACATACACAGACACAGATGTATACACATTAATATACACAGAAACACACAGAGACACACAGACATGTCCACACAAAAGCACAAACATGCAAGCACAGCCACAAACTTACACAGAAAAATACATATATACAGAGCAGACACACACATATCTATATATAATATATACAGACACATGTAATGCACACACATAAAAAACAGATATGCACAGACACAGATATACACACAAGCACATACAAAACAGACATATACATAGACACAAATACACAGACACATGCAAACAAGTATGCACAGATGGAACTTATACAAAGACACACAAACACATACAGAGACGCACTGATATGCACACACAGACTCATACAAATGCACACAGAAAATCATACACAGCCAAAGAGAGACACACATATATATTCATAGACATACAAACACAATCAAACACACATGTACATGTATACAGACATATTCACACACACACATGCACAGATACACACATATACTCAGAGACACACTGACATACATAGAGACAAACAGAAATGTGCACACCTACACATACCAATGTGCACAGACACAAGCCAATGAATACACAGAGACACCATATACACAGACACAGACATGAACACACATACACATCATGTACAGCGATACATGTGTAGAGACACAGAGACATATAAACACAAATACAGGTGTGCACGATAGCATAACAGTAGGGCGTTCGCCTTACACGTGACTGACCCAGGTTTGATTCTTCCACCCCCTCAGAGAACCTGGCAAGCTACCGAGAATATCTCACCTCTCAACTGCATGGCAGAGCCTGGCAAGCTCCCCGTGGTGTATTCGATATGCCAAACACAGTAACAACAAGTCTCACAATGGAGACGTTACTGATGCCTCCTTGAGTAAATCGATGAGCAATGGGATGACTAGAACACAAAAATATGCACATAGACACATAGATATATACACAGATATATATGCAGACACATAGATATCGACATATACACACATACATATACAGATAAACAGACATAAGTAGACCAACATAATCACACGTGCACACAGACACATGTGCAACATGGACGCATAAAGACATATACTCTGAAATAGAAACACACACATTCATATTCACAGTCCACACCGATAGACACATGCAGACACAAAAACAGAGACATAAACACGGGCACACATAGAGATACACAGACATGACTATATACAGACACACAGAATTACACACATATACATACATACAGAGACACACAGAATATACATACACAGACAGACATAAGATACATAGACAAGTATATATACCCTGAGACACATATGGAGACACATGCATATATGTAGAGAAGCACTCATGCACACATACTGACATACATAATGCACACACAGACCTATGGACATACAGAAATTCCGAGAGGATTAAGCAAACAGACATGTGCACAATAGAAATGCATATGCACACAGATATATACACAGAAACACATGCAGGCACACATATATACATAGACATACACACGTGTATGCACACAGCCACAGAGACATAGACTCACAAACATGCATGCATATAGAGACACAAACATATTCATGCACATATACATGCACAGATATATATATATATATATACATAGACACAACATATGTGCAAACATGCACATACAGAGACACTCAAGGACATATTGACTCACAGACATATACATAGAGACACAGGCATATATAGACAAAGACACACACAGACATATAGAGATATATACACAGACATGCACCTAATGCATACTCAGAGACACAGACATATACACAGGCACACACATGTACACACAAAATCACAGACACATTCAGACAAAGCCAGAACAAGACAGGCATATACACATATACATAGGCACACAGAGACACACAGAGATGTGTCCATAGAAGCATGAGCCCACACAGACACATACACAAGACAAAGACATTTACACACAGACACATACATGAATGCACACACAGGGACACACATAGATATATAGACAATCACATATAGAAGACACACACAATGCACACACAGAGATACATGCGTATACACAGATAAATCTGCACACAAACATACAGACATAGGATCACACACAGACACACTTAAACACAGACATACACACAGATACAGACACATAAATAGACACGGCCATGCACAGACATACACAATGATATGCACACACTGATATACAGATACATATATACAAATATGTAGATATATATGCAACACGGTCACAGATACACAGACACAACCACACAAATACACGTACAAATATGTACATATATGCAGACATATACACACAGACAACCACAGACAGACAATAGATGCACACAAAGACACTCAGACATACATATAAATACAGTAGTTACCCACCGAAAGAAATACACAATCATATCTACATGCACACACACATGCACACAAAGACACGTGCACACACATAGAGACACAGTCATATACAAAGACACACAGAACCATATGTATATAGACACATAGTCATACACAGACAAGCACACACATCACACAGACACACATGCGCACTAACAGATGCAGAAAGAAACACAATTATATGCACAGATATACACATACAGGCAGAAATAGAAAAAGACCCAGACATATAAGAAGGTACACACAGAGACAAACAGGCATATACACACAGAGATATACACCCAAACATACACAGAGACTCATAGATATACAGACACATACAGACATATGCAGACATAGATATACACTTAAACATATACACAAACATACATACACAAAAGGAACAGAGAGACACACAGACATAGGCACATAGCCATATATGCAGACCACCATATGGCACACACGTATACAGATAAGTGTACACAAGACAATGAACATTTATACACAGAGAAACACAGACACACACAAATATACAAATATATACACAGTGACATACATATGCACACACAGATATACAAACATATACCAAGGCACACACAAACCTGCACACACAGAGAGGCAGACATATACACAGACACCCCCAAATATACACAGACACACAAAGACATATGTAGAGACACATTAGACACATGGAGACACAAGGAGACATATACCCAGAAACAAATATGCACACGCAGAGACACATTAAAACACACAGATGTAAGTATAGACAGACACATGCATGCACACACGGATACACACAGATATACACAGACTCACAGAGACATATACACAGATACCCATACGCAACATTCATAATGACTTATAACTAGTCACAAAAATGAGCACATACAGACACACAGACATATATACAGAGATATATAGAGAGCCATATATACAAGCATAGACATGTACACACACAGACATACAGAGAAAAGCAAATAAAAACACATGAGCACACACAAATATAAACACATAGACACACCCTAACACAGATCGATACAAACACAGAAATAGACCCAGACACGAATCCACATGCAGAGAGACACATACATGTACACAGACACACATCCAAATGCGCACACACAAACATACACACAGACAAAATCATGCACATACTGACACACAGATGTATAGACACATAGAGACATACATTAATACAACAGATATATAAATGAACACACATGCACATTGACATAAACAGACATATATGCAGACACAGACACACAGACACAGGTAATATGTATAGACACAAAAAGGCACACACAGACCAGTCACATGGAGACATATATACACAGACACACACAGATACAGAAACATGCACAGACTCATAGACACATATTCACACAGAGACATAGGCAAATACACACACAGAGAAAAATAGAAATATATATGGACACACATACACATACATATAAAGGCATACCACATATAGGCAGAGATACAATGCACACTCATATGTATAGAGATATATACACATGTGCACACACAGACTTAACAACACAGATATATACATAGACACACCAAAAATGCAAACACAGATACACACATGCGCACACAGACACACATAGAGACACACACAGGGACAGACGTATACAAAATCACACACATGCACACACATAACAAACATATACACACAGAATCAGGAAAACACAGACATATACCCTGACACGTGTGTACAGACACAGTAATATACACAAACTCAGAGAAACATATACACAGACACGTATATACAAACACATTCAGAGACTCACACAGATATACACAGACACACTTATAGATACACAAAGTCACAACACAGACATATGAAAAGACTCACATATGCACACAAAGATATGGACATGGACACACAGAAACACAGATCTATATAGCCACAGTGACACAGACACAGACATATACACAGACACACAGAGACAGAAGTAAAGCACACAGACTGACCCACAGAGACACACACAGATATATACATATACACTTGAATACACAGACATATCAATAGCTACACAGATATGCACAGACAGACATATACACAGATACACTCACACACACCCAGAAATGTATACAATATACACAGACAAATATTCATAGAGACATAAATAGACACACCTACGGGGACCCACAAACATACAGACACATACTAACATATACAAGAACTTTCCCCATGCACACACACAGGCACAGCACAGCTACGGCTTATACACAGACACACAGGTTTGCACACAAAGACGCATACAGATATACACACACATGCTACACGAACACAGAGACACACAGAGAGACAGAAAGACACACAGACTTAAACACAGAGACACAGATATATACCTAGACAGATATGCACAGATGAACCTATAACCAACTATAAACCCATAAACTCACACAAGTATATAAACAGACATACACCCACATGCACACAATCACAGAGTGGACTTAATATACAGACTCTCACACATGCACACACACTTAACACACATGAGACACACAGGGACAGACAAAAACACAATGGACATAATACAGAGACAGTGAGGTATATATAGACAAACGCAATACTCAGAGATGCAGGAACACACAGACACATGCACATGCAGACATGTACACAAATATACACAATGAACACAGACATAATGTATACACCCAGAGACACACAAGCATAAATACACACATATAAACTGATAGACATACACAGACATACACCCATGTGCAACGCAGACAGGCAGACACAGAGACATACATGTGTAAAAACACAAAAAAGAAGAGAGAGGGCCCAAGCGGGGCTCTATCTCTCCCGCTGCCCGAGTTCGGTAGTCTCACGCTGCTTCCCCACCCCGGGGAGGTTGATGGCAATGATGAGGCAGGCAAAGGCAGAAACGGAGCCAGCTGGTTGGTCTCAATCGCAGTTTATTCCAATCTCCTCTCTATACACTCCTGTCTCTCTCGTTGCTTCCTCCCCGTTCTCGATCTCTCTCTGGATCTTCTAATATTCCCCTTTCTGTCCTGCTCGCTCTCACTTCTTTCACCTTGTGCTCTGCTTATGTGTGTGCCACTGTACTCTCTTCGTCTGTCTCCTGCGCCTGTCTCTCTGCATCTGTCTCTCTGCCTCTGCTTCTGTGTCTTCTTCCTCTGTCTTCTTCCTCTGTCTTCTGTCTCTTTCCCCCTTGTCTTCTTTCTCCCCCCGTCTCTTCTATCTCCTCTCCGTGCCCCACAGTCTTAGTTTATATAGGAAATTACATAGGGTGGTGACACAAAGGTGGGTTTAACATCAACAAATCAACAAAGAAGGGTAAGACCATTTCTTGAGGAAATTAACAAAATCTCATCTAAGGAAATCTCATCTAAGGAGATCCACTCAAGGGTGTGATTTCAAACAAGGGTGTATCAGGGTGTGAGCTAGTAATCTACTTAAATAGTTATAGTAAATCTACTTCTAATATTTCTAACAATGTTATTCTGTGTGAGCATAGTAAGAGATATAAAGTTTGGTTTTTCCTGAGGACATTCACTATATAATCCAGACCACAGTCCTCAGGCCAGGTTAGTCTTCCTAACCCCCGCAGGATCCAAATCTCATTGTTACTTTTGGATCATGACAGCATTATCCATGATCATGCCCTCAACTTGTAGTTGAGTATTGCGGCACTTTGGCCTGGCCCATTTCGATGCCAGGGTAGCACATAACTCACTGCTTGCCCTGCATCCATCCTGTCCCTCATTGGGATCCTGCTTTTGGGGTGCTAGGAACTGAGGGCAACTTGAGTTAAGAAAGAAGATGCCCAGGAGTAAATATTGGAGTCAATCAACTCCCAATTTACAAGCACAATATTGTCTTCCTGTGTCCATACAGAAAAGACATTGCTTTAAGATAATCTATGTTCCCTAAGGCAAGGCTAAAAGGACAAATCCCATGTTATCCTACACATACATATGGACACACTCCAGATATATACATATACTCAGAGACCATGTGTACACACAGAGAAGAGCATACACACACACTCTGACACAGACATACACACAGAAACACATGCACACACTCAGAAAATTCATATAGACAGACGTACACAGACATATACCAAACACATGTGCACCAGAGGCACAGACCTGAACAATTAAAGGCATGCACAGAGACAGCAGACATGTACAGAGAAACACAGTCACACAGCCATATACACAGATATAAACACAGACACATAGACATATACAAAGACATATGCACAATATATGCACATATGTATCCACGAACTAAAACTGTACATGCACAGATACAGACATATGCACACACAGACACACAAATAAACAGACGTGTGTGTATATATGGACAACGTACACAGACACAAGATAACATACACTGGCACACACCCATATGTACACACAGACACATACAGACACACAAGAACACACACAAACATAGAGACACACATACCTGCATACAGAAAACAACATACACACCCACTTCCACAGACTGACATCAGACATATATAGAGACGCATGTACACACAGGGACACAGACATACACATTGTCACACAGACATTTACATACACGATTACATAAACATGCACACGTAACACACATATACACAGGAACACGTATGTACAGACACTCAACCATAGAGACACATACAGACATAAACACAGAGACACATAGATATATACACAGACCCACATCTACAACCTCACAGACACGAAAACATATACAAAGACATAGAAATACTGACATATAGACGCAGACATATACATTGACACACATGAACACACAGACATATACACACAGAGACAGAGAGAGACACACACAGGCATATACACAGATATACCCAATGCAACACAGAGAGACACAAATAGTCACATACATAGATGCACACATGCACACACAGACACAAAGATATATACACAGAGACATAGTGACATATTTATTCATAGAAACACAGATGCACATAGAGACGTACACAGCATAGACACACAAAAACACATGCACTCATATTCATATACCCAGGCACAGAGACATTTACACAGAGACATGTGCATGCAGACATATATACAGACACACTAACACACATAAATGCACTAACAGATATATAAACAGACTCACTCAGACACACACACATACACAAACTTGCAGAGACAAACACATGCATAAACAGATATTTGCTCAGACAAAAACAGATACATATGTGCAACACATAGACACACAGATATACAGACACACGTTTATACACAGGCAACAGACATATATACACATAGACATACGTACAAACACACACACATGCCCACCCACAGAAACACACAGACATATGCAGAGACACACAAATATAGACAAACAAAAACATGCACACACATATACATAGATACAGATAAGGCACAGTCATACACTTGCACAAAGGCAAATGCATACATGCACATACGTTCACACAGACATAATGACATGTGCAAAGATATATGAACACAAAGAAAGGTACTCAGACACGCAGACAGCAGACATAGACAGGCACACCCACAGAGACATAGACTGAGACAACCACATGCAAACATAAGTAGATACAGACATAGACACACAGAGACACAAAATCTGACATGTAAACACGTGCAGACACAGACATATACACAGAAAACAACACATGCACACACTGACATAGTCGCAGACATAGAGAGATACACAGACATACAAAGAGACATACACAGAACACATGCGCATACACAGACATGCACATACAGACATATACACAGACATAGACAGACACACACACCTATACAAGATGCACACAAATGCACTCACCGACATATACACCAAGACACTTCCACAGAGATACAGACATACACAGTCACATCTCAATGCACACTGAGTTGTGTACATATGAGTATACAGAGAAAGACATATGTACAGACACAGACATATGCACACACAGATTCACACAGACACAGACCCACATGCAGACACATAGACGACAAAGACAAGCACATGTACAGACACATATACAGACACAGCTGTGCACACAAAGACATGAATACACATGTCCACATAGACATATACAGATGTGCACACAAAGATGCAGACAAATACAGAGACAAATGCATACAAACATAAAACATACATATAGACATGCACACAGACATATGTGTGTATCTTATGCAAGCACTTATGCAAACACAAATGCACTATACAAATAAATGTACGCAGAGACATATATATACACAGACATCCAGAAAGACACGTGTACACACACAGACACATGCACAGACAGATACACACGCACAGATATATATACACATATATATATATATATACAATATACACAAAACCCACATACACACAGTCATATATAGATGTACACATCTCTGTACACACACAAACCTATATACACACAAACACACATAGAAACACACATATGCACATACAAAGACAAGGACACACAGATAAATTCATAGACCCAAATACATCAACACACAGACACACATAGAGACACAGGTATGCAGACATATACACAGACACATACTTGTGTACACACCATTATACAGACACACAGACATATTCATAGACATCCACAGGCACACGGATGCACACAGATATATACATAGATAAACATAAACATACATATAGACAAAGACACAGATATATACACAGACAAACATAGACAAACACATAGAAAAAATAACAGATTTAAACAGACACACATAACAGAGAGAGATGTATACATAGAGGCACAATCACACAAGCATACAGATATTTATATAGACAGAAACACACACAGGCTTACACAAACACATGCAGATACACACATGCATACAGATATACACAGACACATGTATACATAGAGATAGACACAACAAAGAAACACACATGCATATATACAACCATACAAACGACACTGTTTATGCAGATACACATGTGAGCTCACACACAGACACACACAGAAAAAAAACAGATTTAGACAGACAAAAGAAAAGAGACACACAGATATATACAGAGATGCAATTACAAAGACACATGCAGACACATATACAGACACACATAGAGACATGCACATACACACATGCAACCACAGACACATAAAAATACATACACAAGAGAGACAAAGATAAGTCTCACACCCACATGTACACACAGACACACAGAGACATTTATAGAGAGACACATATATACATGAAGACACTATACACATGTGCACAAAGACACATAAGCACCTGAACACAAAGACACAGGAGTGTACACAGAGGTACAACATTCATATGCAGACATATACAGATACTCATACATGTACCTACAGAAACACATTCACTGTCACACACAGACAGACATATACACACACACACTTGTGCACACACTGACATACTGATGCACAGACATACACAGATTCACTCAGAAATATTTGAACACACAGACACACAGATATTTTTAAAGACAATAGACACATGCATACAAATCACACACACATATACAGAGACTCAGATGCATACAGATACAAACACACATGTAGACAGACATGCAGACATAGACATCTACACACAATGACTCATAGATACACAGACATACACACAGATGTCACACAGAGACACATATATAGTGCATACAGAGATACACACATATACACAGGCACAAGCACATGCACACACAACATACACAGGCAGAAACACTCACAGACAGATATACACAGACACACCCAAGAAATACATCCTCAGACACATAAATATACAACAGGTATAGACACATGAACTCACACAGAGACACACAGGCATATACATACACAGACACCCACAAACCTAGACATATGCATTCATATACACAAACACGCACACACAGATAACATTGATATATACAGTCAAAACTGACACACACAGAGGAACCAACAGCTATATACACAGACAGAGACACATGAACACACATACACAGATATATATATATATGTGTGTATATATATACATATAGCCACACAGACACCATGCACACACAATCACAGTAAAGACATTTAAATAGACTGACTAGCAAACAACAGACACAGACATACAGATATATACATAGACACATGGACACAATCACACAGACAAACAGAAACATATACATACACATGCACACAGACACACAGACATATTAAACACAGACACACAGAGACAGAAACTGACACAGAACCATATACAGACATACAGACACACACTGAGATCTATAGACAGAAACACACAGAGACAGACAGACATATACACAGACACAACACATGCGAACACATCGTGAAACAGACATATAACAGAACCACAATGAGCACACAGACACACCCACACGAGGACACACAAATGCATACAGAGACACACACCTGTACACACAGATCTATACACACACCCAGAGACATATACACAGGTGTACATATGCACTCACACAACACACAGTATCAGACAGAGATATATACACAGACACACACACATGCACGCACACTGACACAAAGAGACAAACATGCACATATACACAGACTAAGAGATACACACACATGCATGCACACAGACAACATAGACATATATACAGGCACACAAATGCATTTACACAGGAACACATGTTCACGGATAGAGACACAGACATGCACACAGACACACTGATGCAGTTATATACATAGTCATACAGACACATGTATACATTTACCCACACAGTTATACGTACAGAAACACAGATACAACCTAACACACACTTGTACACACATATAATCAAAGATACACCCACATACATATAGCACACAAGTGCACAGATGTACATACACAGACTCATACACATGTACACAGACACATCAACATGTCACACAGACATAGACACAAAAACGGGCATATTCACATACAACACATGTGCAGAGACAATAAAGACATACATAGAAACAGACACAGTGCACAGACACATGCTCATCCAGACATACACACACAGACACACAGAGACATACTGACATATACACAACACAAACACACACATCCACACAGATACACACAGACATACACAGGCACAAAAATATACACAAACACAGATACATACAGATTAATACCCACATGTGCAGAGACAGAACATGAATGTTTACACAAACTCAGATACATGCACATATACACAGAGATGTATACAGAGACACAGAGAAACAGATATATATATAGAGACCCAGACATAGTCACACTGACACACTTAGACATATAGACACAGACATATACACAGATACGCTAACATGCATAGAAAGACACATACACCCATGTGCACACACCCAAGCACAGAGAAACACATACAGACATATATATGTGCGCACACAGACATATCGAGATACACACCCACCATCACCCTCAGACATGCACAGACATACGTATCAACAAGTGTACACATAGCTACACAGGCATATACACACATATATGCACACACAGGATTCAGCATACAGAGAGAATCAGACACACAGACATATACAGACACAAACATGTGCTCAGACTGACACAGACACAAAGACACATGAACACATACACAGACACACAGAAGAGCACAGACACATAAACATACTGACATATACGTAGACACAGACACACACATGATGTACATATAGACTTGCACACATATACACACATAGCCATACAGTCCCACACCCATTGAGACACGTATACACAGACATAGAGACACCCACACAGACATATACCCAGTCACATATGCATACAGAGACACAGACAGATATATGCATAGACTCACAGATACGTGCATGCACACAATGATGCTGATATACACACAACAAATGCGCATGCACACAAAAGAGACACACTCACACATACAGAGATATAGACACACAAATATATGTAGAAACAGACATATACACAGACAAATGCACACAGAAACACACAGACATAGATGCATGTGCAAACCAAAGAGACACACAGAGGGTCTGGAATGATAGCACAGCGGGTAGGGTATTTGCCTTCCACATGGCGGACCCACGTTCGATTCACAGCATCCCACATGGTCCCCTGAGCACCACCAGGAGTAATTCCTGAGTGCAGAGCCAGGATTAACCCCTGTGCATTGCCAGGTGTGACCCAAAAAGAAAAAAAAAACAAACAAACAAAAAGAAAACAAAAGAGACACACAGAGACACATAAACACAGACACACACACAGACATACACAGATACACCCATACACAGACACATATACAGAAATATACACAGACATACATGTGAAGAGACACACAGAAATATACAGACACACAGATGCACACATGAACATACAAACAAGAGACAGTTTCAGACACAGAGTGATATACACAGATACACTCATGTGTACACACACTGTCACTAGAGACACACAGAGAGATATGCAGAGACAAATATATACACAGACACACAGATACGTGCATGCAAATACACAGGCATATACACAGACATGTATACAGAGACAGATTCACAAAACACAGAGACAGATACACAGAAACATATGTGTACAGACATGCACATACACATGATCAGACATAAACAGACACACAGAGATATATATACACACACATACAGATATAGACTCCTCCTTCATGGATGGAGGAGAGGCAGGCCCGCTCTCCGGAGCCTTGCATCCAGATGTGTGTGTAGTGGGGATAAGCTGAGCTTCACTCTCAATGTGCAGTTTGGCCGGTCAGATGCACGCCTCGGGTGCTGGGGGAGAGAACGGAGCACTGTGGCAAGGTGAGTCAAAAATAATTGATCTGGATAAGAACTGAGTGCAGAAGGAGAGAAGGGACAAATAGGGTGACCTCTCAGTACCTGGATTGCAAACTATAGTGCCCAAAGTAGGAGGGAGAGGGAGGGAGGGAAAGATAGAGACAGATAGAGAGACATAGAGGGAGAGATGGAGGGAGAGGGATGGAGGAAAGAGAAAGTTCCTGCTTTAGAGACAGGAGGGGGCGGGAGAGGGGGTGGTGGGAGGGAAAGTGGGGACATTGGTCGTGGGAATGTGAACTGGGAAGGCGGGTGTTGGATCAGTGTATGACTGAAACCCGATCGTGAGTAGCTTTGTAACTATCTCACTGGGATTCACTTTTTTAAAAAAGAAAAGATTCCGTGATGGGCCAGCTTTCAAAAACGTCTCCCCTGAATCAGTGCTGTGTCATATTCAGAGTCTTCACTGTCATGTCGGGACAATGAGTGACGGCAGCACGGAGACCACCTCTGAGATTCTGAGAAGTATTCTGTGGATACTCGGCGTGAGATGGTTATACTGAGATGTGGGCACTCGGAGAAGTCAGTACTCAGAGCAAGATGTGGATCCTCTGGCATGTGGCTGCCGGGAGTTAGACGGTGGGAGATGGACACTCGGAGCCGTGGAAACTCCCAGCGATTCCGTGCGTGAGACCTGAGGGATCGGAATGAGATGTGGCTAGTGTGGCTGAGGGTCTCGTTGGCAGCCCGAGGGCTCCAGCAACCCAACAGGTGTGTATGTGAGCCCACCTGCTCTGCATCCTGCAGCTGTCCACGTGTGTGCCACTGTGTGTGTGAATTAATTTTGCCGCTGTCTGTGATCCCGCTACATGACCACGGAGATCCTGCCTGTCTCTCTCACCAAACTGACATTTTTCCAAACCTATCGCTCTCCACAGGGGACACTGCCTGTTTGTGCTAGCCCCCCTGCCCCCCAGCCGGCCCTGCGGGAGCCACACTCACTCCTCTGCAGAAACCCAGGTTGCCCCATAGGCCCCTGGAGCCAGTGTGCAGACAGACATGGGGTCACAGAGGCCAGAGCAAGGCCCACTCTCCAGGGAGGGCGCTGACCACCTGTTTTCTTGTGGGCTGTAAACCCAGGACCACCAATGGGGCAGAGGGTGGCAGGGGCACAGCTGAGAGGTGGTGGTCGACGCACACAGTGACTGGAGTGTGCCCACAGGGGGCAGGGTGTGTGTGCTGTGGGCCCCGGGTGCTGCTGTGCCAGGGTGCGGGGTGAGCACAGGCCACGGCCATGGCTCTGGTCCCTGCTTCCCTGCTATTAGCTATTTGCACATGGGCAGTGGGGGTTTGTGGCTGAGCCACTTCCTGTCAGAGACACACCTTGGCTCACCCCTGTCCCTCTGCCTAGAGACATCAGTGCCAGTGGCCTCAGTGTCTTTTTTAAAAAATTGAATCCCAGTGAGATGCAGTAACAAAGCTACTCACGATCGGGTTTCAGTCATACACTGATCCAACACCCGCCAGGGTATATCTGTCTGGGTGGAATTGTCTCATTTCTAGAGCAGGAAACAAGTGTCAGATCTGGTCTGGGGTAGGGGGGCTCGGGGGGGGACTTCTGCTGCACCCCCAACAGCCCAACGTGAGCAGACCTGCTTTCTTGTGGCTGTAAACCCAGGACCACCAATGGGGCAACTTGGACCCAGAAGAACATGAAGGAGACGAACCAAGAGGAAGAAAACCAGTAGTGGAGGAGGTGGTGGAGGACTGAAGGGAGAAGTGATTGAGGCCTTTGAGAATGAGCGGTAATTAGAAAAATTGTGTATTCTAATGAGGTGGAGTGTTGTTAAAGAGAACTAGATGACATCCGAAGAGGAGGAGGATTAGAGATACATATCTGAAAGTAGGAGTTGGATAAAGAGTGAAAAAAACAAGCAGAGGAGGAGATGGTGGTGTGAAGAAAAGAAGAGTTGGACGGCAAAAGGGCAAATAGAGGAAGATGAGGGGGACATCAGAAGAAGACATGGATGGTGATTGGGAGTTTGAATTTGTAAATGGAATTTGTGAGGGCAAGGGACAGGGAAGTGTGGGGAGAGGGAGACACTGGAGGAGAAAAAGACGATCAGGAATATGAAGAGGAGACAGAAATGGAGGAAACAAAAAAGTTTTTGAATCAGAGAAGGTGGATGAGCACAGTAGCAGAAGCAAACAGGTGAAGGACCGGGAGATGGAGGGAAGAAGACATGAAAAGAATGATTTCATGGAGAGATAAGTAGAAGAAATGAAGACGACACTGAAGGGGGGAAGCAATGTAAACCCGTAAAATAAGAATAGGACGAGGAGGTACGGAGACACAGAAGATGGAGGAGGAGAAACCGGAGAAAGAAAACCAGAGGTGAAGGAGGTGGTGAAGGAAAGGAGAAGAGTGGATAATGCGTTTGAGAACAAGAGGTATGTAGAAGACTAGAGATCAGGAGACAATGGGACTGAAGTGGTGTAAACAAGAACAAGACAACATTAGCAGAGCAGGATTATGTGGTACGGAATCTAAAGGCAGAGTTTGAGAAGACGAGGAAGAAAACAGGTGGAGGAGGAGATGGTGGCGGGAAGAAGAGTAGAATGATGAAAACAGAGATCAGAAGAAGATGATGGGGACATCAGAAGAAGAGGTGGATGGGTGAATGGGAATTTGTATTTGTGAATGATTTTGTGAGGGGTGGGACAGGGAATTGTAGGGGCAGGAAGACCTCGTGTTGAAAAAGACGATGCACAGTTGAAGAGATAGAATTGGAGGAAACACAAAAGTGTTTGAATTGGAGAAGGTCAAGGAGCACAGTTGACGAAGCAAACTGGCGACGGACAGAGTGATGGAGGGAAAAAGAGAACCAGATGATAATTTTTTGAAAAGGTAGGTAGGAGGAAAAAGACGACAGAGAGGAGGGGCAACAGTGAAAAGGAACCGGAGGTGGATGAGATGGTGGTTGAAAGAAGAGAGAAGAGTAGGAGATATTTGAAAATGAGAGGTAAATAGAAGAACTGAAGAGTACTTCTTGGTGGAGTGGAGTAAAAGATCTACTATGAAGGCATAGTGGTGTAAAAGACAGCAAGACAATGTTGGAAGAGGAGGAGTACTTTGAGGTTTGGAACCGAAAGGAGTTTGAGGAGGAGGAGTGAGAAAACAGGCGGTGGAGGAGGTGGTGGAGGGAGAAGAAAAGAAGAGGAGGATGAGTTCCTGTACGAGAGGTAATGAGAAGAACTGAAGGGAAGTAAACCCTGGAGGGTGTAATTGAAAATGGAACAGGAAGACATCAGAACAGGAGGAATTGCAGGTAACAAGAACTAAGGCAGAGATGGATTAGGACAGGCTGTAAGGAGATGGTGGAGGGACAAATAAAAGGGGGAGGATGATTTCAGTGATAAGAGGTAAGTAGAAGACTGAAGAGCATCAGTCATGGAGGCAGAGTGGTGAAAACGGAGGAGGAAACAAGAGAACAGAAGCTGAAATTGGAGGTAGAATGCCAAACGGAGGAGTTGGAGGAGGAGGAGGGAGAAAACAGGCGGAGGAGGAAGTGGTGGTGGGAAGAAGAAAAGAAGAGGGCGATGAGTTCCAAGATGAGAGGTAATGAGAAGAAATGAAGGGAAGGAAACTGGAGGCTGGAGTCGAAAATGGAACAAGGATGACATCAGAACAGGAGAAATTGCAGGTAAGGAGAACGAAGGCGGAGATGGAGGAAGAGGAGGAAGGAAGAATACAGACAGTAAGGAGGTGGTCCAGGGACAAAGAAAAGAAGGGGAGGATGAGTGCATGGACAAGAGGAAATTAGAAGAATGAAGAGCAACAGACAGTGGAGAGAGAGTGGTGAAAAGAAAAAGACGATGTAGAAGTAGAAGATCAGATAGAAATGGAGGAAACAGAAAAGTGTTTGAATCAGGGAAGGTGGAGGAGCACAATAGCAGAAGGAAACTGGTGAAGGACCGGGTGATGGAGGGAAGAAGACATGAATAGGATGATTTCATGGAGAGGTAAGTAGAAGGCAAATGACGACACAGGCGGAGAAGTAGTGACAAAGAACACATCAGTAAAAGGAGGACCAGGAGGAATGCAGACCCAAGAAGATGGTGGGGGAGGACCTTGAGAAAGAAAACCGGTAGTAGAGGAGGTTGTGGAGGAAAGAAGAGAGAATTGCAGGATCACTTTGAGAATGAGAGGTAAGGAGAACTGAAGAGCAGGAGACAATGGAGGCAGAGAGGTGTAAACAAGAACAAGACTACGTTAGAAAGAAAGGAAGACTTTGAGGAGCTCATGGGAGAAAACAGGCAGAGGAGGAGTGTGTGGCAGGAAGAAGAATAAGACGACGAGAAACAAGACAGGTGGTGGAGGAAGTGGTGGATGGAGAAGAAAAGAATAGAGTGTGTTCATGGACAAGAGGTAGTAGAAGAATGAAGAGTAGCAGACAGTGGAGGCAGAGTGGTGAAAACAAAGGAAGCAAAAGAGAACTGGAGCTGGAATTGGAGGTACGATGCCAAACGGAGGAGTATTAGTAGGAGGAGGGAGAAAACAGGCTAGGAGGAGGTGGTGGCAGGAAGAAGGGTATGATGCTGGGAGTAGAAATAAAGAAGACAAAGACATCAGAAGAATAGGTGGATGGGTGAATGGGAATTTGAATTTGTGAAAGGAATTTGGGAGGGGGAGGGAGAGGGAGACCTGGTATTGAAAAAGACGATTCAGATGTTGAAGAGGAGACGGAAATGGAAGAAACACAAAAGTGTTTTAACCGAGTAGGTGGAGGATCACACTTGATGAAGCAAACTGGCTATGGACTTGGTTAATGGACGTAAGACGAAAAGTAGATGATGATTTTCTGGAGAGGTAAGTAGAAGCAAAAAAGAGGACACAGAGGAGGCGAGGCCGTGAGAAGAGTCCTTCATGTAAGGAAAGAACAGGGAGGTATGGAGACCAGAGGCAGACTTGAGGACCAAGAGGAAGAAAACCAGAAGTGGACGGGGTGGTGGAGGAAAGAAAAGAGAAATGGAGGATGCGTTTGAAAATGAGAGCAGTATAAAAAATGAAGAGCAGTTTTTGGTGGACTGGAGTAAAACAGAACTACTATGGAGGCATACTAGTTTAAAAGTCAGCAAGACAATGTTGGAGGAGGAGGAGTATTTTGAGGAATGGAACCGAAAGGAGTTTAAGGAGGAGGAGTGAGAAAACAGGCAGTGGAGGAGGTGGTGGAGGAAGAAGAAAACAAGAGGAGGATGAATTCATGGATGATAGGTAAGTACAAGAATGAAGAGAAGCAGACAGTGCAGGCACAGTGGTGAAGTCAAAGGATGCAACAAGAGAAAAGGAGCTGGAATTGGAGGTACGATGCCAAATGGAGAGGTTGGAGTAGGAGGAGGGATAAAACAGGCAGATGAGGGGGTTGTGCTGGCAAGAAGAAATGAAGAGGGCGATGAGTTTGAAGATGACAGATAATGAGAAGAACTGAATGGAAGGAAACTGGAGGCTGGAGTTGAAAATGGAACAGAACGACATCAGAACAGGAGAAGTTGCAGGTAAGGAGAACAAAGGCTGAGTTGTGGAAGAGGAGGGAAGATGAATACAGGCTGTAAGGAGTTGTTGGACAAAGAAAAGGGGAGGATGAATGCATGAAGAAAGGTAAGTAGAAGGATGAAGACAGATAGACAGTGGAGGAAGAGTGGTGAAAACAAAAGAGGCAAGAAGAGAACAGAGTGTGGAATTGGAGTTATGATGCCAAAGGGATGAGTTGAAGGAGTCGGAAAGAGAAAGGAGGAGGAGGATGTGGTGGCGGGAAGAAGAAAAGAGAGGAGGAGGATTTTGAAGACTAGAGGAAATGATACAAACTGAATGAAAGACACTGTGGATTGTGAGTTGAAAATGGAAGATGGATGACGTCGGAACAAGAGGAATTGGAGTTATGGAGAAAAAAGGCGGAAATAGTGGAAGAAGAAGGAAGAAGAAAACAGGCGTTGGAGGAGAGAGGGATGGGCCGAAGAAAAGAAGAAAGTACCACAAGTGGAGAAAAACATCAGAAGAAGATGAAGGGGACGTCGAGAAGAGGAGGATGGGGGAATGGGTATTTGAATTTGTGAATGGAATTTGTGAGGGGAAGGGTCAGGGAAGTGTGGGGAGAGGGAGACCCTGGAGGAGAAAAAGACAATGCAGAAGTAGAAGAGCAGACGAAAATAGAGGAAACACAAAAGTGAATCAGAAAATTTGGAGGAGCAGAGTATCAGGAGCAAACAGTAGAAGGATCGGTGATAGAGGGAAGAAGACATGAAGAGGATGATTTTTTGAGAGTTAAGTATAAGAAACGAAGACGACACAGAGGTTGAGTGTTGGATTACAGAATAAAACGACATCTGAAAAGGAGGAGGATTGGAGGTACAGAACCAAATGGAACAGTTGGGGAAGAAGGAGGAATAAGCAGGCAGAGGAGGAGGTGGTGGAGGGAAGAAGAAAAGAGTAGAGGGGCTGGAACATTAGCACAGCGGGGAGGGTGTTTGCCTTGCACGCAGCTATCCCCGGTTCAATACCCAGCATCCCATATGGTCCCCCGAGCACCGCCAGAAGTATTTCCTGAGCAGAGAGAACCAGGATTAACCCCTGAGTATTGCCGGGTGTGACCCTAAAGGCAAAAAGAAAAAAGGAGTAGAAAAATGAGAGCAGAAATATATCAGAGGTATTTGAATGGGACATTTGAAGAAGATGTTGATGGGATGGGAATTTGAATTTGTGAATGGAATTTGAGAGGGGGACGGTCAGGGAAGAGTGGGTAGAATAAGATCCTGGAGGAGAAAGAGACGATGCAGAAGTAGAAGAGCAGATGGAAATGGAGGAAACACAAAAATTTTTGAATCAGAGAAGGTGGAGGCGCACAGTAGCAGGAGCAAACAGCTGAAGGACCAGGTGATGGAGGGAAGAAGAGAAAAGGAGGATGATTTCGTGGAGAGGTAAGTAAAAACAGAAAAGAAGTGACAGAGGAGGTGAGTCAGTGAAATAGAACCCATCAAGTAAGAGGAGGTCGAGGCAGAATGGACCCAGTATAACATGGAGGTGGAGGACCGAGAGGTGAAAACCAGCAATGGAGGAAGTGGTGGTGGAGTGAAGGTCGAGGACGATGAGGCCTTTGAGAACAAGAGCTGATTAGAAAAACTAGAGCAGGAGACAATGAAGGGGAGTGGCTGAGAAGAGAATAAGAGGACTTCCAAAGTGGAGGAGCATTGGAGGTACAGAACGGAATGGAGGAGGTGGAGAAGGAGGGACAAAGTAGGCAGAGAAGGAGGAGGTGGAGGAAGAAGAAAAGAGTAGGACAATGAGAGCAGAAATATGCCAGAGGTACTTGAAGGGGACATTTGAAGAAGAGCTGAATGAGGGGGATGGAAATTTGAATTTTGAATGAACTTTGTGGGAAGGAGGGTCAGGGAAGTGTGGGGAGAGGGAGACTCTAGAGGAGAAAAAGACAATGCAGAAGTAGAAAAGCAGATGGAAATGGAGGAAACACCAAGTGTTTGAGAGAAAGTGGAGTTGCACAGTAGATGAAGCAAACAGGCAAAGGATGGGGTTATGGTGGGAAGAAGACAAGAAGAGGATGATATCATAGAGTGATAAGTAGAAGGAAAGAGAAGGAAAAAGCACACACAAGAAGATGGAGGAGGAGGAACCAGAGGAAGAAAACTGGTAGTAGAGTAGGTTGTGGAGGAAAAAGAAGAGAAGTGGAGGATGCGTTTGAGAACAAATGGTAAATAGAACTGAAGAGCAGGAGACAATGGAGGCAGGAGACAATGGCGGCAGGAGACAATGGAGGCAGCCAGAATGACTATCTGCTGGGCCGAAATCGCTGTCTGCTGGGCTGGAATCACTATCTGCTAGTCCGTGGGACTGGAGTCACTATCTGGGCTCCTTGCTCTCAGCAACTACTTCTGTGAGCAGGTCCCTGTCTTTAGGTCACGTATGTGAATCCCAGCCCAACCAACAGGCAGATGTCAGGATGTATGTGACAGGACCCAGGCACAGTACATTGTTAGATACAGTTCAGGGGCATAAGCATGGTTACAGAAGCAGAACAAAGCGAGGTTACAAAAGTCAGGAGTGGGCTTCCAACCATTTAATCCAATATAATTTCTTTCAAATTAACAGTATGGTACCGAAAGAAGGGGTTGGAGCAAGAGTAGGGAAAAACGGGGAGAGGTGATGTGGTGAAGGAAAGAACCTTAAAGGGGAAGGATGAGATCTTGAATGAGAGCTAAGTAGAAGAATGAAGAGCAGAAGACAGTGAAGGCAGAGTGGTGAAAATGAAGGAGGCAACAAGAGAACAGTGTGTAAAACACAAAAATAAATAGAAAGGGCGCGGGCGGCGAGGCAGGCGAAGGAAGTAAGAAAGCCAAACTGGTTGCTCGATCGGTTTATTTCATGTCCATCTCCATTCTCCTCTCATTCTCCTCCTGCTTCTTTCTCCCCCATCCTACTTCATTCTCTCTCTCTCGATCTGTGGATCTGGCCCCCGTGGATCTTGCCCCCAACCCACTCTTACAGCCTAGTTAAATCTCCACAGCATGAGGGGGTTGGGACATACACATAGGTGTGGTCAGCAATAGGTTAAGGTTCTTTTTCCTCAGTGGATGCTTCTCCTAGGACTTAATTCTCTTTCAGCAGGAGGATCCACCCAAGGGCAGAGTCCCATGAATGTGTTTCTCTTCTCCTCAGCCAGCAAACATATAAGAATTCATAATATTAATTATTTTGTATGGACACAATAAGAGATGCATTAAAGCTTATAGAATTGCTCTTCTGGGGCTATCTCAATCTCAGACTACAGTGCTCAGGCCAGATCAGTCTTTCCTATCCCTGGCAGGGTCCCAGTCTCATAATTACTATTGGATCATGACAGCATCTGTCTATGATCAAGCTCTTAACTTATAGTTAAGAATTAGGGAATTTGTCCAGGCCCATCTCGATGCCAGGGTAGCACATAACTCACCGCTTGCCCTGGATCCTTCCCATCCCACATCGGGGACCCTACTTTGGGGTGCTAGGAACTGAGGGCAACTGAGGCTTAAGTGGAGAAAGCAGATGCCCGGGAGGGAATAATATTCGAGGCCAATTAAGTCACAAGTTACAAAAACATAATAATGTCTTCTTGTTTATACAAAAAAGACATAGCTTTAAAGTAAATTATTCAAAAGGCATAAAGAGGAGAGAAAGGCAATGTTATAATATTCAGTGTCCTAGGAAGTTCTGACCTTACCAATTAACAGAGTTTGATTAAGGGAAGAGCAGATAAACGGTAGAAATTGTTACAGATAAACAAAGGAATGGGAGTGACTCAGGAGCACTTTGATGGCTGTGACTGATAAATCTAAGCTCCTAGTGGCAAGGAGGAAAGGACAAACCAATGATATCCAACAAACAGGAGGTGGAATTGGAGGTCCAGAGCCGCAAGGAGGAGTTGGAGGAGGAAGAGGGAGAGAACAGGCGGAGGAGGAGGTTTTGGAGGAAAAAAAAAGAAGTGGAGGTTGTGCTCGAGGTCGAGGGAAATAAGAAAACTGACAGGCAGGATACTGTGAAGGCTGGAGTCCAAAATGGAGCAAATATGATATCAGAACAAAAGGAATGGTTGTCACAGAGAAAGAATGCGGAGTTGGAGGAGAAGGGAAGAAAACAGGCAGAGGATGAGGTGGTGGCAGGAAGAAGAAAAGAAATGTAGGACAATGAGAGGAGATATATGTCAGAAGAAGATGAAGGGGATATCATAAGAAGAGGTGGATGGGGAAATCGGAATATAAATTTGTGAATGGAATTTGTGAGCGGGAGTGATTGGGAGGTGTGGGAGAGGGATACTGGAGGGAAAAAGATGATATGTAAGTAGAAGAGACGGAAATGATGGAAATATAAAAGTGTTTGAGCCGGAGAAGGCAGAGGAGCATAATATACGACTAAACAGGTGAAGGAATGGGTGCTGGAGGGAAGACAAGAAGAGGATGATTTTGTGGAGGCATAAGTAGTAAAAAAGAAGACGACACAGGGGAAGGGAGGTAATGAAAAAGATCTCGTCAAGTAAGAGGAGGTCGAGGCCGAACAGAGCCAAACGAAGATCGAGGGGATGGTTGGAGAGGAAGAAAACCGGTGGTGCAGGAGTTGGTGGAGAAACGAAGTGAGAAACGGAGGATGCCTTTGAGAATGAGAGGTAAATAGAAGAACTGAAGAGCAGGAGACAATGCTGGCGGACTGACATAAAATAAAAATGAACGACCTTAGAATAGGAGGAGGATTTGGACTTATGTAGCCGAAAGGAGGAGTTCAGGGTGGAGAAGTGAGAAAACAGGAGGACTAGGAGGTTGTGGAGGAAAGAATAATGCCTGGGAGTATGCGTACGTGGATGAGAGGTAAGTAGAAGAATGAGGAGCAGCAGACAGTGGAGGCATGTTGGTGAAAAATAAAGGAGGCAACGTCAGAACAGGAGGTGAATAGGATTCACAAAGCCAAACGAGGAGGGAGAAAACAGGCAGCGGAGGAGGAGGTGGTGATGGGAAGAAGAAAAGAGGAGTTTGAGGATGAAAAGAAATGAGAACTAAAGGGCAGGAGACCTGGAGGCTGGAATCAAAAATGGAACAAGGACAACGTCAGAGCTAGAGGAATTGGAGTTATGGAAAATGAACGTGGAGATGGAGGATGGAAGAATAAACAAGTGGAGGGGGAGGTGGTGGTGGAAAGAAGGGTAGGATGACGAGAGGAGAAATATGTCAGAAGATGAAGGAGACATTAGAAGAAGAGGTGGAATGGGAGAATGGGAATTCAAGTTTGTGAATGGTATTTGCGAGGGGAAGGGACAGGGAGGTTTGGGGAGAGGGAGAACCTGGAGGAGATAAAGATAATGCGAAAATCGAACAGGAGATGGAAATGGAGGACACACAAAAGTGAATCAGAAATGTGGAGGAGCACAGTAGGCAAAGAAAACAGTCGAAGGACGGGGTGATGGAGGGAAGAAGATAAGAAGAATGATTTCTTAAAGAGGTAAGTAGAAGCAAAGAAGATGACACAGAGGAGTCGTGGCAGTGTAAAAGAACCTATTGAGGAGAGTGAGGAGGTACGGAGATACAAGGACATGGAGGAGGAGGACCAAGAGGAAGAAAACCAACAGTGAAGGAGGTGGCGGAGGAATGAAGAGAGAAGAGGATGAGGCGTTTGAGAACGAAAGGTAAGTAGAAGAACTGAAGAGCAAGAGACAATGGAGGCAAAGTCGTGTAAAAGAGAAAAAGGCAATGTCAGAAGAGGAGGATTTTGAGGTACGGAGCCAAAAGGAGGAGTTAGAATAGTAGAAGGGAGAAAACAGTCGTAGGAGATGGTCATGGGGGAAAGAAGAAAAAAAAGGAGAGGATGAGTTCGTGGATGAGAGGTAAGTAAGTAGAAGAATGAAGGGCAGCAGTCAGTGGAGGCAGAATAGTGAAATAGAAAGGAGGCAGAAAGAACAGGAGGTGGAATTGGAGTCAGGGAGCCAAAAGGAAGAGGGGGGAAACATGGAAGAGTTGGTGGTGAGAAAAAGAAAATAGGAGGAGGATGTGTTTGAGGATGTGAAGAAATTTAAGAACTGAAGGGCAGGAGACTGGAGGCTAAAGTCGAAAATGGAACATGGACAACATCTGAAGAAGAGGAATTGGAGGTATGGAGAACGAAGACAGAGATGGAGGAGGGAAGAAGAAAAGAAGAGTAGGACAATGAGAGGAGAAATATGTCAGACGAAGATGAAGGGGACATCAGAAGAAGAGGTGGATGGGGAAATGGGAATTGGAATCTGTGAATGGAATTTGTGAGGCACAGGGAGGTGTGGGGAGAGGGAGACCTTGGAGGAGAAAAAGATGATGCAGAAGTAGAAGAGGAGACAGAATGGAGAGGAAAGACTAAAGTGTTTGAATCCGAGATGGTGGAGGAGCACAGTAGATGAAGATGTCAGAACAAGAGGAGGATTTGGAAGTACAGAGCAAAAGAATTGGAGTAGAAGGAAGGTGAAAACAGGCTGAGGAGAAGGCGGTGGAGGGAAGAAGAAAAGAAGGGGAGGATGGAAGAGAGGTACCACCCCACTCCCAGGTGATTGCATAACAAATTAGATTCCTCTTTGATGAGTTGAGTTTCTGTGGTTGACCCATAATGGTGTATCGGTGCACATCATCCTGACACACACCTGCCACTGGGTACCCACGTCCCTCCCCCAAGAACTGAGCTTATTTATCCCGGGTGTTGCCTTTGGCCTTTCTTTCACCATGTCTTTAAGTTCTGCCTTTGAGAGATCACTGTGTAAGTCCCTGTTCCTCAGACTGGCTGGAATGTATGTGATGTTCATCGTTCCATTCATCGGTCTGCAGATAGCATGATTTTATTCTTAGAGCAGCCCAGGTCTTATTATTTGTCTATGTCTCTCAGCTTCATAATCCCTTGTTTCATAGTTGGGTTTTTGCGTGTTTTCCACGTCTGGACTAAGCACTGCAGTGGACACAGGCACGCATGGGGCCTTTCAAATGGAAGACTCTGTGTGTGACAAATCAAAACCTTCCTATGTAGCTTCAAAACTGAAGAGATGGAAGTTCCTTTAGACCCTGGATATCACTCACAAGGTTCCGGCACTTGCTTTGCATGTTGAAAGTTCAGAGTTTGAGACCCTGGGGCCCCTCAGGAGGAATACTGAGCTGGGAGTACTTCTAGGCATTGTCGGTCTGGCCCCCTAGAGCAGAAACAAATAACTTCCTGTAGCTTGGTAACACGGACAGTTGTTCTGTCTAACCCAGACCACAGAAATGACATATTCAGGCTTGAACATAGATGATGCTTATCTGAAAGATATTTAAGTCAGGCATTTAATGAGATAAGTAGAACAATTTTTTTTCCTGCAACTCGCTTTTTAAGTGAATTTATTTGTCCAGAGGTCAAAGTTCCTCAGTTTTGTCTCTGGATAGTTTTTTTTGGGGGGTTTTGGGTGGTGAAAACCCGGCGGTGCTCAGGGGCTACTTACTCCTGGCTCTGCACTCAGGAATTACTGCTGGCAGTGCAGGGGTGACAAGATGCTATGCTGCGATCAGACCTGAGTCTGCCACTGAAAGGGAAACATCCTACCAGCTGTTCTATCACTCTGACGCCCCTGGTTATTTTTTTAATTGTTTAAGCACCCTGAAATACAGTTACAAAGTTGGGTTTCAGTCATACAGTGTTGCAACGCCAGTCCCTCCACCAGTGCACATTTCCCACCACCAATGTCCCCAGTTTCTCTCCTGCCACTCTCCCCCCAGCCTGTCTCTATGGCTGGCACTTTCCTTCTCTTTCTCTCTCAGTCTCTCTTCCCCTTTGGCATTATGGTTTGCAAACAGGTACTGAGAGTTATCCTGTTTGCCCCTTTATCTCCTTTCAGCATGCAGCTCTTGTCCAGAGTGATCATTTCCAGCGATCTTTGTCCTGGTGGTCCCTTCTCTGTCCCCTGACCCTCCCCCAGCCACTGAGGCCATGTTCTGTGTTGGCGTCGGCTGGCAGCATCTCTACCCTCTTCCACAAGGTGGCAGTGGTGCGCTCTCCCACCTGGCCCTGGGCCTGGTGGCTCAGCACCTCCCTTCCCTTCTGTGCAAACAGACTCTGGGTGCAAGCACCAATGCCCAGTCGGTGACATGGGCCCCTCCTATTTAGTTATCGGCCTTGGAGTCTCATAATCACACCCAAAATCAGATCAAACAGGACTGAGCACGGCTCCTCATGATATGTAAAGGTTAGTATGACCCCGCATGAGCCCCTGAGCCCCTGTGGGGGTAAGACCTGAGTGCAGAGCCAGGAATCAGCTGGGCATGGCTGGGCGTGTTCCCAACGACCCCCCAAAAAAACAATCACTGTCATTGTCATCCCGTTGCTTATCGATTTGTTCGAGCGGGCACCAGTAACATCTCTCATCGTTAGACTTATTATTACTGTTTTTGGAATATCCAATACAGCAAGGGTAGCTTGCCAGGCTCTGCCATGCAGGCGCGATACTCTCAGTAGCTTGCCAGGCTCTCCGTGAGGGGCAGAGGAATCGAACACGGGTCGGCTGCGTGAAAGGCGAACAGCCTACTACTGTGCTATCGCGCTAACACTTCCCAAAACAATGAAAATGATAATTATTTACATAGATTTTTCGACTGGTTCAGCACCTCCATGTCTGTGCGAAGAATGCCGAGAGTGAGAAAGCCACAAACAGACGCCTGTCTTCAGAAACACTCGGCTCATTCGTCAAAGTGGTTTGGCATGAGCCTCAGGTAAACACAATCTAAAGTCTGAGCTCACAAAGCTGTGCTATGATTTGATGAAGGAAGACGTCAAACAGAGAAGAGCAGCAGTGTTGGCCAGTGCAGCAGAAGCTGGGAAAAGTATTCACAATGCTCGCCTGCCTTTGCCAATTACTAAACCAACATGACTGCCTCCTACTTCCTGATGGACCTATCACATCCTCTAGAAAGGCAATAGACAAAATTATTTACGACTTCTACTCAGATCTCTTTAACAGCCATGTCCACCTGCCCACATACCAAATTCCACAGGATGGATATGTCATTCCCAACGTTCTCTCTTCTGAAATACGACAGGCCATTTCGCTGGTAAAGACACGTACAACACCTGGTCCTGACAATGTCAGACCGGAACACCTGAAGAATCTGCCGCCAGTACTCATCAATCCACTGGCCCAACTCTTCACTCGCTACCTGTCTGAATGCAAGGTTCCGTCCCAGTGGAAAACCAGTAGGACCATTCTGTTGTACAAGGAAGGAGACATCCACGATATCAGCAACTATCGCCCAATCTGCCTGCTGTCTGTCGTCTCTAAGTTGTTCACTCGTGTCATCCTGAATAGAATAGGCAGAACACTAGACGAAGGACAACCATGTGAGCAAGCCGGGTTCTGAAGAGGATTCAGCACGATAGACAATATCCACACAGTGACCAAACTCATTGAAGTTTCGTGAAATTTCAAGATGCTGCTCTGTCTAAGGATCATCGACTTAAAGAAGGCCTTCAATTCTGTTGAGACTGAGGCGGTCATCGAAGCCCTGGCTAAACAGGGCGTTCATACTCAGTATATCAAAATCTTCCTCGACCTGTATTGTGGATTCACCACAAGGATCTCACCTTTCTATAAGGAAGTGATCATTGATGTAAAGAGAGGGGTGTGGCAGAGTGATACCATTTCACCAAAACTCTTCAGTGCCACCCTTGAGAACATCATGCGACGCCTGGAATGAGAAGTAATGGGAGTGAAGATAGACGGTCGGCAATTACACCAACTCTGCTTCACTGATGAAATTGTTCTCATAAGGCCAAACATTAGCCAAGCGGCACAAATGCTGGCCGACTTCGACTACGAGTGTGGAAAGGTCGGATTGCAGCTGAATTTTAACAAGACGATGTTCTTGAAAAATGAACTGGTCCCTGAAGCTCCATTTGCTCTCAATGGAATGAACATCTCCAAATGCAGCAGCTTAGTGTACCTGGGTCTAGAAATCAACATGAGGAATGACTTGGTGCCAGAACTGCGCAGGAGGAAGAGAGCAGTGTGGAATGCATTCAAGAGCATTGAAGAGGTAGTTAAGAGAATGAAGAACCTCCAACTCCAGGCACATCTTTTCGATTCCACCGTTCTTTCTGCACTAACAGATGCCTCAGATTCCTGGGCCCTTCGCAAACAGGATGAGAATTCTATTAGAGTATCCCAAAGAGGAATCGAAAGAGCTCTGCTGGGAATATCATGTCTCACTCAAGTGAGAGAAGGAATCCAGAGTTCTGACCTCCATCGATGGTCAAAAATCAGGGATGCTGTCTCATTTGCCAAGGCATCAAAATTCAGATGGGCCGGTCATGTAATGCGATTCAGGGACAACCGCTGGACTAGAGCTGTTACCGATTGGATTCCTGAGGAGTGGAGGGCTGCAAGTGTGTTGTAGGGGATGCCCGGGAGAAGCCTATGCCCCCAGAGTAGGTATTTATGGGGACATCACAATTTTTTAGTAAGAACAGGAAGAAGTAGGAATTCGGACTTCATGACATGCCCTCTCAGAGAAAGGATTAGCCCTAGTCAAAAAAAAATCATAGCAAAATGTGAATAGAATATCATGTTTTCCCTGCTGACATAATCCGCCATTGTTGTTCTGGAAATGTCCTTTAGATGAACTCATTCTTCTCCATGAGAACATGGAGAACATGGTGAGAAGGTGCCAACCCTGTTATGCATATGGATGAACTTCAGCAGGCAGTTCAGTTTCTGTTCAGCAGACAGGACAAGGTGTGGACTTTGTCCTGTAGGATCTCTAAGTTTGGGTTTTGCTTTGGAACTACATGTGGTGCTCAGAACTTACTCCTGGCTCAGTGCTCTGGAGGCATTTTTGGCTGGGCTCGGGGACCTTATGAGGTTCTGGTAAATTGAACTCAGGTCTCATGCAGTAAGCTGAGTTCCCTGACCACTGCACTACCTCTTTGGCCCCCAGGAAACTTAAGAGTGTATGATGATAGGAAAGAGCACTTCTAGGTAATACTGAGGTCACCTGAACTCCCAGATTCCCAAGTACTCAGAAAATAGGATGCAAATGAATCGCCACATCTTTGGGCATAAAGAATATCCTGGGGTGCACGTGGAAAGGTACTACAGCACGCAGGGCACTTGGTCCCCTGAGCACAGAGACAGGAATCAGTCCTGAGCACAGCCCAAACAAACAAACCATAAAGACATGTCAAGGAAGACACATGCTCCCTTGAGTGTCAGATGCAGCTTGTTGTCTTTGTTCCGGGGATGACGAGAATGTTTAGGGCTCAGGTGGGTTTGGAGGGAGCTTCTGTGTGTTTGGTGTTGCATGTGCACAGCCGCCCATGGAGGGGGTGGCGAGAAGGCGCCAAGGGCTGCTTTACTCTGTCAAGGCTGCTCGGGGGTCTGGGTGCTATTCCAGATGCTCCACGACCCCCAGTGTCTCTGGGAGATGCAGAGCAAACACGAATCTGACTCCTCTTTGTGTGGTCATCCCTCACTACACCTGGGTAAGTGCACATGCACACTCACACACACACATTCACACACACACACACACGATGTGTTTCCAATCTCTTACTTTACAAACTGCTGTAGTATCTACGAAACCAGTCTCAATCATTTTTACCCTTCCCGGTGGCTTGCCTCAGAATGAATGATGTGTTTTCTTTACTTGAGGTTTGATGAATGAATGATGTGTTTACTTTCTTTACAGGATGTAATCTTTCCTAATTACCAGAGTCCTGGTGCTTGGTGCTGCCTGCGGGTTATGTCCCTGATCTGAGAGGCAGGGGCGTCTCTGCTCTGATGACTCGAGGCTTTATCTTTTTCTTCCCAGGGAGAAAGTAAAGTCCTGGGGCACATGCTTTCTTGCAGGACCCCCTGGGTGTGAGGCCCCAAACCTGAGGGTTCTCTGAGCCCCGCTGGGCGTGGCCGCAAATCAGAGAAAGAAGGAGCCTGTGCTGCTGTTTCCCGGTGTATATATTCTAGCCACGGGAGCCGTGACTCAGTCACTCCTTCTTGACCTTTAGATACGCACTGTTCTGGCACTGCCACCAGGGTCCACTCCCCCAGTGACTACTGCCCGAGTGTCCACTTCCCTTCCTGGTGTACATGCCCTCCCTTGTGTCCACTTCCCGAGCATCTACTTTCCTTTTCTGGTGTCCACTTCCAATCCATAGTGTCTGCTTCTCTCTACAGCATCCACGTCCCTCCCTGGTGTCCACTTTCCTGCCTGGTGTCCACTTCCCTACTCAGCTTCCACTTCCCTCCCAAAGTGCCCACTGCCATCTCTAAGTGTCCACATCCCTCCCCTATGGCCACTTCTCTTTCCAGGTGTCCACTTCCCCTCCCTGGTATCCACTTCCGTCTCCCAGTGTCCTTTTCCATCCTTGGTGTTTACTCCATCCCTTAGTGCCCACGATCTTCTCCCATTGCCCACTTCCCTCCCTGATGGCCACTCCTCTCCCCGAGCTTCACTATCCTCCCCTAGAGTCCACCTCCCTCCCCGAGTGTCCACTACCCTCTCTGCTGTCCACTTCCATCCCTTAGTGTCCACTACACTTTCTCAGTGCCCACTTCCCTCCATTAGTGTCCACTTCCCTCCCCAAGTGTCCACTTCCCTCCCCGAGTGTATATTTTCTCCCGACAGTGCCCACTTTCCTCCTCGAGGGTGTTCAGGCTGCCTGTGTCTCCCAGTCCACCTCTAGGGCAGCGTTTCAGTTCATGACTGAGGCTTGAGCTGTTGTCAGCTCTCTGTGAGCCTGCGGCCTCCCCACCTGCTCACCTGCTGCTGCAAGGGGCCGGCCTGGCTCCTGGAGACAGGAGCCCCAGACTGCTAATGTGCGGAAAAGATTAAGTCCCGCAACTATATGTGGGGTCACCACCAAGGCCGACGATGTGCTGGACCTCTATCTGCACCAGGGTGGGGGTGTCCTGACCCTGTGTTCCCGGGGGGGGTGGCCTGACCCCGTGTTTCCCAGGTTGGATGGTGTGCTGAGCCCCTGTTTGTTTTTTCTTGCAAAACAACAGCTCCCTGGTGTGGTGCCAGAATCACAAGCAGTGTTCTAAGTTACGTGGCCTCACACTGCATGCAGTTCCCACAAGTGTGGGATAATTGGTTGTGGGGGAGAGAGAGAAGAGTGAGAGGAAAGAGAGAGAACGAAAAGATGGGAGCAGAGAGTAGAGAGGGGGGAGAGCAAGGAGAGAGAGGAAAGAGAAGAGACAGAGTAAGAGAGGGAGAGGAAGTGAGAGAGAGAGAGAGAGAGGGAGAGAGGAGGGGGTGGACACAATCCTGGCTGCTGCTCTGGCCCTCCTGGGAGCACGTGCATTGTGAGCCCCTGGGGACAGCTATGGAGACGGTGCTGTGCTGTCACATACATGTGGGGTCACATCCGCAGTGATCATGCACAGTCTCTCGCTCTAGCCAGGGTTGCACCTCCCTTTGGCACCTGTTTCTGTTCTGGGGTTTCTTATCTCATTGGTTGCCTCCCAGCTGCCACCCTGGTGCCATGCCCTGGCCTCCTCCTCGATGCAGGTGGGTTGGTCACTTTTGTGGCCACACTCAGCAGTGCTCGGGACCGACGCCTGGCCCTGTGCTTGGGAATCGCTCCTGGCGGGGCTCTGGGGAGTCTGTGCGGTGCCGGGGGCCAGTGTGTGGAAGCCAGATGCCCCGTGTGCTGTACTAGACTCTATCCTAGAACTGACTGTTTTAGAGCAGGGGCTATATCTGCAGAGGAATTCTGATTGCCTTTGATTTTGAGGCCACCCCTGGTGATGCTCAGTGGTCATTCCTGACTCTGCACTCAGAAATTATTCCTGGCAGTGCCCAGGAGACTCTGTGGATGCTGGGGATAGAACCCGGGTCGGCCACATGCAAGGCAAGTGTTCCACCCGCTGTACTCTCTCTCCAGCCCAGTAATTTGATTTTTAAACAAGTCAAGCCTTTTCTAATGCACATATTCCAGATACCACACCCATATACTACGCATCCTGTGTAGACTGAACTATGTTATGTGTTTGCCCAAGTCCCCAATAAAATACACACACACACACACACACACGTTATTCAATATTCTACCTTCAGAATGGCATCAGAAGTTACATTCAGTTTATGCCACCAATTGCAGTTTACAGAGATTGCAGCCAGCGCTGGGTTCTTTTCATGAAGGATAGTTGCCCACAGAGAGCTCTTTTCTGAGTGGGGCTCCTTTTCCCTTTGACTTTCCATTACCATGGCCCTCTAAATGAGGGGCCAGCTGGCAATTTCTCTCCAAGGCCTGAGATGGATATTTTCCTGTAACCCATCGGATCCCCAGCTCGCCCTGAGTCAGTGATAGACAACATATAAGCCTTTTTATCATTGTAAGGAACCTTTTAATGGGCACTGACATGGGACCATTACATCATGTTCCTATCATAAAACCTACTTACCCCCCCAACTATTAAAAAGTTGGAATAGACTAGTAGCCTTTTAAAGGCCGAACATGATTGCCACTCATTACCTCTATTGCAAACTGCAACACCCAAAAAGAGAGAGAACAAAAGGGAATGTCCTGCCGTAGAGCCAGTGTGGGGTACTGGGACAAGGGGTGGGGGTTATGGGAGGGATACTGGGAGCACTGTTGGAGGAGAATGGGTACTGGGAAGGGATGGGCAAATGATCATTGTATGACTGAAATGCAAACAAGAACGTTCATAAGTTTGTAACCGTACCTCAAGGTGATTCACTAATAATTTTTTTTTAAGTCAGAATCATTCTTAGCTTCCCAGCTCTATCAAGATAGATTCCAGGCGGGATTCTCTGTGGTCCTCTGTGAATCTCTTAGCTATGCCGTGACACTCATATACTGAAAACCAAACTCAATCCCAACTATTCCAGTGCATTCTTCTGTCCAGAAAGGCTCTTTCCATGTGCTCAAAACCAGATGGTTTCCCTCCTTTACTGCGTGCTCTGCACTGTCTTGGGAAGATGTTCTGAGTGAATGAATGGGTGACATTGGTGAGAAAAATCTCACCTCAGTCACCGTTCATTTCTGAAAGTGAAAAATCTGATTATTCGAGCTGGTCAAAATGAAACAAGGTCTGGCAGAGGAAGGAAGACTCTGCATGACCATTGTCTGCTCTGTCCTCTCCTTTCAGCCTCTGCCGTGGCTGTTGTCTTTGAGCTTCTTCCTTCTCTGTGAAGGCAGGACGGGAATAACGCCAGTGACATGTACACGGGACTGGCAGTGAGTAGTGTCCTGTGGATGACCACACACCAGCCAGCCGTGGACAGAGCACTTTGCATCTGGGTTTTGCAAATCCTCCCCAGCTCTCTTTCTTACATATGTGTACACATTTCTCAGATGCCCTCCTGTAGTTCTGTGGGTGAAGTCAGGTCCCTGGTGCCTGACTAAGCACTTTCACGTGTGAGATGTGCGCTGCCCCTCGGAGAGACTGGGGTCCCCGTTTCCTTCCCCAGCTCGTCTCTGTGAAGCAGCCGCCCTCAGGACACTTGCCCTTCCGCCCTGGCTATGAGAAGTCGGTCGCTGGACGCTTCTTTCCCATGTGCTCTCAAGGTTGCGTGTGGCAACAGAGTGATTTGGGGCTTATCTTGGGGCCTTGCATGCTGCTTTGATCTCAGTGGGGGTCTGGGCAATAGGAGGGCTACAGCTAGGAATTCTTCCTCCATTTCTGGGTGTATACAGAGCCAAATTTAGAGGTGAGGAAAATGGGTTTTGTTTGTGTGAACATCTGGCCAGCTTCATTTGACATTTGTGAAATTTGTTGGATGAGGGTCAAACCTCTAAAACACAACCAAATGGGAGCATGGAAGGTTTCTGGTTTGTGTTCTACACGTGGGGTCATGTGGTCCTGGCTGTAAAGTGAAAGAGAGCTCACTGCCTGAGGGTGCGAAATGCCAGTACCCCTCTACCAGCCTGCGCGACTTACCTCAGGGACACCCATCCTTGCCAGTGTGATTCACCTCAGGGTGCCCTGTATTTGCCTGTGCGATTCACCTCAGGGACCCCTAGACCAGCCTGTGTGACTCTCCTTAGGGACCCCTATACTGCCTGTGTGACCTCACCTAAGGGACCCCTGTACCTTCCTTTGTGACCTCACCTCAGGGACCCCCTATACCTGCCTGTATGACCTCACCTCAGGTGCTCTGTACCTGCCTGTGTGACCTCACCTCAGGGACCCCTATACCTGCCTGTGTGACCTCACCTCCGGGACCCTTATACTTGCCTGTGTGACCTCACCTCAGGTGCTCTGTACCTGCCTGTGTGACCTCACCTCAGGGTCCCCTATTCATGCCTGTGTGACCTCACCTCAGCGACCCCTAATCCTGACTGTGTGCCCTGACCTCAGGGACCCTTATACCAGCCTGTGTGACCTCACCTCAGGGACCCCTGTACCTGCCCGTGTGACCTCACCTCAGGTGCTCTGTACCTTTTTGTATGACTCACCCCGACAACCCTATCCCTACCTGTGGGACTCACATCAAGGAGCCCAGCTTCTGGCCATCATGACGTCACATCAGGAACCTTGTATCTGTTTATGACCTCAAGTCAGGGTTCTTCTCCCTCACTGTTTGATTCACCACAGAGCCTCGTGTCTCTACCCATGTGACCTCTCCTCACAGCCCCATCTATGCCTCTGTGACCTCAGCTCACAGCCCCTGTGGTCCCTGTGTGACCTCAGCTGACAGCCCTTGCCCTCCCTGTGTGACCTCTGCTCACAGATTCCTGTCCCAGCCCCTTCAGAGCTTCTTCACAGCTGCTGTGTGACGCCACTTCAGAGCCCCTTCTCTGCCTGTGGGACTCCACAGAGAACTCCATCTATGTCCATGAGACCCACCTCAGAGAGCTTTCCCTACTTTTGTGATCCACCTCAGTGCCCTTGTTTCTACTTGTGTGACCCTGAGAAGACCTTCCCAATTTGTTGCAACACATCGTGAACTGTTCTGCCCTATCCAAAGGACCCCACCTCACAATCCCAAGTCCCAGCTTAAGTGACCTCACCTCTTCTGTGACCTAACCTCAGAGTCCTGTGTCCCTGCTTGTGTGACCCCACCTCAGAATTCTGTGATCATGTTTGTGTGACCCCACCTCAGAGCCCTGTGCCTGCGTCTGTGACTCCACCTGAGTCTCATGTCTCTACATGTGTGATCCCACTTCAGAGCTGTGTGCCTGCACCTGAGATTCCTGTGTCCCTGCCTGTGTGACCCCACCTGAGAGTCCTGTGTCCCTGGACATGTGACCCCACCTCAGTTTCCGTGTCCTTGCCTGTGTGACCCCACCTCAGTCCTGTTTACCTACCAATGTGACCCCACCTCAGAGCCCTGTGTCCCTGCCAGTGTGACCCCACATAAGTACTGTGTTCCTACATGTGTCACCTCATCTAATAGTCCTGTGTCCCTGTTTGTGTGACCCCACCTCAGAGTCCTGTGTTAGTGCCTGTGTGACCCCACCTCAGAGCCCATGTCTCTACCTGTGTGATTCCTACTCAGAACTCCAAGTCTCTAATTGTATGACCCCGTGACATAGCCCATGTTTCTGCCTGTGTGACCCCACCTCAGAGTTTGTGTTCCTGCCTGTGTAACCCCACCTCAAAGTCCTGTGCTCCTACCTGTGTGACCCCACCTCAAAGTCCTGTGTTTTTGCCTGTTGACCTATCTCAGAGCCCCCGTGACCCTAATAGTTTTACCCAATGTCTGACCCATGTCCTTTCCTGTGTGATCCCACCTAAGAGCCGTGTCCCTGCCTGGTCCCGGAGAGCAGGACCGAGGCCCACTGGCCGCATGTCCCGGAGGAGCCGGCTGCTTCAGGAGGTGGCGAGTGTCCAGTCTGCAGGTGACGCTCAGGTTCCGTCGGGGTCAGGTTGAGCCGTGGCTGTGCCGCGCTCACAGTCACCCCCTTGAGTCCCTCCCAGACCCTGGGTCTGATGTCTCCACAACGACTCCAGCCCCCGACCACCGGATCCCAGTCAGCCTGGCGCCTGCAGCGTGGTGGGAATGGCCGCGCTTCTTGGGCTGCTGACTTCGGGCAATAATCTGTGCCATCCTCGGGGAGAGGCGGGCGGCCCTGGGGTCCGCTGTCTGCAGCCTAGAGGCTTTAAAACAGCTACTGATCCCTCCCCCCACCCCCCGTATGAGCTGATCGATGAACTTTCAAGCTTTGCACCAGCCCCGGTGCCGCTCAGGGTCACCTCTGTCTCTGCTCTCGGGAGTTACTCCTGGGGGCTGGGGCAGGTACGGGATGCCGAGGATGGAGCCCGGAGGGCCTTGTGCCACGCCAATGCCCACCCACTGTCCTCTGGCTGCGGCCAGCCCCTATGTCTCCATCCCAGTGTTGGAGGTGTTTGGAGTTTGGCCTCCCAAGGAACGAGCCCAGGGCTGTCTCTGCCATGCAGGTGCCTCCGCTGAGCCCCCAGCCCCATCTCTGACCCTGGTCCGCAGCCTCTCTGCTGCTTGGCTAGAGGGCCCGGCAGTGCTTCAGATTTGGGAGGGGCCTGGCCTGGGACAGGGCTGAGTGGAACTGAGGCTCTCACAGATTGGCAAGGGCCCTCAGCATGGAAGACAGGGGAGCCGTGCCGATATCTCAGCGCGTCAGCATGGGAGCATGGGGAGCACTACAGAGCATCCGGCCCCTCCCTGCCCTCCCTCACCCCGACGGGGTGATGCCCGCTCACCTGCTCGGAGAGAAAAGCACAGTGCAGGGCCAGGCAGGTTGCAACAACTTTATTATATCACAAACAATCTGCTATCATATTTTCTAAGTTAAACTATAGGCAAACATATTTCATCGTGTGAATCACACACACTCAGGAATTGATCAAAGGTGACTGAGTGTCGTCAGCTATTGTTCTTAATGGTGATGACATAGTCCCGGTACTCTTCTGAGGACAGTGTTGTACCAAGGTTAAATCCATGTGACTCGGGGAGAAAACTATGGGATAGCAGTGAGAAGGGTCGGGAGGGCTGGGTGGGGGCCCGGATGGTGTCGGGCAAAGCACATGTCCATGGTGGGCAGAAGGGACGGGTACCAGATGGTCATGGGGAGACCATTCTGGAACATTCTGTATGGTAATGGGAGTGCTGAGAGCCCTGTTAGATTGGGGGTCCCCAGGGTGTCTGAGGGGGGTGTCTGACCTTGAGGCCTCAGGGCAGAGGGCCCCATGGGGCAGCAGCCCCTGTGCCCAGCGCCCCCTAGCGCTTCAATTTCCGGGCTGGGGCGCCCTGACCCTGCTGCCCATAGGGGGCAACAACTGACCGTCGGCGCCATGCCCGCCGGGTGGCACCACTGCTCGAGCCCTGCTGGGGTGCGGGCAAATGTGCGGGCACACGCTGCCATGCAGGTGGGACCTGATTGGCACGATTGACCAGGGAATGCTGGTGCCCTGCCCGCTGGGTGGCCTTGCTTCTTCTGCCCTGCTGGGGTGCGGTCACATATGAGGGCATACGGTGCCACGCACGTGGGACCTGGTTGGCACGACTGACAGGTGCACTCTGGCCCCACGCTCGCCCCGTGGCACTGGCCAGGCCCTGCTGGGGTGCGGGCACATAGGGGAACCTACGGTGCCACACAGGTAGGACCTGGTTGGGAGGAGCCACAAGTGGCTGTTTGTACCACCCTTTCTGGGGGGCACCACTGGTTGAACCCTGCTGGGGTGCTGGCACAGGCAGCCTCAGAGTTGCAGAAGCCACAAGTGGCCGCTGGTGCCACCCCCGCTGGGTGGCACCACTTTTCAAGCCCTGCTGTGGTGCGGGCACAAAGGGCGGCACAGGGTGCGGCACCTGTGGGATCTGGGTGGCGGGTGCAGGCACAGGTGCACCCTGGGTACCACGTGGCCCCGGCACTTTGGGAGGCACGAGCTGCCTTGGGGGTGCAAACTGGAAGACTGGCACGGACAGAGCCCCACCCTGGGTGCCACTTAGCCCCCGCATGTTGGGAGGCCCGAGCTGCCGCGGCAGCGCAAACTGAAACGCTGGCACTGGCACATGGGTGCCCTGGGTGCCACTGGGCCCAGGTCCAGCGCCCGGCTGGTGCCTCTTGCCTTGAGGGCCTTGCAGCTTTGTAAGGCCATTCCATTTCCTCTTTTTGGACTGATTGGATGTCCCTGGGGCCTGGACGTGGGTGGTCTGTCCCTGGGGTGCAGCCAGCGTGGCGCGTGGCTGGGTCACGGGGACACTGGGCGGATCTACTTCCATATCGCTCAATGGTTCCCCTTGGGATTCGGTGTCCATAGACTGAACACTACTCCCACAGGACTCTGTTTCCATGGACTCTACGTCACTATCAGGGGCCTGCGTGTCCTTGGTGGACACAGCGTGACCATGGTCAGGGGCTGTAGGGCCCCCTGCGGCAGCAGGTGCAGCTGGGGCGGGCACTGCCGCCGGGGGCGGAGGCGGAGGGGCCTCCTTCTTGGGTGCTGGGGCCTCCTTCTGAGGTGCCGGGGCCTCCTGGGGCTCTGGGGCCTCCTTCTGGAGTGCTGGGGCCTCCTTCTTGGGTGCTGGGGCCTCCTTCTTAGGTGCTGGGGCCTCCTTCTGAGGCGCTGTGGCCTCCATCTGGGTCTCTGCGGCCCCGTTCTGGGCTGGGGCGGTGGCCACCGCCTGGCCAAGAGGTGTTTTCTGGCCTATCAAGGCCTGGCAGTGAGGCGTGCCCCCCTGGAAGCACGGGGCTTTCCGTGGACAGTAGACCACGGCCTCGCACCAGTCGTTAGGGTGGCGAATGGGCCATCCCTCATCGTCAGAGGGGACTAACAGTGGGCCTTGGGGGCAAGCCCGCTGGCCATAGTAGCCCTGGGCAGAGTGGGGGCCTGGCTGGCTATAGGAGCCAGCCCCCTGCCCATAGGACCCCGTGGGCTGGACACTGGGCCCCGGCTGTTGGTAGTAAGTTGGCAGGCCGTGGAGATACGGCCCTGGGTTGTAGGGATAATGGGCGTGGGGCTGTGGCTGCCCCGGGTAGCTGGGCCCACAGTAGCCCCATGTGCATGACGCCTGGGATGGTCGCAGTGTCCCCAGGTCCTGGTGGAATCGCACGTCGGAGGGTCTCCGTGTCATCTCAGGTCAGGGCTCTGTAGATCACAGGCCACACTCAGACCCTGGCAGCCCAGAGACGCACAGCCCCTCCATGCAGTGGGGTCCCTTCCTCCACCTTTGGGGTCCCCGTGGTCACACAAAAATATTTTCTTGTTTGGTCGGGTTCGGGGCCACACCATGGTGCCCAGGGCTGACTCCAGGTCGGCCTCAGGGGTCCCTCCTGGTGGGTCTGGGGGCCCATCTCCGGAGCCCGCGGGTGAGTCTGGATCATGCAAGGCAAGTGCTGTCAGCCCAGAATACACCTCCTATCTGGAGATTCCCACCCTGCTCCCTAGAGGCTCCCTGGACTCCTCCCTCTGGACTCCCACCCTCCTTGGTAGCTGTTTCCCAACCTCCTGCCTAGAGTCTCTCCACTCTCCCTAGCTGTTCCCCTTCTCCTCCCTGGGGAGTCCCATCATTTTCCTCGGGGCTACCCACCCTCCTCCATTGTGGCTCCCCACCCTCCTCCCTGAGGGTCTCCCGCCTTTTGTCCTGGGCTGCCATGCCCCCTCCCCTGAGACCGTCCTAGCTCTGGCTGGCCCCGTTTCCCTGACCCTTGGTCCCCCATCTCTGCCCCAGGTCTCTGCCCCCGCGCCCCCGCCACGTGCACTCACTGTTGGCTGGAGGGGTCGGAAAGGGATGACCAAGCTGTGGGCTGGTGCAGGTCCTTGGCGAAACAGCAGCGGGCAGCGCCAGGCGCTGGGCAGCGACCTAGCCCTCGTCTGTCACAGGAATTGAGGTCCCCTGTTGGCGACTAGCGTCCGATCGGGAGTGTGCCGGACCGGCGCCTCCCTAGGACCCAGCGTTCCTTCTGGGATACCCTCAGCGACATGACACGTGACGTCAAAACTTGGGCCTCGGGGGTCCTACACGCTGGAACCTCCCCGCACACCCCCCCATGTGCGCACATGGGACCTTCAGGTGCACGGATCGAAAGGCGCAAAGGCTTGGGCGCCTCCATGGAGCGTCTGGCGCGGGTTCCCGCAGAATCAGAGCCTCCCCGGGAGCCTCACTAGCCTGGTACCGGGTCAGGCTTCGACCCGTTTGTCCTGCACGTGCCGAGCCTTCGCCTCCCCGCCCCCGCCCCACTCGTAACTTTGTACCCTCGCGCTCTGCGGCCTCCTCTGTGCACGGTTGGCATCCTCCGAGCAATGTGGGGTGTGCCCATGGGATGCGCTTGTGTAAGACACGCGTCCTTGAAGCAGGGTCCCTTGGAATCCCTCTTAGGATTTGGGGCGGGGTTTGGGCGGTACCCGCCACTGCCCCCGGAGATACTCAGGGAACCAAAGCATAGAAGGAAATGTATGGGACACTCTCTGGGATCTCTTTGGGTTCTGATATGCTTTGGGTCCACCTCGTTCTGTCCTGGGGTTACCATGTCCCCTCCCCTGGGGCTGCCACGCCCCCTTAGACCTCCCTCCCTCCAGCTCACCCTGTTTCTCTGACCCCTGGCCCCCCCTCTCTGTATCCTGAGGTCCACATCCCAGTGCACCGGGTGTCTGTCCCGCCCGCGGACACTCACCTTGGGCTGGAGCGGTCGGAAAGGGGTGATCAAGGTGTGGGCGGGTGCGGGTCTGCGGCGGAACAGCCAGTGGGCAGCGCCAGGCGCTGGCCAGCAAGCCGGGCCTCCTCTGTCGCAGGAATTCACTCCTGAACTGTCGACTAGCGCCGAGCGGGAGTGTGCCGGTGCGGCGCGTCCCTAGGAACCAGCGTTCCTTCCGGGATACCCTTAGTGACGTGGCCCGTCACCTCAGAACTCGGGGCTGGGGATCCCGCACGCTCGAACCCCCCGAGCCCCCCCAACACATGCACACATGGGACCGTCGGGCGCATGGAGTGGAGGGCGCCAAGGCTTGGGCGCGTCCACGGAGCGCCCGGGCACGGGGTCCCGCAGAATCGGAGCCTCCCCGGGGCGGTCGGGGTGTGGGTGAGGCCCGACGGGAACGTGGGGCAATGGAGCCTCGGGGCGCATCTGGGGAGCTGGGGGCCAGGCAGGGACTCCAGGCCTGAGATGCTGCTGAAGGGCGCACCGCACGTGGCTGGGTGTTTTGTTTACACCTGTGTTGGGGTCCCTCCTGTTGAATAATACGAGTTGACCCTATTTGTATTTATTGACGACTAGATTCAGCCCACCCGGTTATTGTCCCGAGTATGAAAGGAGGATAGTGTGGATATCATTTGGATAAACATGGATGTCTTACATAACGGTTAGTCATGACAGAACTCTTATCATGATTGGCTTGTCCCGGTCCCCTTTACACAGACCAGACATTCAAATGGTGAGCTGGTTCCTGGTGGAGCATTGTGAGAACAGTAAGGCATTGTGAAAAACATGTCACCTACTTTTTTTTTTTTAACAACACAGCAAATTTTATTTAAAAAAGCATAGCTAAATTCAATATGATGTTTAATAACATGGCTGTATGGAGAAGCAAAAGGGAAAATTTTTGCTTGCTTATAATCACTAGTAATTAACATCAGCTATATGGAGAAATCACATAATATGCTTGCATTTTATTTCCTGTTACTTTATAAGTTAAAAAATTACACTGACAATAGAAATTAGAATGCTTCTAGAAAGCTACTTAGAGTTTATTTCCTGTTCAACCTACTCACTCTAATGACTCCTATACGAATTTAACACAGGGTAAAAAGCAGAAAACATTTGATGAATTTCATCTTGCTGTTCAGAAAAGTCACTGCCATAATTGCAGAAAATTGACTGCTTCTTCAAAAACACATCTGCTGGTGATTTTTAAACAACGTTTTTCTTTCTAATTTCTGAGTACTGATTACATTATGACAAATCCTAATAATTTTGAGTGCAAACTGAACATGTCACTTGCATAGATATAAATAAAAGCAAAAAAATATTCACTCCTGTGACTAAAAAGAAAAAAAATAAAGAAATTTTCTTTTATTTGTTCTGGGTTGGTTGCTTTCACTTATTAACTCTTAATATTTATATATATATATATGCCTCCAAATAAGATATTTTATTTTCTGTTGCTTTCTAATTAAGTTTATAACTTTAGTTTGAAATTATTTTTAATTTAGAAGCCAAAATTATTTATGCTTTGATGGTGATTCCCATCCAGTAGGTGAAAAGGAGAATTTTTACATATGAAACTAAAGTAAAAAATATTAAGAAAGATTGATAAGAAAATCTTGAACAAAGGCTTGATTTATATAGGAGGTATGGCAGAAAAACCTATTCTCTACCAACTGAGTATTTTTGTGAAGAAAACCATTGCCAAGAAGATTTTCAGGAAATTACACAAATTATGTTTTAAAAAAAAACACTTGTTTAGTTGAGTTCTATGTTTAAATTGATAGAACAATACATGATCTAAGAATTATATGACTCCGTGATGCTGAAAATGAGTAAAGTTTAGACTTTAAGTCAAATGTTCTATATGTTAATAGCAAATCTGAAGGCTGGTTTTATCATCTGGGGAAAGAAAGATAATTTCTTGACCATAATACTTGGACTTTAACGGAGGTAAGATACCTGAAGTCTTTACAAGTAGGATGTTCATTTTTATCCAAAACCAGGACTGCTGAGCGTGAAAGGATATGTTATCATTACTCTAAGACACAGATGTGAACCAGAGTGTCTTAATTATGGTAAATACCCTGTTTGATAAATCCAACATCTACGTTGCTTTTGGTCTGGATATACGTACTGTATTTTTTTAATTTTGATAGTAGATTATTTCTGTCCTTTGTTGTAAGCTGCATGCATTTTAATATAGTATTATATATTGTGTATATCAAAAGAGGAATATTAAATATTGTGTATATCAGAAGAGGAAGTTCTGACTAATATTTGGCCATGTTTCTTTTTTGAGTCTTCCCTGTGAAAGTGGAGTGAGGTTTGGTCAGTAGCCGCTTGGTAATCTCTCAAGGTGAAGATTCGTTTGTCATTTTGTGTTTGAACTATTAATGGTTATGTGAATGCAAAGTTTATATTTTAGAAGTGCAATGTTAGCATACCACATACCACCCTATGTTTAAACATAATTTTTCTATCAATTTAAACATAGAGCTCAAATAAGCACGTGCTTATTTTACTACACATTACCATACTACATCAAAACGCTAACAGTCCTCTGACACTGTCCATAGAACCATCCATTCCTTCCTGCCCACCTGTATTCCTTAGTGTTGTTTGCTTTAATCATGGTCTATTTCATTGCTTTGTTTCTTTCCATTCCACATATGGCTGAGGTGGTCTGGTATTTGTCTTTCTCTTTTGGATTTACTTTAGCTCAACTCCCTCTAGTTCCACCCTTGTAGAAAAATGCTGGACTTTTTTTTCACATTTAAATTATATTTAATATTTTATCTACCCATCTCCCTCAGATTGTTTCTAGATCTTGGCCATTGTAAATTGCACTGCAATGAACACAGGAGCACGTACATCTTCAGGAATTAGTGTTTTGTGTTTTGGGGATAGGGACTGAGGAATTGAAATGCTGGATCATATGGTCAGTCTGGTTTTGAGTTTTGAGATATCTCTACTGGGTTTCATAGGGGTTGACTCAGTTTACATTCCTACCAGTAGTGACTGAAGACTCCCATCATCAGTCATTTTCTCTCATACACTACAAATGACAACCCCCTTTAAGCTGCTGTTATCTTGAGCTTGCTTGAAGCCTTGCATGACCCATTTGCCCTAACAATGTTCCTGCTCCACCTTCAATTTTCAGTGACCCAACATTTTGTCCCTATGACATTTCTCCCCATGTTCCCTCCTGGTGTTACACAATAGTTCTTAGATCAAAGGTTGTGATCGGAACAGAGATTCTTCTCTCTTCTGCAGCTTGAATTTCAGGCAGCTACTGAGCATATAAACCAGTGCCCTTGGCATTGCCAGCCTGCCTCTTCAATTAATTTCAGCTTGTATGATGGGATGGGTTTAGGCAGGATTCAGTTCACTGGCTTTCCCTGTGTGATATTCATCCAAAGTCCTGAACTCAAGCTGGTTTCCTTCCCCCTGCCCCAACACCACCACCACCAGGCAATTTTTGCTTTTATACCCATTTTAAATTCATTGAGTGCTTTATGCCAGGAGTCAGGGTTTTTCATTTTTCCCTCTTCTTTTATTAGTGACTTAGAGGTTAGCTTCAAGTGGAAGGAGGTTTCTTGCATTTGTCTCTGAGCTCATTTTGCTAATGTCCACTGAACCTCAAATATTTCTTTTAAGTTCTTCTGCATAGCAAACAGCACATGGAAATGAACACTGTGAGAAGTACTGATGAATCATGGATCTCCAGGGATGCACAACTGTGCTAGCTTATCCTTAACATTTAAGTGTTTATTCCAGACATGGTTCATCTTCCTCCTGTGCCCTGACCAAGGGGGAAAGGTCACGGAACCTATTTCTTTTCCGAGTGCCAGATTTTTCCATAAATCTCACTGACCAATAATGTCAGTTTTCTAACAGGTTCAAGAAAATTTATAATTGGTATTTATCTGGCATCTAAGCAGCAGAAGAACCTATTTTTTAAACTTTTTTAATAAATTTATTTATTTTTAATTAATGAATCACCATGAGGGTACAGTTACGGATTTATACACATCTGTGCTTATGCTTCCCCCATACAAAGTTCGGGAACCCATCCCTTCACCAGTGCCCATACTCCACCACCAGTAAACCCAGCATCCCTCCCATCCTCCCCAATCCCATCTCCCCCCACCCCACCCTGTCACTGTGGCAGGGCATTCCCTTCTGTTCTCTCCCTCTAATTAGCTATTGTGGTTTGCAATAAAGGTGTTGAGTGGCCTCTGTGCTCAGTCTCTAGCCCTCATTCAGCCCGCAACTCCCTTCTCCCACATGGCCTTCGACTACATTATAGTTGGTGATCCCTTCTCTGAGTTGCCCTTTCCCCAGAATGTGAGGCCAGCCTCCTAGCCATGGAGTCAACCTCCTGGTAGTTGTTTCTACAATTCTTGGGTGTTAGTCTCCCACTCTGTTATTCTATATGTCATAGATGAGTGCAATCTTTCTATGTCTGTCTCTCTCTTTCTGACTCATTTCACTTAGCATGAAACTTTTCATGCCGATCCACTTAAATAAAAAATTTGTGACCTCCCAAAAAAGTACAATCGAAACAACATCTGCACATGTATGTTCATCGCAGCACTGTTTACAATAGCCAGAATCTGGAAAAAACCGTAATGCCCCAAAACGGATGACTGGTTGAGGAAACTTTGGTACATCTATACAATGGAATACTATGCAGCTGTTAGAAAAAAGGAAGTCAAGAATTTTGTAGTTAAGTGGATGGGCATGAAAAGTTTCATGCTGAGTGAAATGAGTCAGAAAGAGAGAGACAGACATAGAAAGACAGCACTCATCTATGGTATATAGAATATCAGAGTGGGAGACTAATACCCAAGAACTGTAGAAATAAGTACCAGGAGGTTGACCCCATGGCTTCGCGGCTGGCCTCACGTTCCGGGGAAAGGGCAACTCAGAGAAGCGATCACCAACTACATTGTAGTTGAAGACCATGTGGGGGAAGGGAGTTGCGGGCTGAATGAGGGCTAGAGACTGAGCACAGAGGCCACTCAACACCTTTATTGCAAACCACAACAGCTAATTAGAGAGAGAGAACAGAAGGGAATGCCCTGCCACAGTGGCAGGGTGGGGTGGGGGGGAGATGGGATTGGGGAGGGTGGGAGGGACGCAGGGTTTACGGGTGGTGGAGAATGGGCACTGGTGAAGGGATGGGTTGCCGAACTTTGTATGAGGGAAGTATAAGCACAAAAGTGTATAAATCTGTAACTGTACCCTCACGGTGATTCTCTAATTAAAAATAAATAAATTATAAAAATAAATAAATAAATAAAATTAACAGAATAGTAAAAAAAAAGGATTAATACCGTTGTGTGTCTTGATCTCCTATAGGTAGGTGACTTACTATTTTTATATTACATTAATTTTAGGTATATGTAATACTTCACTAAGACCCATCCCATAGAAAACTTTCTTAGAGACTAATTTTTTGCGATAAGAAATGTATTTATTGTGGGGAAAATTTGGACTCAATAGAGAAAGACCATTGAAATAATGTTATTATTTTCTCATAGAACTCTGATTCCATAGTTCTTCTTTCAATTTAGCCATTAGGTAGAACTTGGTAATGAATGATAGATACCATAAACAGTTTAATCAATATTTATTAAAATTATTTTCTCCACTGAAGTCTCTCTGGTAAGCAATAAATGTAATAAAATTAAAAAAAAATTGTGACCTCCTTTTTTTCTAACAGCTGCATAGTATTCCATTGTATAGATGTACCAAAGTTTCCTCAACCAGTCATCTGTTCTAGGGCATTCGGGTTTTTTCCAGATTCTGGCTATTGTAAACAGTGCTGCGATGAACATACATGTGCATATGCCATTTCGATTATACTTGTTTGCCTCTCTGGGATATATTCTCAGCAGTGGTATTGCTGGGTCAAATGGGAGCTCAATTTCTAATTTTTTGAGAATCGTCCATATTGTTTTCCAGAAGGGCTGAACCAGTCGGCATTCCCACCAGCAGTGTAGAAGGGTCCCTTTCTCGCCACATCCTCTCCAACAGTGGTTGCTTTTGTTCTTTTGGATGTGCGCTAGTCTCTGTGGTGTGAGGTGGTATCTTGTGGTTGTTTTGATCTGCATCTCTCTGATGATTAGTGATGTAGAGCACTTTTACATGTGCCTTTTGGCCATTCGTATTTCTTCTTTGGTAAAGTTTCTGTTCATTTCTTCGCCCCATTTTTTGATGGGGTTGGATGTTTCCTTCTTGTAGATTTCAACCAGTGCTTTATATACCATTGATATCAACCCCTTATCTGATGGGTATTGTGTAAATATCCTTTCCCATTCTGTGGATAGTCTTTGGATTCTGGTCACTGTATCTTTTGCGGTGCAGAAACTTTTTAGTTTAATGTAGTCCCATTTGTTGATCTCTGTTTTTACTAGATTGCTTAGTTCTGTGTCACCTTTGAAGATACCTTTATCTTCAATATCGTGGAGGGTTTTGCCGACCTTGTCTTCAATGTACCTTATGGTTTGTGGTCTGATGTTGAGGTTTTTAATCCATTTTGATCTGACTTTTGTGCATGGTGTCAGGTCAAGGTCTATGCCCATTTTTTTGCATGTGGTTGTCCAGTTGTGCCAGCACCATTTGTTAAAGAGGCTTTCCTTGCTCCACTTCACATCTCTTGCTCCCTTATCAAAGATTAGATGATCATACATTTGGGGTTGTGTGTAAGGGTATTCCACCCTGTTCCATTGGTCTACGGCTCTGCCTTTGTTCCAGTACCATGCTGTTTTAATTGTTACTGCTTTGAGTAAAGATTGAGGTTGGGGAGGGTGATGCCTCCCATTGTCTTTTTCCAAAGAATTGTTTTAGCTAACCTTGGACGTTTGTTGTTCCATATGAATTTTAAGATTGCTTGATCCATTTCTTTGAAGAATGTCATGGGTATACTTATAGGGATCGCGTTGAATCTGTATAATGCTTTGGGGAGTATTGCCATTTTCACAACATTGATTCTCCCTATCCACGAGCAGGGTATATGTTTCCATTTCCTCATGTCCTCTTTGATTTCATGGAGTAGCGTTTTGTAGTTTTCTTTGTAGAGGTCTTTTACTTCCTTGGTTAAGCTGATTCCGAGGTACTTGATTTTCTGGGGCACGATTGTGAATGGGATTGCTTTTTTTATGTCCCTTTCCTCTGCCTCATTGTTTGCATATATGAAGGCCATGGATTTTTTGGGTATTGATTTTGTAGACTGCAACTTTACTGTATAAGTCTATTGTTTCTAAGAGTTTCTTAGTAGAGGTTTTAGGCTTCTCTAGATATAGTATCATATCGTCTGCAAATAGTGAGAGTTTGATTTCTTCCTTTCCTATCTGGATGCCCTTAATCTCTTTTTCTTGTCTAATAGCTATCGCAAGTACTTCCAGTACTATATTGAAGAGGAGTGGTGAGAGTGGGCATCCTTGTCTTGTGCCTGATCTCAGAGGAAAGGCCCCTAGTTTTTCCCCGTTGAGGATAATGCTTGCCGTAGGCTTGTGATAGATGGCTTCGACTATCTTGAGGAAAGTTCCTCCAAACCCCATTTTGGCGAGGGTTTTCATCATGAAAGGATGTTGGATCTTGTCAAATGCTTTCTCTGCATCTATTGATATGATCATATGGTTTTTATCTTTGCTTTTATTGATATGGTGGATTATGTTGATTGATTTCCGAATGTTAAACCATCCTTGCATCCCCGGGGTGAATCCCACTTGGTCGTGATGTATGATCTTTTTGATGAGTTGTTGGATCCTATTTGCCAGTATTTTGTTGAGGATCTTCGCATCGGTGTTCATCAGGGATATTGGTTTGTAATTTTCTTTCTTAGTGGTGTCTTTGTTTGCTTTTGGTATTAGGGAGATGTGTGCTTCATAGAAACTGTTTGGGAGATTTCCTGTTTTTTCAATTTCCTGGAAAAGTTTGAGGAAAACAGGCAGCAGGTCTTCTTTAAATGTTTGGAAGAATTCGCCAGTGAAACCATCTGGGCCTGGGCTTTTGTTTTTGGGGAGGTTTTTGATCACAGTTTCAATTTCCTTAACATTGGTGGGTCTATTTAGGTATTCCAAGTCTTCTTTGTTCAGTCTTGGGAGATTGTAGGAATCGAGGAATCCATCCATTTCTTTTAGGTTCTCCTGTTTTGTGGCATATAGACTTTCAAAGTAGTCTCTAATGGTCTTTTGAATCTCACTGGTTTCTGTTATGATGTCCCCCTTTTCATTTCTGATTCGATTTATTAGGGTTCTTTCTCTTTCTTTCTTTGTGAGTCTTGCTAGCGGTTTATCAATCTTGTTTATTTTCTCGAAGAACCAGCTCTTTGTTTCATTGATCTTTCGGATTGTCTTTTTGGTTTCCATGTCATTAATTTCTGCTCTAATTTTTATTATTTCTTTCCTTCGATCTGGTTTGGGTTCCTTTTTCTGGTCCTTTTCTAAGGTCTTGAGTCGTGAAGTCAGGCTGTCTATGTGGGCCCTTTCTTCCTTCCTGAGGAATGCTTGGAGAGCTATAAATTTTCCCCTTAACACGGCTTTAGCTGCGTCCCATAGGTTTTGGCAGCTCGTGTCTTCATTCTCATTTGTTTCTAAGTATTTTTTATTTCTTCCTTGATTTCCTTCCTGACCCACTCATTGTTCAACATTGAATTGTTTAATTTCCAAGTGTTTGACTTCATTCTCCGTGTCAGTGAGTGGTTAGCTTCTATCTTCAGCGCATCGTGGTCTGAAAAGATGGTTGATACAATTTCTATTTTTCCGATTCTATTGAGGTATGTTCTGGGGCCCAGTACATGATCTATTTTAGAAAATGTTCCGTGTGCACTGGAAAAGAATGTGTATTCTTTCTTTTGGGGGTGTAAGGCCCTGTATAGGTCTATTAGGCCTCTCTCTTCAATTTCTTCTTTCAGAGTCAGTGTTTCCTTGTTGAGTTTTGTTCTTGTCGATCTATCTAGAGGCGATAAGGCCATATTGAAGTCTCCGACTACTATTGTGCTGTTAGTGATGTCCTCTTTGAAGTCTGCTAGGAGTTGTTTTAAATATTTAGCTGGTCGCTCATTAGGTGCATATATGTTTAAGAGTGTGATTTCTTCCTGTTGTACATATCCATTGATAAACAGAAAATGACCTTCGCTGTCCCTTTTAATCTTTTTCAACCTGAAATCTATGTTGTCGGATATTAGGATGGCCACTCCAGCTTTTTTACGGCGGTTGTTTGCTTGCAGGATTGTTTTCCATCCTTTGACTTTGAGTCTATGTTTACTCTGTTTGTTCAGGTGTGTTTCTTCCAGGCAGTAGAATGATGGGTTTAATTTCTGGATCCATTTTGCCACTCTGTGTCTCTTTATGGGTGCATTTAGGCCGTTCATGTCACCTACTTTTATGACAGGAGTTGAGGGCCACAGCCGGCTGTACCAAGGGCTTCTGCTTGGCACTGCTCAGGCATCTCTCCTGGCATTGTTGGGGGTACAAAATTCAGAATTGAAGAGGGCACATCCAGGACAGCTGTTAGCCCTTGGAATTTCATTCCCACCCTTAACAACATAATTTAAATTTTTTTTCTTAATTGAATCACTGTGGGATGACCCTCACAAAGCTGTTCATGATTGGGTTTCAGTCATACAGTGTTCTAACCCCCGTCCCTCCACCAGTACACATTTCAGTGTTCCCAGTTTCCCTCCTGCCACCTCCTAGCCTGCCTCTACGGCAGGCACTTCCTCTCTCTCTCTTTCTCTCTCTTTCTCTCTCCCTCTCTCTCTCCCTTCCCCCCCTCACCGGATCTGGGTGCACAGTTGCACTGTACACAGTGTTTTGCCTTTTTTTTTCTGATTCATTTCTATGTTTTGTTACAGTTGTTATTCTCTTCTGTGTTGGAAAGCTTCTTCTTTTTTTTTAACTAAATCACCGTGACATATATGTACAGACTTACAAACTTTCATGATTATACTTCAGTTATACAATGATGGAGTACCCACCCGTCCACCAGTGCCCATTCTCCACCACCAATGTTCCCAGTATCCCTCCCGGCACCACTACCTCTTCCCACCCTCTGCCTCTGTGGCAGGTACATCCCCTCCTACTCTCTCTCTCCCTTTGGGGGTTATGGTTTGCACTACAGGTACTAAGAGGTTATGTTTTGTCCTTAGTCTACTTTCAGCACGCATCTCCCATCCAAGTGATCTGTCCAACCATCATTTACTTAGTGGTCCTTTCTCTGTCCCAGCTGCATTTTCCCCCAGCATGTGAGGCCAGATTCCAAGCTGTGATGTGATCCTCCTGGCCCTTGTCTCTACTGTCCTTGGGAGTTAAATATGTTGGAGAGCTTCTATGGACTCCATGGGTATTGGAAACGAAGGTCTCCGGGACTTAGAAGTGGCCATAAAGACTGCAAGAATATATGCTCCCCGTGTGTGTGGGGGGGTATCTGCAACCTTAAGCAGCATTATATTGCCAGGGCAAATCACAGCATAACCAGGGAGTATGGCTGAAAGGGGATCCCTGGGTCCCCATTACTGGAACATCACAAGGTGTAAAAGAGAGAACAGCATGTCAGGTCACCAGGCTGTCTTTAGCAAGGGTTCTGATATATTTATTTATTTTTGTCAGACATCTGAGAACAAGCTTGTTTTCTGTCTCCAGGTTCTTGTTAGTGCCAAAGCCCCCAGACAGAGACATGTATGTTAAAAAAAGAAAAAAAGGTGGGGGGGGGAGATAAGTACAATCAGTAAGGAAGAGCGCTGTGGCTGCCAGTGGCCACGTCTGTTTCATTCACTGTTTCCTGCCACTCTGAGAGGAAGCAGCGGTGCGTGGTGCAGGAGCCCAGGCCAGTGAGGTCACTGCCCCCGCATGGTTGGAAGGAGCGACACTGACCCCTGCTCCAGGAAGCTGTGGCCACAGAGTGGGCAAAAGGATGTGGGGTGCTTCCAATGTAGCTGACCCTTGTCCCGATGGGAAACAAGGGAATGAGTAGAGGGGGGGCGGCCAGAGGTGGACACAGAACCCACGCAGCCAAAGGGGTGTGGCTCCTGCATCACAGATTTTCAGTCACAAAGAGCAGAGGTCAAAGAATAGTCTGGAAGCAACACAATGAAGAGAGACCACTCTCCAGTGCGCCCTTTCACAGCGGAGAGAGGATGAGTTCATTTGTCCTTTCTTGTGGTAGAGAAGGAGCAGCCAGTTTCACCCGGAGCTGGCCGGGGTGCAGAGGACAGTCTTCCTCCCCACCCCTGATCCCGTGTGCCCTGTTTGTGTGAATGTGTACCAAGGGGACTCTCAGGCTGCCTTCAGTGATGCGGATCTGCACTGACAAGAAACACCGGGGAGAGGATCGTGGGTCACTTCTGCAAGGACTATTGGTGGTGCTGATGTGTATGCACGTGTGTGTGCATGTGTGTGTGGCTGTGTTGTTCCTGTGTGTGTCTGTGTGTGTGCCCATGTGTGTGCGTGTGTTTGACTGTGTGCCTATGTGTTCCTATGTATGTGACTGTGTGTTCCTGTGTATGTGCCTGTGTGTTCATGTGCCTGTATGTGGTGGTGTGTGTTTGTGTGTGCCTGTGTTTGTATGTGTGTATGCCTGTGTGTGCATGTATGTATGCCTGTGTGTGCATGTGTGTGCATGTGTCTATGCCTGTGTGTATGTGTGTGCATATGTATATGCCTGTGTCTGCATATGTGTGCATGCGTGTGTGCCTGTGTGTTCATCTGTGCATGCATGTGTGAGCCACATGTACTGCCAGGGATTCATCTGTGGCCAGCCACATGGAAATGCCTTTATCCATCTCCCACTTGGCTTAGTAGGAGACATTGCAGGCACCCCCAAACCAACCAGCATGCATCTTCTTGGCCACAGAGGTGGTTTAACTGCCTTTTGAAAGTGGGGAGCAGCCAATTCCCCCGGGAGCCATTGCAGGTCTACACAGGTGTGTGCCTGAGGGCAGGTTGGGGGGCATGGCAGGGTGGGAGTGGGGACCTGGCCCCGTGTGGCATGGCTGATGTGCTGATGTTCCTCTGTGAGCAGTCAGAGCAGTTCCCAGCAGGACCGTGGTGTGGAGGTCTGTGCCGGCCTCTCCTACCGCTGAGCAGCTGGACTTGGCTGGGAGCACGAAGTCTGCACCTTCAGCGGGCCCTGCTCTGGGGCCCTGGTGAGGGGGAGGGTATGGCTGGGAGGAAAAGGGGGCGGCAGCTCAGCCCTGTGCCTCCCCCACCCAGCTCTGCGCCACCCAAAGGAGGCCTTGGGGATGGTGGGGTACCGCCAACTCTGAACTGGTTCTTATATAGTCCCCAAGCTAGAGAACTGCCTGGCCTTTTTAGGAGGGGCCTTTGAACGCACTGCAGTCCATGCTGATGCTATTAAGTGGAAATCTGATGTCTGTGTGTGCTGATCTTGGCCCCTCTCACAAGAAAAAAGTATTGCTGCCCAACGGCTAGTGCAGGATCAGCTGGAGTTGGGACATATTGAACCTTCTGATTTACCATGGAATTCCCCTATATTTGTTATTTAGAAAAAAATCAAGGAAGTGGAGGCTGTTACAAGACTTTGAAGAAGTTAATTAATCTAAGGGAACACCTGCAAGCTTTCCAGCCTGGCTTACCTATGTGCTCTGCCATGTCAGCCAATACTTGTACAATTATTTTTGATCTAAAAGATTGTTTCTACTACAACATACAAAAGGAGAGAGAACAAAGGGGATGCCCTGTCACAGAGGCAGGGTCGGGTGGTGGGGTTGGGGTGGGGGTGATGAGAGGGATACTGGGATCATTGGTGGAGGTGAATGGGCACTAGTGGAGGGATGGGTAAATGATCACTCTATGAGTCAAATGCAAACACAATACTTCATAAGTTAGTAACTGCACATCACAGTGATTCTCCAATAAAAATATTTAAAAATAAATAAATAAAAGATCGTTTCTATACGATCCCTTCCTTTCTGGCAGATTGTCCTTGTTTTGCTCTTACTGTTCCTAAAACAAATTTTAAAGAACCTATGAAGAGATATCAATGGAGAGTTTTGCCTCAGGGAACGGCCAATAGATCCACCTTATGCCAAAAGTTTGTAGCACGGGCTATACAACCAGAAAGCAATATCCAGCTAGTTATATTATTCACTATATGGATGATATATTAATTGTCCATACCGATGAAGATCAATTATTAACTACTTTTAAAAACTTGACAATTGCTTTAACTCAAGCTGGGCTTTTTATTTTGTCTGAGAACGTACAATGCAAGGAGGAGCCTTATTCTGGTTTACGTTATCAGTTATTTACAGATAAGGTTAAAATGCAAAACTTAAGCCTTAGAAAAGACAGTTTATGTACTCTGACTACCAAAAACTTCTTGGGGACATTAACTGGATTAGGCTTTCCTTGTGTTTAGCATGCTTAATCCACTGTTTGATATATTTAAAGGAGATTCAGATCCCAGGATCCCAGTTCTTCTTGGACATTAAGCCCTCAAGGCCGAGAGCACTGAAATTGCTTGAACAAGCCATTATGCCTCCATCCATTGGATATTGTAATTATACTCATCCGTAGCCTTTATATATTATATTCACTTCCCATATTCCTTCAGCAGTACTATATCAGGATAAGCCCTTTTTATGGATTCATTTACAAGCATCTCCATGGGAGGTTTGAACTCCTTACTATGGGATGGTTATTGCTTTAATTGCCCTGCGTCAAAAACAATCTAATTTATATTTTGGTAAAGACCCAGGAACAATTGGAACCCCTTTTGATAAAGACAAGTAAAACTGGTGAAGTCAATTTACGAATTCATGGGACATGTATTCATGAATTCATGAATTCATGAATTCATGCGTCAGTACCAGGGTAACAGTGTGAGTAACATGTGAGGGTACCATTGTGAGTAACAGGTTGAGTTCTGGGGTGAGTGACAGTGTAAGTAATGATGTCCTGGCTGAGAAACAGTGTAATGACTGTGGGTAATGTGTGTTATGGTGTGAGGAAAGGCTCTAATGGTGTGAGCAATGCAGGTCAGTACAGTACATACAGATGACATAAACAGAGAGATACAACATGATGACATAAACAGGTAGATGTGACATACAGATCACATAGCATGCAGATACATAGAGATGCCATAAACATACAGATACATACAGATGACATAGAGATATGACATACAGATACCATAAAGAGATACAACATACAGATGACATAAACAGGGATACAACATAAGGTGTCATAAACACAGAGATGCAACATACAGATGCCATAAAGATACAACATACAGATGCCATAAAAATACAGTTATATACAGGTGACATAAACATAGAGATGCGACATACAGATGACATAAACATAGAGATACGGCATACAGATGACATAAACAGAGACATATGGCATGCAGATGAGATAAGCAGATACAGGTGCTATAATCACATGACATATGGATGACATCAACAGAGATAGACATATGGATGACATAACATGCAGATAAAAAAACAGATACAGAACGATACAATATACAAATGACAAACATAGAGACGGTGATGGGTATGAACAGAAACCTAAATATACATGTAGACGGTGATGGAATAGAGATATAGAGAAAATGGCGACAGGCATGATATATGATATGACAGAAACATTAGATACGGCAGAGAGATGACACTAGCCTGGAGATGGTGACAGAAACATGCACAAGCGTGTGACGTGAGAGGTCACAGATACTCATATGGGTGTTGACAGACACCACAGAGTGGCAGATATGACCTCTGCATGGTGACGGGCATGTCAGAGACACGCATGCTGACAGAGATGACGTAAACATTCAGCGGTAACATATTGTGACATGAACATGGAGATGGGGACGGGACTAGATCTAGATGGTGACAGACAGGACTGATGTACTGATGATGACAGACAGTTGCCTGGCGTAAAGGTGGTGACAAGCATGACGCCCATATGAACGCAGAGGCTGATATGATAGTCATAAATGTTGACAGATGACATAAACATATATGACATAGTATATAGCTGAAATAGATGGCATGACACAGAGATGGTGACATGGCATAAGCATCGATGAGACGGTGGCAGATATGACGCAGATACAGATGGTGGCAAACGTAACACAGGCATGGAGGTGTGACATAATTGCAGTGATAGGACACATGGATGGTGACAGGGTGTCAACATCAATGCAGACAGTGATCAATAGGACACAGATATAAATGGTCGGTCACAAACACATAAACACATCGATCTGACATATACATGATATAACACAAATGGTGACTTGGGATAAACATGACGGTGACTGACAGGACATAGAGGTGGTGACACAGAGGATGAAAACGTCAAGATGTGCCATAACCACGGAGACAGGATGGACGGATGACATAGACCTGTGGATGGTGACAGTCGCAGCTTCGTGCAGGGACAGATGTAGACCGAGCTGATGACCCACAGAGACAGAGGACTCCATCCACAGGCAAATGTCCACAGGCGCCCACACAGATAGGGTAGACAGAGACGCAGAGACTCGGGCTGAGAGTCTCTGCTGCCCAGCAGGGCGGGTTCTGAACCCTCAGCAGAGCTGGGGGCCAGGCCTTGAGGTTGAATCGCCTCTAAGAGTGATCAGCCATGTGACGGCTGAAGAGAGAACGGCGGGGGCTCAGGCTGGCTCGCACCCAGCCCCTCCTTACCGGGTTCACCTCTGGGGGCTGTAGGAGTGGCCCCTGAGGCAGCTCTGTCTCCCCGTTCCGGCCCTGCTGCACCCCTAGATGTCAGCCCCCCGGTGCTTCCAGGACAGGGTGGTTGCGGGCAGGGCGGGCCCCTGGGTGACCTAAACACCGAGAACGCCCAAAGTATTTGCCCCTCCCCCCACTGTTCTTAGCTTATTATTTTCCCTAGATTTTTATGGAACTTTGGGGGGTTGAGAGAGGGTAGAGAAAAGTAATATCTGCAGAGATCCGAATTCCTGAGAGTCCCACTGGAACGCATCCCAGTTTGCCAATAGCACCGGGGTCGAAGGGGGCCAATAGAAATGTTGATGCTTTAGCAGGTTTGAAACTGCGGCCCCTGACCCCCAGGCCTGGCCGGAGCGAGGCTGCATCTATATAATCGATAGAACCCCCTTCCCGGGGCGCTGCACCATGCAATCCTGCAAACTGCCATCCTGCAGCAATCCTGAACTCTTTCCATTGTGCATATGTGCACACACACACACACACACACACACACACACACACACCCCTCTCCGAGGTGCTTCACCATGCAATACTGCAAACTGCCATCCTGCAACAATCCCGAACTCTTTACATTGTATTGTACACACACAAACACAAACACCCCAAACCTGAATTCTTTCCATTGTGCGTACATACATACACACACACACACCACCCCTCCCTGGGGTGCTGTATCATGCAATCCTGCAAACCACCATCTTGCAACAATCCTGAATTGCTTCCATTGTGCATAGACACACACACACGCACACAGCCAATCCTGAACTCTTTCCATTGTTTATACATACACACACAGACACACACACACACAACTGTCCCTGGGGTGGTGCACCATGAACCCTGCAAACTGCCATCCTATAACAAACCTGAACTCTTTTCATTGTGCATACGTGTACACACACACACACATACACACACACATCCGGCAGCAATCCTGAACTCTTTCCATTGTGTAATTGTGTACACACACACATAGAAACACACACGCCCCGGGTGCCAGTGTGTCGCTGCAGCCGCGTGCCCAGAGCAGGTGCCTGGAGCTCCCCGGGGTGCAGGGGCCGCCGGCCCGTCTGCGGAGCCCTGGGGTCCGGGGCGTGCGCCCTAAGCCCCCGGCCTTACGCGGCACCGAGGCCGGGTGACGGGCCCGCCTCCCCGCTACTGCCTGGAGCCCACCCGGCCCACCTGGGGGCCCGACTCCCTTTCCCAGCCGAACACCCCTTGCTTCGGGCTCCGGGCCGCCGGGCTGCCACTCAACCGCGCCCCGCCTATCGGAGCGCCCGGGCCCCGCACGGCCCGCCTCTCGCTCCGCTCGACCAATAGGAGCGCGGCTCGCTTCCATACCTCCCGCCCCTTTGCGGTCCGCCTCCGTGCCCGGAACCGGAAGACGGGGCCCGGCCTCTCCGCGAGGCCCCGCCTCTCCGCGCAGCGCGCCTCCTGGGAAGGTCCAGAGGGAACAGGTGTGGGGGCGGGGACGTGGCCAGGAGACACCGCCCCACAAGACTTTGTGACAAACTCACGCTGCGCGGCCCCGCCCAGGAAGGTAGGAGCGGGGCCCGGGTCTCGTTTGTGACGTCATCGCCACTGGCTCGGCCGCGCCCCGGAAGTGGTTGCCTCCGTTGGCCGGCGACCCCGGATGTGGTTCCCTGCGCCGGTTTCCCCGTTGCCCCTGGCAGCCGGAGCACACACTGAGCGGCTGCGCCCCCTGCCGGAGGGTGAGCGCGCCCCGCCCGCAGGCTGCTGGCTGGCCCTGGGCCCAGGTACTGCCCCGCGCCGGTGACACGGAGCCCGGGTGGCGGGCGGGGGCGGGGCGGGATGCACTAAGGAGGCCGCCCAGCAGCATCCCTGCATCCCCGCATCCGTGCATACCTGCATCCCCGACTCCCTGTATCCCCGCATCCCTGCACCCCAGCATCCCAGCCCCGGGCGCTAGCTAGCCCACGCGGGTACCAAGCAGAGCCGTAAACGCAGCGCACTTCGGACTCTCGAGGTGAAAAGACGTAGATGGAAACGAGAAGGGGCGTCCGATTCTGTTTTATTCGAGATGGAAACGAGGAGGGACGTGTGAATCTACTTTATTCCACCCAGTAGGGTTGATTTTCTGATGGATGCAGGGCAAAACGGGATACGGTCCTCATTCTACTGGCTCTGAGCATGTTCTGATCCTTACCATTTGCCAGTCCTTAAAGGTTTGGTGTGAATCACCCGGAGGGAACCCCATTTCTCACGTGCCTTGGGGTCAGTGAGGCAGATGAGGCAGGACGGAGGGTCTCTGTTGGTTGGCATGTCCCAGCTCTCCAGTATTTTCAGGAATGGAAGTTGGGAGTCCTGAGGACCCTCATAGTCAGATGGAAAGTAGAGAGCCTCAGTTTATTAGCCTATTAGCTAATGGGCTCCTTTATTAGAAAGGAGGAAGAGAAAACAAAGGGAGAGGGAGGGACTACTCTGGTGATGAGTTTTGTGGTGTTGAATTATGTGCCTGTGTAAACAGGACTCCTAGTGTGGGAAACCACAGAATTTCAATGAAAAAATTTCAAAGTAAAAGCCTAAGTACCAAAGGAAAAAAAAGTAGAAGATAAAAAGGAGAGAAACTCCCCAGGTGGGAAGGAATGTAGTTTATGTTGTGGGGTTTTCATAGGGAAACTGGTGCAGACTTTAGAGATAAGGGGGGTTTCCTTCAGATCCTTTGAGATGGAAATTGTGTTCTTGGCAGGTCCCTGTCAGGCTGTTTGCCCTAGGTCTTCCCATTATCTCAGCCTCCCTGGAGCCCTAGCTCTGGGTCAGAATGTTTGGTTGGACCTTGGCTAACTCCCAATTGATCAGAAAAGGCTTGGGATTTTCGGGATGTCAGAAATGTAGGATGCACCTGCCCTGCCCGGGCCTGCGCCCTGCGGCTGGAGCGGACACCAAGGCACTCTTAGCAGCGCTGTGCGGGGAGGGAAGCTGGTCTCAGTGTAGGAAAGTTTGTTCTTGTGGCACTGCACAGACACACACATGCCCACATAGACACAGGTACAGACAGACTCACACAGACACAGGTATATACTCACACAGACATACAGATATCCCCACATGCAGCACAATCACAACATGAAATTATATACAGTCTCACAACATGCACACATAGAGACAAAAATTGCCAAAAATTTACAAAAACACATATATACAGATATGTAGATAGCCACACACAGATACGCAAAATACGTACACACAGACATATACAAAGAGAGATACACACAGACATATAGAGACATACATATATAGAATGATACATAGAGGCTTAGTTATGCACACACAGACATATTTATAGACAGATGCACACACACCATATAAATAGACACACATGGACACCAAACATACTGACAGACATACACAAAAACACAGACACTCGGACATAAACACAGAAGAACACATGTGCATACACACATGCGCACAGAGACAAAGAGACACACAGTCAGATACAGACCCAAACAGATATACAGAGATTTATGCATAAACAGACACGTGAACTCACAGACACACAGAAATGCATATGTGAACACATAGACATAAACACAGACATACATAGGCACACACAAACAGGCATATTACACAGAGAGACATAGACATATACATACTGCACACATAAGCACAAATAAACATAGAAATATACACAAACAGACACACAGGTATATGTATTGATACAGACACATGCATACACAATTAGGCATACACAAACCAGAGACACAGATACACATACACATACATAGACAACACAGAGATACATGCACAAGAACACAACAACACACATGCACACATGGAAACAGACACAGACATATGGCTCATATGCACAGACATGAAGAAACACACAGACATTCACACACACTTGCGCAAACACAGATATAGACATAGACACACAACTACTTGCACATACTGTGACACATAGACATATATACTGACAGATACATGCACATATAAGACAAACAGATTCACGGAGACACACAAACACACAGACAACAGTTATACACTTAAATGTGTAAACAGTGACACATGCACACACAGGCATATACACAGACACATGCACACACAGATGTGCACACAGATGTACACAAAGAGACAGATATATAGACAGGCATACTGACACACAAACACACATGCACACAACACAGACATATACACATGCACAGTCACAGAGACACAGATATATACACAGAGGTGCATGAACAGTCTCACACTCAGACACACAGTCATACAGACACACACAGACACACAGTCATACACAGACACATACAGAAACAAAGAGAGATGCACACATATATAGACAGACGCAGACATGCACACAGACATATACAGATACACATGTATACAAAGACATACATAAGCACAATATATAGACATACACACACAGGGTCACACATATGCATACACAGAGATACAAATACAAATACACGGACTCACACATAGACACATTTACATAGAGATAGAATCATATACACAGAGACACAGATATATGCAAACACAGACACATGAACACACAGGCACACAGATATATACACAGACACAGACCTATAGACAGATATATACACAGGCACACATAGACATACACAGACACAGTGCTCAAACAGAGTCACACACCAAAAGAGAAACACACACAGATATATGCACAGACACACAGACACATGCACTCACAGAGACATACACAGGCACTCAGAGGCATATCCAAACACACAGAGACATGCACAGGCATGTACACAGACACACAGTTATATATTGTCATAAACCGACACACAATGCACACAAGCAGACAGACACATAGACATCCAAGACTTATAAACAGAGACATACACACACTTAGACACAGATACGCATACGTGCACATACACAGATTCTCAGACATAACACACACAGACACACAGAGACATGTCACAGATACATACACAGAAATATATACAGACATGACCCCCCATACCCACATACAACACACAGACCGATACAAAGATGTACACACAGAAGCACAGACACGTGCGCACGCACACACAGACACACAGATATACTAAACACCTCCATGCACAAAAGGCAAACACACACACAAACATATACACAGACACATAAGACACATGCACAAACACCCGCACGAACACACAGATACACAAATGTAAGAACAGAAACACACATTTACAAATAAACACAGAGACATATACACAGACACATGGACATAGACATGGATACAGATACACACATGCGCTGCACATAGTCACACACACAGGCACACAGACATGCACAAACATACAGACATGCACAGGCACATTGCAAACAGACACAAATACATATGTATACAGTCATACAGACATAAACAGAAATATATGGACATATACATAGATAATTTTACGCACGCGGCACAATAGTCATAAATGCATACACAAACACAGATATACACAGACGTGCACATATATGCAGATATACACAGACAAGTACTGCAAACACACAAACACATATAGACACATGCACAAAGAAACACACATATAGAAACATACACATGTACACATATACATACAGACACACAAAAATACAGACACCAGATATATACAGTCTGACGCAAACAGACACACTGACATACACAGACAAAACAGACATATACCCAGACACATACGTGAACACACAGACATAAACACAGAGACTCACACAGGCACACACGTACACACAGACATACAAACACAAACATACGCAAACACATACTAAGGTATATACACAAACATAGAACACACACGCACACACAGACAAATATAGTCCCATACAGATACAAATATATACATATAAACGAGAGAGACTAGTCTAAGTTTAGGCTCTGTTTTGCAGTCTTGCACATTGATTTTAAAGAATAATTTGCACATTTTAATATTACTAATATTTCAGGTTTTTTGCGCACACGTGGTTGTGGTCAGGGCTTACTGTTGGCTCTGCTCAGGAGTCACTCCGGGAGAGGCGGGGGACCTGGGGGATGTCGGGGATTGAACCTGGGTCTGTTGCATGTAGGGCAGACAGATACCTTCCCACTGTCCTGCGGCTCAGCCCTCGTCCGATCTGTACACTTGACTGTGTCTTCTGAGCTGCTCTGTAAGTTTTGTGCTGTGTCCCTTCCTTGCAGTGGGGTCTGTGCACCAGAGTCTCTGTGCATTCTCCCGCGACTGCAGGCTCACTCGTGCCAGAGTCTTTAGAGAAGAGGCAGCTGTTTCCCTGTCACGGGAGCCCCGGTCCATTGGGTCCCTTGAAGGAATCTTTCTCCTTCTGTCTTGACTCAAGAGGTAGGTAGAAATGTCTCTTTTTTCCTCAAGAGATGGACACATGGAAATACATAGACACAGACACATGCACACTACTACAAACAGACATATAGACAGAAACACAGGTATAAACACATGCACACATAGACATATATATACAGACACAGAACACGTAGAAATATATACACACATTTGCATAGACACACATGCATACACACGACAAACACAAAGTCACACAAGTACACAATAAGTACACACACAGATAGACATAAGACACATCTACTCGCACAAATGGAGATATATACAGACAGAAACACAGGTGTGCGCACACAGACACAAGCACATGCTCTCACAGACAGACACATACTCAGACATATAAAAACAGAACACACACATGCACACACACAGACATATACAGTCACATACAGACATATGTAGTCACTCACAGACACACACATGTGCACACAGATTGACCCAAAAGATGTATTCACAGACCTACAGATGTATTTACCAACATCCAGAAACACAAAACAGATATACACATACACATCATAGACATATACATATACACAGACCAACACACATGCAAACACAGTCATATATATAGATGCACAGATGTTTGCATATATAGATACCAATGCACACATAGATATATACATAAACTCAGTTACACACATATGCACATGAAATATATATACTAACATACATTGGGAGACACACATGCACAGACACATATATGCAGATAGTCACAGAGGTATACTATGACACAGACATATGCAGGATGCACAGGTAAACACATATGAACACTCACAGACATAGACACATGTACAGACACAGACATACACATATGCATACACATAGACATACACATATTAATTTACAGGGACACACAAATATATACACAGAGCTACATATATACTCCAACATAGACAAACACGTACACACAGAAGCACAGACATGCAAACATGCTCACAAAGACACAAAAGAAATATAGATACAGATCTCACAGACATACACAGAACCACATGTGAACACAGACACACTCAGACATATACAGAGACACTCAGAGACACAGATATATGCAAGACACACACATGCATGCAAATACACAGACATGCACAGTCAACACTGACGTATACACAGATAAAAATATAATCACATGTATAACAGACATCTGTAGACAATACACACATGTAAGCATATACATTTACAAATAGAGACAGACATATTCCACACACATACACACATACACAGACACATGTATGTATCCAGAGATATACAAATACACACAGACATATTCAGAAACACACATAGATACCCACAGATGTGTACACAGACACAGACCTATAAGCTTACACAAATGCACATGTGCGCACATAGACACACATATACACAGACACAGAAACATATCAACATGTTGACCCACAGATATCAGAGATACAGACTCACACAAAAACGCACAATGATAGAGACACACATATCTTTACACAGAGACACACATGCACACACAGACTTATAGAAAGACACACATAGAGGGATACCCAAACACACACAGTTGCACACCCAATTCATACAGAAATACACATACATATACACAGAAAGACATATGAACACACAGACATGCACTTAACACAGAGAGACTCACACAGACATATACACAGACACAGACCCACATGCACACTAAAAACAACAGAGACAGAGATACACACATATATAGACATAGTCATATCCGTAGACACAGACATACACAGATGCACATACACAGACATATATACAACCCTACATCCAGATGCAGACACAGACACACACATGCACACACATTCATACAAACACACTGAGACATATATATATATATATATATATATATGGATGTGTGCACACACAGACATTATATACACGCAGACATAAACATACCCAGACATAAACAGAATGTACAGATATACATAGTCACGCAGACATATAGATACACATAACACAGGCACACAAAACATACAGACATATGCACAGATATACACAGGCATACATCAGCATAAGATGCACACACAGATACACATGCACACACACAGACATATACACACATAGAGACATATATATACACAGACATAGATATAACACATGTGCAAGCACATTTATAGTCATATCTACAGAAACACAGAGTGTACACACTCACACGGGTATATACATAGACATATATCAGATATATAGAGATACAGAATTATATGCTGACACAAATATAAATATACAAAAACACAAGCATATGCACACACAAACACAGAGACTCAGACATAAACACCTACATGCACACAGACAAAACACGCACAAACACAGACTCACACAAGTGCACACGCAGACAAGTACACAAACATGGATACAGAAAATGAACACAGACATGCAGACACCAATGAACAGACATGTTCACAGGTGCACACACATATACAGAGCCATGCACAGATACATAGGTGAATATTCCGACACACACATACAAGGACACACATACCCAGATCATGAACATACACAGAAAATAGATACACACACATACACACAGACATGTACCACATGCACACACAGACATATGCAGATATAGAGACACATGTGTACACAGACACACATGAGAGCTCACAGGCACCCACATAATCACACACATGCACACACATATATATATACACTCATATACAATATATACCAGCACAAACCACATACACAAAGACAGACACATACACAGATTCACACTGACGTGCATACAGAGACACATGGACTCATACAGAGACAAGCTTGCACACACATATGACAGACAAAATTCAAAAATAGACACAAATCCAGACTGACACGCATGCACAAGCACCTATAGACAGACACTCACACGCACATAATCAGACATATAGAAAGAAACAGAGACTAACATATAGACACGTAAACACAATGATAGACACACAGGCGTATACACAGACACACACTGAGACACAGACATATTCATAGACATGGACACATAAACATAGACATAGACACAGAGACACACAGATATAAATGGTCACACATAGAAACACAAGGACATATACATTTATACACAGACACACATGCACACAGGGACCCAAACAGAAATATACACATACATAAAATCACACACACAAATAGACATATACAGATACAGACGCATACACATACACAGATTTGTACACACATAGACTCAGACACACAGACATATACACAAACATATAAAAATATATACAAAGACACACATATATATATACAGACACACTTAACATGTACATACAGGCACACATATACGCATAGACATAGACACAGACATACGTGCACTCACACAAGCACATATAGACAGACATATATCAACAGAAACACACAGATATATTCATAGAAATACATGCATACACGCACAAATATATAAACAGAAACACAAACATACACAGACTCACATAGACATATGCACACATGCACACACAACTATAACATGTACATATATACAAACTTATGTGCACAGACACACAGATACGTAGATATGCATAGACACAATCATACAAATACACAGATACACAGACATATACAGATATGCATGCTAATTTTACTTACACTAACTCATACACAGACATAGATACCTACACACCGATACACATGTACACACATAGACAACACATATACATGTAGACACATGCACACAAAGACATACACTAATACAGACATATACAAAGAAATATAGAAACAAATAGATATGTGCACAGACACATGCACACAGACATGCACACTAACACAGATACAATATATATACAAACAGACATATTCATAGACAATGCATATAGAGAGCAACACTCATATACATAAACACACACCTATATGCTCACACAGACATATACACGTATACACCGATATACACACAATCAAATGCACACATACATAGAAACACATGCATACCAAAGTGACATACATATATATACAAAGATACACAGATGCACAGGCACCCACATATGTACAGAAAGACAGATCCATGCAAAAATAGACACAGACATACATACACACACAGACTCACACATACATATATGCAGTCACATTCACACTCAAAACCACACAGGCATATACAGACACACATAGATATACACAGACAAACGTGCACACACAGAGAGACACACACATACTCACATGATTTATACAGATATCCGACATTCTCATACACAAAAAACGTAGACATAGATACATAAAGGGCACACACAGATATGTATATATAGACACAAGACATATATATGCATAGACAAATACATGCACACAGAAACATATACTCAAACACAGATATACATAATCACACATGAACAACATATATATATATGCACGTACCTACATTTGCATAAACCCATGAATACACAAACATATACACATACAAATATGTGTACAAGCAGCAAATAAACACACACAGAAACACAGAGACACAGAAACAGATACAAAAACGTACATGCACAGACATATACACAGAGACATGCACATGCTCAGATATATCCCTCAGACATATATAAAGACACATAGACATGCTCAAACACATGAATACAATGCACACACAGTACATATATCTAAAAAAAGACACAAACATATACATAGACCCACACATGGACACATAGACACAAAAATGTACACACAATGACGTGAACACACGTACAGATACATACACACAGAGACACCCAGTATACATAGGATACATACATATATACAAACACAAACATGTGCACAGATATATGCAAACACATATGCAAACACATAGAGAAACATGCATACACGGATATGCAAACACACATGTAAATGGATGCATATAAACAGATACAAGCTTGTTGACACACATAAACACATAAGCCACACAGACATATACACAGACATGCACACAGATGTATACACAAACATGTACACACAATGACGTGAACACACGTACAGATACATACATACAGAGAGACACCCAGTATACATAGGATACATACATATATACAGACACAAACATGTGGACAGATATATGCAAACACATATGCAAACACATAGACAAACATGCATACACGGATATACGAACACACATGTAAATGGATCCATATAAACAGATACAAGCTTGTAAACACACATAAACACACAAGCCACACAGACATATACACAGACACGCACACAGAGGTACACACAAAGACCTATATAGACACAACTATATGCAAGCACAGGAACACATAGATTCACACAGATTTTTACATAAACAAATACCCACATGTACACAGAGACACAGTACACACATACACAAAAAGCCACAAATGTGCACACAGAATGCAGTAGGCACAGACTCATAAATATACGCATGGACACACAGTCACAGACACAGAGAAACATAATAATATATAGGCGCAGAGATATGCACATGCACCCAGATACACACAGACGTACACAGAAACACATATGCATACTCAGATACAAAAGCAGCACACAGATCACACATGTAGAAATATACGCACTTAGAGACATACAAGGATACACAGACACACACATGCACACAGACACGGACTTAAACACTTATGCACACAAATATATGAACACACTAACATATACACAAACACATATAGTCAGACACAAATACTGACAAATACCTAGACACACACCATATACACACATAGAGATATGCAAACATATGCACAGAAAAACACATGGACACACAGAGACATATAAAAAATAGACACAGAGAGACATATATACAGACACTCATGCAAAAGACACGCAGACATACACAGACACACAGACATGTACACAGACACACAGAAAGATACATATGTATACATAGATAAACATGATCATATAAACAACAAATACATATGCAAAAGCACATAGGCATCTAGACACTGATGTTCACAGAGATAAACACATACACCAACATACACAAACACAGACAAGTACACAGACACACATGCACATGGTTACAGATACTCACACATATACATAGACATACACATTCACGCATCCATAGACACAGTGACATACACATAGACATATATATGCACATAACACACAGACATAATTACAGACACCACATATATGTGCACAGAAAGACAGATATATACCAAGATACACACTCAGTGCATACACAAAAACAAGACATATACAGACACACATATCACATGTACAGACAGTATATATGCACACTCAGACTCAGATGCACTATGGATATATCCCCAGACAAATACAGACACAGGTATATACACACAGAGGCACACATACAACAGTATACATAGAGATATACACAGACATGCAGATGCATGCTCACGCAGATATATACAGAAACAGACACAGACATACACGGCTATATACAGACATGCACGTGCATGTAACGACATACAAATACACATAAAACAAAACAGACACATACCTAGAGATACACATACATACACACAGACATGCAGACACATATACAGACATATACACAGACGGACAATGCACACAAATATACACAGACATATCCAGTGGACACACAGATACACATACAGAGATGTACAGAGAAACATATCCACACTCAGACACAGACATGTAACAGAGACATATACACAGAAATGTTCAGACACGTGCGCACAAATATATGAACACAGACATATACACACATATACATATAGATATACATAGACACATGCACACACTGACATACTTAGAAACACAGACATATACACGGATATATAGACATATATAGACACACAGATATGCACATATATACACACAGCAAACCCCAATGCACACAGATGCATGCACAGTCATGAGAAGACATACAGAGACTCAAACATGCACAGATGCACACCCAGTGCAACACAGTAACAGGAACTTATATACAGATACAACATGAACACATAGACATACAGAGACACATATAGATACAGACATGCACACAGACACATGTGCACAGGGAGACACATACAGCATGGACTTATATATAGACACACAACATGAACACACGTAGACATACAGAGACACATATAGATACAAACATGCACACAGACACATGTGCATTTGCAGACACCAGACACGTGTGCACACGTAGACATATACACATGTACACACACTGATACATAGTAACATATATACAGAAACACACATATGCACAGATACAAAAAAACATATATACATTGACACATAGACACAAGAAACAGACACATAGACAAGTATATTTAGACACATCCAGAGCACACACACAAACAGAGGCATATACCAAGACACAAAGACACACAGAACGGAGATACACACAGAGACTCACATAGACATATACAAAGGCAAGCACCCAGATGCAATAATACACAACACTGATTTATACAGAATCACAACATGCACACAAACATATTCATAGACACATAAAGAAATATACAGCCACAGATGTGCATACATAGACATGCAAACAGACATACATGCACACGCTGACAGACATATGGACAAAAAAGACTCACATAGACCTGTACACAGACACACCCACATGCAACACACAACATGGTTTTACACACAGACAACATGCGAGCACACAGGCACAGACATGTACATAGACATATATACGTCACACACATGTGCACACACAGATATACACAGACATTTGCAGACACACAAATGTGCACATACTGACAGAGAGACAGACACATGCATATATATCATTAGACACAGACACTAGACACAGACATTCATAGAATTGTAATCAGACATATACATGTGCACACACGAGCCCACATATATCTATACACAGACATATACACAGACACACATATATTCATAGGCTCACATAGGCACACATATGTGCAGACACACAGAAACATATGTACACACATGCATATGCAGACATGAACATATATACAGATATACACATGCCCATACACTGACACAGGCACAAAGGCACAAAACTGTGGACACACACAGACATGCATGCACATACAGACAACAGATTTGTGCACACACTAACTCATATACACAGACATAGTTATATACACAGATACAAGCATGCACACACATAGACATGCACACAGAGCAGACAAATACACAAACAGCACATGTATATGCATAGATGTATACTCACATACACACAAACATATACTCAAACAGATATACATATAATCACACAAATAACAGACATATGCACACGTATTTGCACAAGCACATGAACACAAACATATACACAGACACAGTCTGTATATAGTGCATATATATACACCCACCTGCACACACAGACATGCACATATGTGCACAAGCAAGTGAACACATACACAGAAATGTACATAGAGACACAGAGACACAGAAACACACATTGACATCCAGACATGCATAGGTACACACGCACATATTCAGACATATACACTATCACACAGAGACATCTATACAGACAAGTAGACATGTTTCCACACAGAAATCACACAGAAACATAACACACATACATATACCCAGATAAACACAGAGACCTATATACAGACCCATACACATGGACAGAGAGACAAACATATACACACAATGACATATACCCCGTGTAGTCAGGAAACACACATAATATACACAGATATAGACATGTGCAAAAACTCACAGATTTATACATAGACATCTATTCATATGCAACACAGACATATACATATACACAGAGTTACACACATATGCACATAGCAACTCACACATGTGCACATAGAGACTCACACATGTGCACACTAAGAAGCTCACAGACATATACACATATACACACATGCCCCCAGACGTAACACAGACATTAACAGCGTATTCAGATGCACACAGATGCACATCTACACATTCAAAGACACATGTGCGTACACATATATACTCAGATTTATACATACACATAGACACAGACACTTATGCAAACAGACATATACAGAGATATAGATATATGTAAAAACACAGACACAATCAAATAGACACACACAGACACATGCACACATACAGAGACAGAGACATGTAGACTGAGATATACAGTGACACACACAGACTTATACTCAGATGCACACAAGACATGCGCACACTGAAACGTGCACACATAGAGACATATACACAGACACATAGAGATACACAGATATACATACAGAGACATAATCATAAGATAAAACATAGGGCATAGAACAGACATATGCATACATATAATGGCATATATATGCACATACAGTTAAAAGACATGTGCACACACAAAGACATATATACACACTTGCACACAAAGATGTACATTTTCACATGCGACCAGATACTCACGGAAATATACATAGACACTTATGCGTACAGACACATAAACACACTGACTGACAAACACATATAGACGGACACAGATAAGTACCCCGATACATGCCCATATGCACACACAGATACATGCAAACATATACACAGACACACATGGACACACAATCATATAAAAATCAGACACAGACATACAGACACACGTGCAAGACACACATACACAGTCATATACACAGACATCACACACATGCGCACAAAAAGACACTCATAAGCATATACAGACACAAAAAACACACGTCTACATAGACACACATGATCATAGAGATAAATATACAAATACATGTACAAAGACACACAGTTATAGACACAGATGTACACAGAGATACACACATATAAACTGAGATACACAAACACAGACAAATATACAGACATATTCACATGAACACACAGATTCACAGACATGTACACTGACATATAGTCATACACAGAGACATACATACAGACACACATACACAGACTTATATACAGACCACACACATGTTCACACAAGGACACACAGATATACCAAGACACACCCAGTATACACATAAAAAGAAGGCATATACAGACACACACGTCAAATGTACACACAGACAGACATGTACACACAATATACGTGTGCCCAAACACAGAAACAGAGAAACACAGATATACACACAGAGGGGCACACACAACAATGCACACAGAGACAAACAGACATGCAGATGCATGCTCAGGCAGATATATACAGAAACAAACATGTACACACACATATATATATTTATACAGACACATACTCAGACACACATAGAGATGAATACACAGACATAAGTATGCACACAGACACACAGATATGTAAATAGACACAGACATGCATACACAGATACACACAAATAGATGCACACCCACATGCACATACACATGTGCACACAGACCTATAGACACAACAACCCATTGATTGACTCACATATGCTTACACAATCACACACAGACATACGCAGATGCACCCACATGTTCACAAAGACATATAAAAACAAACACGTGCACAGAAATGCACATATATGCTCACAGAAATACACAAACATACGTGTTCACATAACAGACTATACAGACAGAAATATAAAAATACACCTGCATATTAAATATATGCACAGACATATACACAGACACACAGAGGTACATACACATGCAAACACATAGGCATGTACACAGGTAGACACTGACAGATGTATACACAGGCCTGTAGATACACATGTGCACACACAGTCACTCAGCCATACTTACAGAGACACACAGATGTACACAGACACACATACATGCACAAAGAAACATATTTGTAAACACACATCTACACACATGAACACAGACATAATTGGCACATAAAGCATACATATAGACAGACACACAGAAACATAGAAACCTATCTTTTTTTTAGCTTTTTGGGTCACATCCGGCGATGCACAGGGGTTTCTCTGGGCTGTGCACTCAGGAATTACTCCTGGCAGTGTTCAGGTTACCATATGGGATGCTGGGAATCGAACCAGGTTCGGCCGCATGCAAGGCAAATGCCCTACCTGCTGTGCTATCGCTCTAGACCCTACAAAACTATTTCTACACACAGCCACACACACATAGAAACACAGATACAAACAGACACATGCACAGGCACTGAAACACAGAGCCACACACACACACCAAGACTCACACAGATAGATACAGAGATACACACATATGCCTATAAAGAAACACATGTGCACAGACACAGGGCCACAGCTATATACACAGATAGACGCGCATAAAGACATATGCAAATGCACATGCAGACACACAGCCATACAGACACATACCCAGAGATGTACATATATATACGCAGACATGCAGATATATACATGCTGATACAGATGCAGACACACACATGTTGACACACACAGACATATACAAAGACCGACAAAGCACACAAATACATATACACAGGTACACCCAGTGCACACAGATAAACACAGAAACATACAAAGGTATGCATATCCACACATAGACACAGATCAATATGCACAGACTTACACAGACATATACACAAACACATGCACACAGACATATGCAACAGAGACATATACACACAGAAATATTCAGACATGTAGACACAGATACATGAACACAAAGACACATACAATCACACACGGTACTCATAATAGACATATACAGACACATGCGCACATGCACGCACAGACATGTACATTGAAAAAAAGACATATACACACATGCATCCAAACACATGACACACAGACATAAATAGTACACCAAGATACTTTCAGATGGACATACAGACATCTACAGATGCACAGATGTGCATACACATCATCACTTAGGTATATACAGACATGCAAACAAGCATAGACACAGACACTTATGCCTACATACTTATACAGATGCACAGAGATATATACAGAGAAATACAAACACAATCATATATACAGACACATACATGTACAGACATAAAGACGCATAGACTGATACAGACACAGACATATACATATAGACAGAGAAAAATGCACACAGACATATATAAAGACAGATACACACAGACACACATAGATATACACATGTATACACAAAGATGCAAAACCACAGACACGTGTATACATGTGCACATTCACAGGGGCACAACACGCTCAAAGATAAATGAACACAGATATAAAACTATACACACAAAGTCATATAGAAATAACATATACATGTACACACAGACACACACTCACATACAGACAAAGCGATAAACACTGACATACACAGGTACATGCATGTACCAGCAGACACACAGAGATATAGACACAGAGAAACAGTGGCACATACAGAGACAGACATACACACAGATATATACACAGAAACAAACCTGCACACACGGACACACAGAGACATATACACAGAAATGCACATGTACAGACAGAAAAGAAATGTGCACAGAGACACAATTATTTATAGAAACATGGATACATATAGAGACATATGCGATGCACACACGTATACACAGCATCCACACACTAGTCACATATACAGAGATACCCAGACATACATGGACACATACATGCACCCACACATATATACCAAGATACATAGAGGGATAATCAGACATACACACAGTCACACACCTGATGCATACAGAGAAACACATACATATACACAGAAAAACATGCACACACAGACATGCATGTACACACAGAACTCAGACATAGACACAGCCACAGACCCACGTGCACACACATAGATACAACACAGACATATACCAAGACAGAGACAAGCAAATATATAAACACAGTCATAAGCAGAGAAAGATATATACACAAACTCACAAATGTGCAGACATAGCCATATATACAGAACCACACCCACATGCAGACGCACAGACATAGACATGCGCACACACATTCATGCACACAGACACACATAGACATTTGCACACACAGATACAGACATATATGCACAGAGACACAAGCATATACACAGACACACAGGATATATAGACATATACACAGACACACAGACATAAACAGACACACAACACAGGCGCATGAAACATAGAGACATATACATAGATACACACGCAGATACCAGCATACAGATGCACACACATATACACGTGCACACACAGACATATGCACATACAGAGAACATATATACATACACAGACATAGATGCAACACTTGTGGAGCCAAAGAAATACAGATGCACACATAGCCACACTCATATGTATAGAGATATACACACATGTGAACACACAGATTTAACACAGATATATACATAGACACACCAAAAATACAAACAGACATAATGACATACACAGACAGACACACACATACATATATATTCACAGAGACACACATGCACACACAGACACACATAGAGACACAGAGACAGAGGCAAATACAAAATCACACACGTATACAAAATCACACAGAACAGACATATACACACAGAATCAGGAACACACACATATATATACTCTAACACACACGTATGAACACAGACACAGTAATATACACAAACTCAGAGAGACATGTACGCAGATACATACACATAGACATATACATTCAGAGACTCACACAGACATATATACTCAGGTACACATTCACAAATACACACAGTCATAGCACAGACATATGAAAAGACTCACACGTATGCACACACAGACATGTACATGGACACACAGAAACACATGTATACATAGACACAATGACACAGACACAGACATATACACAGACATACAGAAACAGAAGTAAAGCAAACAGAATGACACACAGAAACACAAAGATGCACAGATATATACCCAGACCCACAGAGACACATAAGATATATGCATCGGTAATTGTGGGCATAGATACTTGAATACACAGACATATACATAGTTACACAGATATGCACGTACAGATATATACACAGATACACACACAAACATACACATATAGACACACACCCAGAAACGCATACAACATACACAGAAATATACACAGAGACATAAATAGATACACACCCATGGGCACACACAGACATACAGACGCATACAAATATATACAAGAACTTTCGCCATGCACACATCTAGGCACACACGGTTTATACACAGACACACTCGTTTGCACACAAAGACACACACAGACATACACATACATGTGCTACACTAACAGAGAGACAAAAAGACAGACATATGCACAGAGACACAGATATATACCTAGCCACATACGCACAGACAGATGAACATATAGCCACCATAGACACACAAATACATAAACAGACACCCACATGCACACAATCACAGAATGGACTTATATACAGATTCACATGCACACACATTTACTACACAAGATACACGCGGGGATAGACTAAAACACACAATGGGCATCGTATAGGGACAGAGATATATATCAACAAACGCAATGCTCAGATTCATAAACACAGACACATGCACATACAGACATTTATACAAATACACACAGTGAACACAGAGACATATTGTATACACCCAGAGACAAACACACATATAAATAGACATACACATACACCTATGTGCAACACAGACATGCAGACTCACAGACAGTATGTACACACAGACAATCACACCACCCAGACACACAGAGAAGAGCATACACATGTACACTCAGACACAGATATATACACAGTCACATGTACATATACACAGATACATGCACATACAACGGCACACAAACATACACAGAGAAAAAACGTGCATACACTTAGAAAACACACATAGACGTACAAAGACATACACCAAACATATGTACCCACAGAGAGCACAGACCTGTACAATTAAAGTCATGCACACACAGAGACAGCAGTCGTGTACAGAGACACATACAAATGCCCACACAGAGACACACAGATAAGTTCGTGGACACACAACACACAAATGTATACAGAGACACACATGTACACACATTTACACACAGGTCTGTACACAGAAACTCAGAGACATATACACAGGTGTACATGTGCACTCACGCAACACACACAGTATGAGAGAATGAGACACAGAAATATACAGATACACAGACAACAAAGACAATGGCACAGATATATACATGCTCACAGACACACTTGCGAGCACACATATACAGAAATAGACTTATAGACACGGATGTACACAAACACATGCACACAAAGAGGCAGACATGCACATACCGACTTGCACATACACAATCACAAAGATGTATAGAGACATGCACATGGACACATATAGACACAGTGACATGTACACAGACTAACACATGTACACAGAGATAGGAATACATAGAGACGCACACAGAAAAATTCACAGAAACATAAATGTACACACAGAAATATACAGACACAGGTATTCACACAGACTTATACAGAGGCCCACAAATGCACACACAGACACACAGATTTATCCACGGATTCACACATATACAAAGACACACAAAACATGCACAAACACCCACATACAAAGGCACACAAATCTAAACATAGAAATATACATTTATAGATATAGAAATTAATATACAACAAATACACAGACTCAGACATGCATGCACATATACAGAGGCACACAGATATATATGCAGACAGACATAGTATAAATACAAGACATAGATATAGACACAAACATATTCACAGACACATTTACACACAAACATACACAGCACACCTTCATGCACACATATGTGAAAACAGCAGACATATACACACAGACTCTGACACAAAAAGATACACAGACACACACAGACATTCACTGACACAGCTAACCATAGAAACACAGGCACACTCACAAAAATATAGAAATATACATGAATGAACAAAAGACACAAATATTTACTTGGATACACAGACACATGCACATACACACAGACATTTATACACAGATATACATTCATACAGAGACGGAAACTGCCCACATAGACAACACACACATGCACGGACATATAGATAGACACATACAAAATAACAGACACATTCACATATTAACAGACATATTCACAAAATAACACACATATGCACAGAGACATAGACATACAGAGACACACAGACATGCAGATACGTACATAGACACAAAGACATGATCACGCAGACACACACATATACATAGACACAGATATACAATGACACTGCATGAACACACACAAACGTGCACATACACAGACACACAGATACTCACACAGAGACATAAACACACACACTGTACACACAGAGACATACTCAAACACATACTCAGATGCACACACAAAGACAAAGTACAGATATATACACAGACTCACTGTGTCCCGTACAGGGTGGAAGGAGTGCAGCCCCTGAGGCCTTGCCCTTTGCATGCAGGCGCTGGTGTTTCCTGAGCAGCAGAGATGAAGGTCGTGCCATCATCGTCCAAAGGACTACCACAGCGGCCCTGGAACACATGTATGTGGTGGAACCCAGCCTTGGCACAGTGTCTGTGCTGCTGGTAAGCTGGGGGACAGTGTCCCCGCCCTCCGTCCATTTGCAGCTCTGACTGGAGCACACTGACCACACCACCTCTCTGCCCCGCTCTGAGGACTGTTCTGCAGAGATTGTACAGACTTGCCTCCCTCTTCCCACACACAAAGCCACAGACATACATCATGACATAGACAGAACACAGAAACCACACAGACACACACAGAGACATATACACAGAAACAAACACATGCATACACAGATACACAGTCAGAAAGCACAGACATAGCATACACATAGACACACAGATATATACAGAGGCACATACACCTTCATACACGGGACAAACACACAGATGTACACACATGCACACACAGACACAAACACACAAACACATACACAGCCACACACATGCATACACACAGACATACACAATGACACTTATGCACACAGAGAGACATGCACAATGAAACATGCATATACAGTCACAGATATATTTAGAAGCACATATAAATGCACAGACGCACATAAACGGACAGATGAACACACACAGATATACACAGAAAGTTGCACAGAAAAACACATGCACACACAGACAAAGAAATGCACACACAGAAATGCAAACACACACAGACATACATAGACACCATACATGCATACAGACATATAGACATAATATAAAGAAATAAACACACAATTAGATACACACAGAGAAAAAACTTTACACAGACACAAATGCAGATGCCCACAACAGATACACATAGACAGATACACACAAAAGCACAGAAATATACCCAGATATAAACACACATGCAGACATAGGCACACAGACATATTCCCACACACAGAGATACACACTGAGACATACACAGACATACATATACTTGCACACACACAAACTGACAGACATATACGGTGATAAAACATGTACACACAGACACAGATACATACACACAGACATGAATACCCAGATGCAAATATGCACATTAACACAGAAATATGGATAGATACACAGAAATGCACACAGACATATACATAGATGGCCCATACAGATCAATACACATGCACACACAGACACACCAAACATATATATAGACAAATATACATGCTCTCACACACATACATATACACTCACAATAACAGAGAGAAACACAGATATCCACAATCACACATCCACATGCACACACACAGACACACACATGTACATACATACATATATAAATACACATATACACAGACACAGATGCACACACAGGCAGAGACATATACACAGACACACAGACTTATACACAGACACACATGCACACAGACAGATGTGTATGCACACAGGTGCATTTACAGAAACACATGCACACACAGACACAAAGACATACGTGCACACACACTGACACAGACACGTAGAACAGGAAGACATACACAGAAGTATTCAGTGACACACACAGACACATCCACATACACATAAGTAGAGATATATACTCTCAACATGCGTACAGACACAAATAAACATATGCACAGACACATGTACAGACACATATGCATACACAGTTATATATACAGAAAAACAGAATTGCACATGCAGGCACATATACAGACACACTATCAGAAACAGACACACGGAGACCGGGACACATAAAGACACACATGGACATACACAGACAAAAAGACATACATATCCACATTGAGTCCCAGACACAATGACATATACACAGAACCACACATAGACAAGTCCATATTGGCACACAAAACATATTCACAGACACACCTTATGCACAAAAAGTGAAACAGGCATACTAAGAGACATAATCACATACAGATAGACTCGGAGACTCAGACAGACATATACACAGACACACTCTCATGCCACACAGTCACAACATGGACTTATGCACAGACTCACAACATGAACACACACAAACAGAAAAACATATACACAGACACACAGAGACATAGCCACATACACATGCGCAACAACACATGTGCACACACAGACATATACACAGACACATGCATACACATATACCAACACTGAGACATAAAGACAAGGACACAGATATATACACACACTCCCATGGCACACAGTTACAACACGGACTTGTGCACAGACTCACAACATGCGTGCACACAGACACAAATAGATATATACACAGTCACACACAGACATGGACTGCCACATACACATGCACACCAACATATGTACACATCAACATATGTGCACACACAGATGCATAAAAACACATGCGCACATTAACACCGATACAAAGTCAAAGATGGACACATATACATAGTCACAGACACAAATATACATAGGTTCAAATACACAATGACACGGATACACACAGATATATATACAAAATATACACAGACATACAGAAACATATATAGACACACTAATATATACACAAGGCACACCCATTGTATACACAGATATGTAACCATAATACCAATATACATATCATCACGCATTGACAGATATATATATATACATACTATCACACAGACACATACATAGACACACACCCACATGCAACACAATCACAACATGGTCTTATATACAGACCCACAACATGAGCACAGACAGACATGAACACAGACACATATGTGCCGACACATGCACACAGAGAGGTACACACAGACATATGCCAAGAAACACACAGATAAACAGACTCACACAGACACATGCCACACATTAAAACAGATTTTTGCATGGATTCTCAACATGCACACACAGACAAAAATAGACATATACACAGACATGAACACAGACACATATGCGCCGACACATGCAAGCAGCGAGGTACACACAGACATATGCCAAGAAACACACATAATCACATACAGATAAACAGACTCACACAGACACATGCCACACATTAAAACAGATTTTTGCATGGATTCACAACATGCACACACACAGACAAAAATAGACATATACACAGACATAGACATCCATACACACATGCATGCACTCTGACAGACACAACGGCACACAAAGACACATATACACAGTAGAAACATATATTTAAATATGTGTGCAGATATAGCGACACAGACGTATACATATACAGAGACAAAGAAAGACATGGGCACACACATAGACACACAAATATACTCAGACACCCAGTGAATACACAGGTACACACATATGCAAAGGCACATAATCACACACAGAGACTCAGATACATATAAACAGATACACATGCGCAGAGACATATGCACACACAGGCATATACATAGACACACGTGTACACAGAGACACACAGACACAAAGACACACATATAGACACACAGGCATAAGACATACATACACAGACTCACAGAGATGATACATGTGCACACATGGCACACATGACATATACACATATATACAAAGACATATAGACAAACACAAATAGTCATACAACATATATACAAAGACACACCCAGTGCACACAGATATACACACAGACATATACCAAGACACATACATAATTTCACACAGACGCTTATAGACATATTCATAGACACAGACCCATGTGCATAGACATATTTACATACAGACATATACAGATACACACAAACATATACAACACATACATGGTACAGACTCACGCAGAAACACATACAAACACAAAGATATATGCAGATACACACATAGAAACAAAGGCACGCACATGCATACATAAACACACAGAAACAATGACACAGAAATACATAGAGTTAGACATATAGAATGATGCACACACATATAGATACACAGATGCACCCTGTAAACATACAGATACACAGGCATATACAAAGACACAAACACGTGCTTGCACTCAGACACAGACACATGCAGAGGTACACACATACAGACATTACAGAGCTGTACACATGCTCACAGATAAATGCATATACATATACATACACATTTTACAGATATGTATATGCTCACACAACACAACGGCACACAAATTCACACAGATATATACAAAGATGCAAAATCACACATATATATAGATACATTTACACAGACCCACATAGACATATACACTGAAACACTGACATATACACAGACACACACCCAAATATATATAAACAGACACATGCAGTGCACACACAGATACACAGGCATATACCAGGACACATATACTCATTCCCAAAGATTCACACATACTCCCAGACATATACACAGACACACTCTCCTACAACACAGTCACAGCACAGACTTATACACAGAATCACAACATGGACACACACAGAGACATATACATAGACACACAGACATATAAACAGCTGCACGTATGTGCACAGAAATGTTTGCACACAGATGTGTACACAGACACATCTGCACAACACTGACACCCAGAGACATTTACAGACAGGGATATATATATATGGAAACACAGGCTATACGCAGACACACACATGTGTACACACACAAGGACACAGACATACACCGACACACACACAGACCTAGACATAAAACATATCCATAAATACACCTAATGCAAACACAGACCTCTACACAGGCCTATACCAAGACATACACATAATCACACATAGAAATATAGGCTGACACAGACAATATACACACACATTCATATGCAACACTGTCACAACACGAACTTTTACCACAATCACAACATGCACACGAGACATATACAGTCACATACATGTTTACAGACACATGTGCAGACACAGACATATAGTGACTAAATACACACAGACACACATGTATACAGACACATACACATACACTGACAGTCTCACAGATTCCCAAGACGCAGACATACTTACACTACACATATACACTCACAACCACAATGACACTAACATATACAGTCATATACATAGACACACATACGCAAACACACAAGCACACACAGATATATACACAGATAGACACAGACATAGACATAGTATCACACAGACATGCAAATATTTACACAGAAAGCCCCAATGCACACACAAATACACACAGTCATATGTGAAGACATACACAGACATACACCCATTACAACAGTAACAACACGGACTTATACACAGACTCACAGCATGCATAGACAGACTTATATATAGGTGTACAAAGAAATATACAAGCCACACATTTGTACACACAGATGTAAACAGACATACATGCACAAATACTGAGAGACACAAATTCACACACATATATACATAGAGACATCATGATATATGCAGAGGCACAGGCATATTCACAGACCATACACAGACACACAAGTATACACACAGACACAGACATTGACACAAATATATATACACAGATATACACAGTACACACAGATATACAGACAGGCTTATGCGAAGCCACACGCATAATCACACACAGTCTCACATACACATATACACGGGCACACATACAACACACAACTCGGTCTGATGCACAGATAACATGCGCACACACAGACACAGACATATACAGACACACCCACATAGATACTGTTACTCACATGCGCACACAGACATACACAGAAATTCATAGACAGATATTCACATTCTGACACAGAGACACAGACACAGATACACACATATATGTATATAGACACAGATACAAGACACAAACATGCACAGGCACACACATGTGGCCGCAAGCCCACACATCCATATACAGACACACAGACATATAGACACATGTAGGATAACATTGGTTTGTCCTTTCTCCCTCTTTTGTGAACCCACAGACACACATTAAATTAATACAGACACACGCAGTGCACACACAGAATCTCACAAGTATATGCAAAGACAAACATATGCATAAACAGAGATACACACAGACTCAGATATATACATGGAGTCATACGCACATGCAACAAGTCACAACAGGGTCTTATACACAGACTCACAATGTGTGCACATTCAAACAGAAACAGACATATGAAAATATACATAGCCATACAAACACAAACACATGTGCGAACATACAGAGACATATACATAGACACGTGCATACGCTGGCACAAAAACATATACAGAGACACACAAACGTCCACACAGTGACAGGCACAAACCCAGAGACACAAATCTGTGTACAAAGACACATAAGCATATATACAAACACAGACACACAAGCACACACCCATATACATAGATATATAGAGAGACAGATACACAGATATATACACACTGAAACACCCAATGCAAACACAGATACACAGGCATATGCAAAGAAACACACAGACTCACACAGGCATATACACAGACAACATGCACAAGCAGCAGTCATAAACCAATTTATACACAGACTCACGACATGCTCACATTCAGATATAGACATATACACAGACATGCGCACACACAAGCACAAACAGATAGACATATACACAAACACAACCAGAGCATGTACAGATACAACAGATATATATAATGGCACACACATGTAGACATAGATACAGACTCACAGGCACCCTCAGGTAGCACTGTCACGACTTGTACTTACACACACTCACAACATTCACACATAATAATTGACATATTCAGAGATATACATAGACCTGTAGACAGCCATACACACATGCACGCAAACACATATACACAGACATATATAGAGGCACACTTATAATGCACATACAGATACACACAAATACACACGACTTATATACAGACACAAATACACAGAATTATACACAAATGTTTATGCTTACACAGAAAAAGACATACAGACACACAGATATATAAACAGACACAAACATGCACACAGACACCACAGACATACACAGAGACACACACATGCAGTCACACAGAACAGACAGATCCAGACAGAATCAGACACACAGACATATCTAGACACACATGCATGCACACATACACTGACAAAGACAAACAGACATACACAGACACACACTACACTGGTTTGTGTGTGTCTGTGTGTAAATACATACAGAGACACATAAGTACATGTACAGACAGTAAAGACATACACAGGCAAACACTCAGGCACAGATAGACATTCAGAGACACACCTGTAGGCACATACACAGATACACATGTATGCACAGATACAGAATCAAACATGCACATATACAGCAGACATATTCATGCATAATTAGACATACCCAAACATATACACAACACATACACATGTGCACCCACTAACACAGGGAGGCACACACAAACACAAAAGCATGCAAACATATACATAGACACAGACACACAAGATATATACGTAGACACATAACACACATGCACAGACACATGAATAGTACACAAAACACTCACATGCAGATATATACACAGATACATAAATACTACACAGATTTACAGACATAGAACCAGAGACTCACATATACAGTCACGCCCTTGTGTACACTCAGACACATAGAGAGACACATACATGCTCACAGACACATGCAGATAGAGGCACACAGAAATATACACACACCACACATATACACAGAGACACAGACACATGTGCACAAAAACACAGAGAAGAGGGACAGACTTACATACACACAAATGCTCACACATACAGACACAGACATATTTACAGACAATGTACCACAAGAGCAAACACAGACATACACTGACTGACAGATGCATATATGACAATAGGCATACAGAGAGAGAGACATATAAAGACACATGCACACAGATACACACACAGACATATGCACTGACACGCATAGACACATAGACATATACACAGATACGCATGCATGCATACACATAGACACAGACATACATAGCCACACAGACATTCACACATACACACAAACATACTGATACAGACATTTACACAAAAGCACACATACACAGACATACAAACACAGGGACATAAACAGATAAAAACACGCATGCACACTTATGCACACATTTATGCACACAGAGACCTGTATTCAAGACACACACCCAAATGCATATGCAGGCATACACAGGCATATCCACAGACACAAATACAGTCATATACAGAGACACACAGATATTTGCATAGACATAGATGATGAACAGACATACAGATATATACACAGGCATGCAAACATATAGACAGAGACAGAGACATATACAAAAGGAGACAGACACAGAGACATATACAAAGGCATACAAACAGACACCTATACACAGAGACCCGCATGCACATACAGAGACACAGCTCACACACAAGCACACACCTAGACATACAAACATAGACACATAGACACACACTAGACCTATACCTGGACACACCCAGTGCATGCACAGATAGACAGAGACTTAAATAAAGACAGAAGTGCAAAGAGATATTCAGACTCACACAGACATACACAGATTACTCCCACATTCAGCACACTCAGAACATGAAACTATACGCAGGCTTAAAACATGTACACAGAGATACAAAATTGACATGCACAGAGACATATGGACAGCCACACACAGATATGCAAGACATGTATAGACACATGTGGACACACTTAGACACAGATACACACATATAGACATATACACAGACACACAGAATTATATACAGATGCATACATTCATGCACAAAAAGACATACTGATAAACACAGATATACACAGACACACACAACCATGCACACAGATACAACAGACGTATGCAGAGACACACATAGCCACACACAGATATATATACACATATACAGAGACATATGCAGATACACAGAGCAGAAAAATACACACAGAATCAGATACACACATACATATATGCAGATACACACGCATGTGCACACAGTGACAGAGACACCCAGACACACACAGAGAGATGTACAGAAACACAGACACAGACAGACATATTGCCAGACACCCAGAGACACTCTATACTTAGACACATGGACACTTAGAAATACACACATGCACACAGACAGACAACAAGGACATATTCACAGGCATACACATACATATTTGTATGTCTTTTTGTGCATAAGTCTGTATGCCTGTATGTCTTTTCGTGCGTAAGTATGCATCCATGTATAATTCTATCACACACAGACACACATGGCATATGCAGAGTCAACCACATGAAATCCCACAGAGACATCAAGAGCACAGTTTCTATACAGACATGTACTTAGAAACACAGACACAGAGTTATATACACACAGATATATAAACACGCAGATGCATAAAACTGCACACGTAACAGACATACATACAGAATAAATACACAGACATATACACAACACACATGTGTACAAACCACTGTCAGAGACACACATATATACTAGGACACACAGCACACACATGCGCATAGACACATGAACACACAGAAACACAGACATATACTCACATGCAGATATAAATACAGATACACACATGCATTAAACAGATGTGCAGAAACATACCCAGAGACGTAAACATATACAGACATACCTTTGTGCACACACAGGCATACAGACATATACAAAGACACAAACACATGCACACAAATGGACATAGATACATATAGATACAGACATATGTACACTACACCCGCATGCACACAGAGATATATACACAGGCACACATATGTACACATACACAGACTTATGCACAGACACACATGCACACAGATGTATTTAGACACAGTGCATACAAGGACACATACACACAGATACAAGTATGCACACATTGATAGACATGTACACAGACACAAATGTGCAAACAGATATACACAGACATATACTTAGACACATAAACCATTTACATAGACACATGCACACACAAACATACTGGAACACAGACATAAAGAAAAACACACAGAGACACACAGATATACAAACCCAGAGACATAAGCACAGATGAACAGATGTGCACACACACAGAGACAGTTATATACTGACCCACAGAAGCACATACACACATAGACACACAGACACATGAACATAAACAAAGATACATACATGGACATCTTGACACAAACACAGACATACACACTGGTATACACAGACATACAGAGAGAGACACAGATGCAGTCCACACACAAACACAAATAAACACAAATATACATACATAGACACAGACACATGCACACACAGAGACATACACAGATATACACAGACCCAAACAGATACACACACTCATACACAGGCACTCAGAGACATATAACATCGAGACATGCACAGGCATCTACACAGACACAGATGTGTACAGTCATACACTGACACACAATGCACACAAGCAGGCATTGAGACACAGACATCCACAGACATATAAACATCCACACAGGTATACACACAGGCACACACATATACACAGAGAGCACACATTTGCACACACGGACATAAAGACACAAGCAGACATTCACAGACAAACTCATTTACTCACACACAGACATATACATGGACACATGCCTACATGCACACACTGAGACAAACATATAGACTTGTGTACAGAAACACACATACACACGTAAGACATATAGATTAACAAAGACACAGACATACAAATACACAAATATACACAGATAACAGTTACACACACTTGTAAATAGGGACACACATGCACACACAGACACGTAGACACATGTGTACACAGACATGTGCAAAAAGACATACACATACACAAAAATATACACACAGACACAGATATATGCAGAAAGACAGATACAAACAGACTTATACAGAGACAAACACACACAAATAGATATATTAACATATACATATAAGTTACACAGACTCAACATACACACAAACACACTTGTATGTGAACACAGACATAAGCAGAGACACCAACATGCACACAGACATGCACATGCACAAACACATGCTCACACGAACATACACAGATTTATAGACACACAGGCATACACAAATGCACACGGAGACATTGATTTACATACACAAAGAAACCCAGGTATATGCAGACACATGAATACACACAATACAAACATGTAGACATATACACAAACACATGCATATATATACACATAAGGTATATACACAGAAACACAACAGACATATACACAAGCACACATAGATGAACAGACATACACACAGAGAAACACATAGACAAACACAGACATATAAACAAGAGAGACTAGTCTGAATTTAAGCTCCATTTTACAATCTTGGACATTGATTTTAAAAAGTAATTTGCACATTTTAATATTATTAATATTTTAGGGTTTTTTTGCGCACACGTGGTGGTGGTTAGGGCTGTGCTCAGGAGTCACTCCGGGAGAGGCGGGGGAGCGGGGGGAAGTCGGGGATCGAACCTGGGTCCATTGCACTGTGGAGCAGAGAGACACCTTCCCAATTGTCCTGTGGCTTGGCCCTGGTCCGATCTATACACTTGACTGTGTCTTCTGAGCTGTGTGCTTTGTCCCTTCCTCGCAGTGGGATCTGTGTGCCAGAGTCTCCATGCATTCTTCTGTGACTGCACGCTCACTCATGCCAGAGTGTTGGGAAAAGAGGCAGCCGTTTCTCTGTCACGGGAGCCTGGGCCTTTGGGTCTCCTGAAGGAATCTTTCTCCTGCCTTGACTCAAGAGGTAGGTAGAAACATCTCCTTTTTCCTCAAGAGATGGACACATGGAAATACAGAGACACAGACACAAGCACACTAATCAGACACAGACATCACTGTCATCACTGTCATACGTTGCTCATAGATTTGCTCGAGCGGGCACCAGTAACGTTTCCATGGTGAGACTTGTTGCTACTATTTTTCGCATATTGAATATGCCACAGGTAGTTTGCCAGATTCTGCTGTGCAAGCGGGATTCTCTCCGTAGCTTCCCGGGCTCTCTGAGAGGGGCAGAGGAATCGAACCTGGGTCAGCTGCGTGCAAGGCAAATTCCCTATCTGCAGTGCTACTGCTCCAGCCCAAACACAGACATATCCACAGAAACACAGGTACAAACACATGCACAGACATATATGGAACACATAGAAATATATATACACATATGCATAGACACACACATGCATACACACAAACACAGTTACACATAAGTATACAATTAAATGTACACAAACATACATATAGACACACATCTACTCATACATACAGAGAAATATAAAAACACATGTGTGCACTCAAACAGACACATATACAGACACAAGCACATGCCCACATAGACATACACACATACTCAGATACAAATGGAACACACGCATGCACACACAGACATATACAGTCACATACAGACATATGAGGTTACACACAGTTACATATGTACACACAATGAAATAACTATACTGACATTGATGGGTAGATACATATATAGACAGACACAGAGATAGACACATATGCACAGACAATGCCACAGACATATACAGCATGCACAAGTAGAAACACATGAGCACACACAGACAGATACACAGACACAGATATACACATATGCTTACACATAGACATACATATACACACAGCAATATACACACAGAGATATACACAGAGACACATATATACTCAAACATAGATAAACATGTCTACACAAAAGCAGAGACATGCAAATATGGTTACACAGACAGAAAAGAAATATACATACATATAGATTCTCATATATGCACAGAAACATGTGAACACAGACACACTCAGATATATAAAGGGACACTCAGAGACACACAGGTATATACAAGACACACACATGCACACAAATAAGCAGACATATTCACACAGATACAAAATACAAATACATGTACAACAGACATCTGGAGACAGTACACACATTTAAACACAAATGCACATTTACAAATAGATAACCGACCTATACCACACAGAGACATATACACACATACAAAGAAACACAGATGCATATGTTCGAACATACACAAATGTACACACAGACATATTCAGAGACACACATGTCTGACAGAAATGAACACACACAAACATGCACACATAGACATATATGTACACAGTCACAAACATTTATATAAACATACATACACAAAAAGGAATATAGAGACACAGACCACCATATGGCACACATATACATACATGTGTACACAAGAAAGCAAATATTTACACACTGAGAAACAGACACACAAAAATACACAAACACACACAGTGACATACACATATACACATTGTCACTGTCACTGTCATCCCGTTGCTCATTGATTTGTTCGAGCGGGCACCAGTAACATCTCTCATTGTGGGACTTATTGTTACTGTTTTTGGCATATCGAATATGCCACGGGTAGCTTGCCAGGCTCTGCCGTGTGGGCGCGATACTCTCGCTAGCTTGCCAGGATCTCTGAGAGGGGCAGAGGAATCGAACATGGGTCGGCCGCATGAAAGTGAACACCATACCACTGGTCTATTACTCTAGCCCACACATATACACCAAGATATGTAATCATATACCAGCACATGCACAAATCTGAACACAAAGAGTGGCAGACATATACACACACAGCCAAATATACAGATACACACCCACATGCAAACACACACAGACATACATGTTGATACACAAAAGAGACACACAGAGACATACAAAGAGACACACAGAGCTATGTACCCAGAGACACAGACACGCACACACCGAGACAGATATAAACACAGAGTAAGGCACACAGATATAAATATGGACACATCTATACACAAACATATACACATGGAGACACATACAGAGATACATAAACACACATACAGTTGTACACACAGACACACATACCCACACAAACAAAGCTGACATATGCAAACACATATACACAAAAATGTACACACAGATACAGACATGCACAAAGAGTCACACAGGCACATAAACAGAAACATACCAGCATGTAGACCCACAGACAAAACAGATATACAGACTCAAGTGGGCACACTGAGACACACACATAAATATACACAGAGAAATACACAGAAACAGACATATTCTAAAATATGCACACACAGACACAGATATAGACAAACACAGTGCACAGACATATATACAAACACACATACACAATAACAGATACAGATATATATAGGTACAATCACAAGACACACTGACACACACTCAGTCACACACATCTGCCCCATATATGCATACACAATGTTATTTATAGACACACAGGCATGTGCACATACACATAGTCATGTATACAGACACACAGATACACACAGATATACACATGTACATAAAACACGTGCATGCACATACATATACACAGACATTTACAAATAAAAAACATACACGTGCAACACACAAGAAAACGAACATATACACAGACACGCATGCGGACACACATATACAAGCAGACATAAACTGACACACACAGACATAAACCCAGACATGTTCAATAGAGACACACGGATATATGCACACCAAGGATCTAACATACAAATACACACTGTCATATACACAGACATAAACCCACATATACACACAGATACACACAGACACACAAACAATAGACATACACATACAGACTTAAAGACACATAGAGTCAGACATACACATGGGCCCACCCACAGAAACACAGAGACACACATACATAGAAGTACAGAAAAATGCACAGACGCAGACATAAGTAAATACAGGCACCTATACATACACATGAGTATACAGACATACAAATCAAATACACACATGTGTACACTTGTACACACATTCACATAGATACAACATGCACAAAGATAAATGAATACTGGTATATACATAAAGACAAACACAGGCATATATACACACACCCACATGTACACAGATTCACACTGATATATACAGATACATGCATGTACCAACAGACACATGCAGATGTAGACACACAGACAGACAGTGTTAGAGATAAACACACACATATATATATACATACAAACACAGGTGCACACACAGTCATGCAAAGACATATACACAGACACATGCATACATACAGACCAAAAGAAATATGTACAGACACACAGATTCAGATAGAGACATATAGACAGAGACACAGACATACACAAATGCACACATGTATGTAGACATAATTCCGACACATGCAGACACAGACACAGACATAAACAAACTCCCGGACATACAGAGACATAACCCACATGCACACTTGCAGAGACATGTACATGTGTGGTGGAACCCAGCCCTGGCACCATATCTGTGCTGCAGGTAAGCTGGGGACAGTGTCCCCGTCCTCTGTCCATTTGCATCTCTGACTGGAGCATACTCACCACACCCACCTCTCTGCCCTGCTCTGGGGACTCTTCTGCCGAGATTGTACAGACTTGCCACCCTCTTCACACACACAGCCACAGACATACATCAAGACATAGAAAGAACACAGAAACCACACAGACACATACAGAGATATGTACACAGAAACATACACATGCATGCACAGATATACAGACATAAAGCACAGGCACAGCATACACACAGACACACAGATATATACAGAGGCACATACACCTTCATACACAGAACAAACACAGATGCAAACACAGACACAAACACACAAACACATACACAGCCATACACATGCACACAGAGAGACATGCACTATGAAACATGCATATACAGGCACAGATATATATAGGAGCACATATACACATGCAGAGACACATAAATGGACACATGAACACACAGATACACAAACATTTGCACAGGAAAACACAGGCCCACACAGACACATAAATGCACATACGGAAACACAAACACACACATACACAGACGAACATAGACACCATACATGCATACAGACATATAGACATGATACAAAGACATAAACACACATATAGATATACACAGAGAAAGAACTATACACAGACACAAATACAAATGCACTCACAGAGACCCATCACAGGGTCTCTGTGAGATATACATTGACAGATACACACAAAAACACAGAAATATACCCAGATATAAACACACATGCAGACATAGGCACACAGACATATTCCCACACAGACACAGAGATACATAGAGACATACACAGATATACATATACATGCACACACAGACATATACACTGACAAAACATGTACACACAGACACAGAGATACATACACACAGACATGAATATCCAGACGCAAATATGCATATAGACACAGAGATATATGGATAGATACACAGAAATGCACACAGACATGTATACAGACATATACATAGATGACACCTACAGATCAATACACATGCATACACAGACATACCAAAAATATATATAGACAAACATGCTCACACACATATATATGTATATATGCATATGTATGTATATACATATACATATGTATACTCACAGTAACAGAGAGAAAAACAGATATACAGACATCCACATGCACACACACACTGACACACATATGTACATACATATACAAACACACATATACACATGCTCAATCAGACACATACACAGACACACACGCACGCAGACATATTTATATGCACACAGGTGTATTCACAGAAACACATGCACACACAGAGGCACAAAGATTTACATGCACACACACTGACACAGACACATAGACACAGGAAGGCATACACAGAAATATTCACTGACACACACAGATATACCTAATGCACACAAAGAAAAACAGGTATACTAAGGGACATAATCACAAACAGATACACAGGGAGACTCAGACAGACATATACACAGACACACTCAAATACCACTCAGTCACAACATGGACTTATGCACAGACTCACAACAGGAACACACACAAACACAAAAACATATACACAGACACACAGAGACATAGCCACATACATATGCACACCAACACATGTGCACACACACACACACATATATATATGTATATATATATATACACACACAGACATGCACAGAAACATACAAGCATACACCAACACAGAAACACAAAGACAAGGACACAGATACACTCCCATGGCACACAGTTACAACATGCACTTGTGCACAGATTCACAACAGGCGTGCTCACAAACACAGATATATACATAGTCACACACAGACATGGACTGCCACATACACATGCACACCGACATATGTACATACCGACATATGTGCACATACAGATGCATAGAAACACATGTGCACATTAACACCGATACAAAGTCAAAGATGGACACATATACATAGAAACAGACACACATATATACATAGGTTCAAATACACAATGACACGGATACGCACAGATATATACACAAAATATACACAGACATAGACACATATATAGACATACTAATATACACACACAGGCACACCCGTTGTATACACAGATATGTAACCATAATACCAATACACACATCATCATGCATTGACAGATATATACACATAGTATCACACAGACACATACATAGACTCACACCCATATATAACACAATCACACATGGTCTTATATACAGACCCACAACATGAGCACAGACAGACATGAACACAGACACACACATATGTGCCGACACATGCACACAGAGGTACAACAGACATATGCCAAGAAACACACATAATCACACACAGATAAACAGACTCACACAGACACATGCCACACATTAAAACAGATTTTTCCATGGATTCACAACATGCACACACACAGATAAAAATAGACATATACACATAGACACCCATACACACATGCACGCACTCTGACAGACAAAAAGGCACACAAAGACATATATACACAGTAGAAACATATATATATATGCGCAGATATAGTGACACAAACGTATACAGATACACAGACATACAGAGACACGGATATGCACATAGACACACAAATATACTCAGACACCCAGTGAATACACAGGTACACATGTATGCATATGCAAAGACACACATAATCACACAGAGACTCAGATACATATAAACAGATACACATGTGCAGAAACATCTGCACACACAGGCATATACATAGACACACACCATGCATACACAGAGACAGACACACCAGACATACTCAGACAAAGTCACATATAGACACACAGACATAAGACATACATACACAGACATATACACAGACTCACAGAGATGACACATGTGCACACATGCCACACATGACATATAAACATATATACACAGACACAAACACAAAAATATATAGATAAACACAAGTAGACATACAATATATCAATATATATACAAAGACACACCCAGTTCACACAGATATACACACAGACATATACCAAGACACATACATAATTTCACACAGACACTTATAGACATATTCATAAACACAGACCCATGTGCATAGACATATTTACTTACAAACATATACAGATACACACAAACATATACAACACATACATGGTACAAACTCACGCAGAAACACAAACACAAAGATATATACAGATATACACATAGAAACAAAGGCATGCACATACATACATAAACACACAGAGACAATGACACAGATATACATAGAGACAGACATATAGAATGATGCACAAATATCTATATATACATACACAGATGCACCCTATGAACAAAGAGATTCACAGGCATATACAAAGACACAAACACGTGCATGCACTCAGACACACAGACACATGCAGAGGTACACACATAAGGCACATATGGTCATATACATATACACACCGTCACACATATGCGGCATAACAGTCACAGACGTCTACACAGACATGAAGAGATATGCACAGGTGCATGCAGACATTTACAGAAAAATATTGCAAGCACACAGACACGCATGCACACACAGAGGAACACACATATAGAAACACACATGTACACATATACATACAGACACATGCAAAGATATACAGGTAATAGATATATACACACGGGCTCTTGACGCACACATACACAGACATATACAGAGATACAAACACATGCACTTACATAGACATATACACAGACACACATGCACACACAGAGACTCACACAGGCACTCTTGTACACAGAGATATACAAAAACACATACCGAGGTGTATACACACTCACACACAGACATATAAACAAAAGAGACCAGTCTGAATTTAGGCTCCATTTTACAATATTGCACATTGATTTTAAAGAATAATTTGCACATTTTAATATTATTATTAATATTTCAGGTTTTTTGCGCACATGTGGTGGTGGTCAGGGTTTACTGTTGGCTCTGCTCAGGAGTCACTCCGGTTGAGGCAGGGGGCCTGGGGGATGTCGGGGATCGAATCTGGGTCCATTGCATGTAGGGCAGACAGACACCTTCCCGACTGTCCTGAGGCTTGGCCCTGGTCCGATCTGTACACTTGACTGTGTCTTCTGAGCCGCTCTGTAAACTGTGTGCTGTGTCCCTTCCTCGCAGTGGGGTCTGAGCACCAGAGTCGCCGTGCATTCTCCCGCGACTGCAGGCTCACTTATGTTGAGAAAAGAGGCAGCTGTTTCCTTGTCACGGGAGCCCCAGTCCTCTGGATCCCCTGAAGGAATCTTTCTTCTCCTGTCTTGACTCAGGAGGTAGGTAGAGACGTCTCTTTTTTCAAGAGATAGACACATGGAAATACATAGACACAGACACATGCACACTAATACAGACACAGACATCACTATCATCACTGTCATACGTTGCTCATTGATTTGCTCGAGCGGGTACCAGTAACATTTCCATTGTGAGACTTGTTGCTATTGTTTTTGGCGTATTGAATATGCCACGGGTAGCTTGCCAGGCTCTGCCGAGTGGGCGTGATACTCTCGGTAGCTTGCCAGGCTCTCTGAGAGGGGCAGAGGAATCGAACCTGGGTCAGCTGTGTTCAAGGCAAATGCCCTACCTGCAGTGCTATCGTTCTAGCCCAAACACAGACATTTCTGCAGAAACACAGGTACAAACACATGCACACACAGTCATATATGGAACACATAGAAATATATACAAACATGCATAGACACACATGCATACACACAAACAGAAAATTAGACACAAGTACACAATTAAATGTACACACATACATATAGACACACATCTACTCATACATACAGAGAAATATACAAACACAGGTGCGTACGCACACAGATACATCTACAGACACAAGCACATGCTCACATAGAAATGCACACATACTCAGATACAAATGGAACACACACATGTACACACAATGAAATAACGATACACTGATATACATGGGCAGACACACAGATAGACACACACAGATAGACACATATGCAGATACAATGACACAGACATATATAGCATGCACAGGTAGACACACATGAACACACAGACATATACACAGAAATACACAGACACAGACATACACATATGCTTACACATACATATACAGCAATATACATACAGAGACATACAGAGAGACACATATATACTCAAACATAGATAAACATGTATACACAGAAGCAGAGACATGTAAACATGGTCACACGACACAAAAGAAATATACATACATATAGATTCTCACATATGCAGAGAAACACACATGCGAACTCAGACACACTCATATACACACAGTTATATACAAGACACACACATTCACAGACATATGCACACTCAACACAGACATATACACAGTTACAAAAGACAAATACATGTACAACACATCTGCAGACAGTACAACATGTAAACACAAATGCACATTTACAAATAGAAAAACGACATATACCACACACAGACATATACACACATACAAAGAAACACAGATACATATATTTGAAGATACACAACTGTACACACAGACATATTCAGAGACACATATGTACACTGACACAAATGAACACACAAACATGCACACATATACATATATGTACAGACACATTTATACAAACACATACACAAAAAGGAATACAGAGACACACAGACATATACACACAGCCATATACACAGACCACCGTATGGCACACATATACAGACATGTATACACAAAACAGCAAATATTTACACACTGAGAAACAGACACACAAAAATACACAAACATACGCACAGGGACATACACATATACATATTGTCACTGTCACTGTCATCCCGTTGCTCATCGATTTGTTCGAGTGGACACCGGTAACATCTCTCATTGTGGGAATTATTGTTACTGTTATTGTCATATTGAATATGCCATGGGTAGCTTGCCAGGCTCTGCCATGTGGGCGAGATACTCTCGGTAGACTGCAGGGCTCTTCGAAAGGGGCAGAGGAATTGAACAAGGGGCAGTTGCATGAAAGGTGAGTGCCCTACCGCTGGTCTATTACTCTAGTTCACACATATACACCAAGATACATAATCCTATACCAACACATGCATAAATCTGAACACAGAGAGGCAGAGATATACACAGACACACCCAAATATACAGATACGCACCCACATGCAAACACACACACAGACATACATGTTGATACACAGAGATACACAGAGACATACACAGAGCCATATACAGAGGCACACAGAGCTATATACCCAGAGACACAGACATGCACACACATAGACACCCATATAAACACAGAGTAAGGCACACAGATATAAATATAGACATGCATACACAAAAAAATACACATGGAGACACATACAGAGATACATAAACACACATACAGTTGTATACACAGACACACATACCCACACAGACAAAGCTAACATATGCAAACACATATACGCAAACACACATATACAGACATGCACAAACTAAGAGTCACACAGACATATACACAGGAACATACCAATATGTAGACCAACAGACAAAACACACAAAAAACATATACATAGATACATAATATGCAGACACACAGATGTATATATAGACACAAAACACAGATACATATGTGTAGACATACATGCAAATAGACATATATTCAAGCACAGATAGACACATAATCTCACACGACCAACAGACATATAAACACATTTGTATAAGCGCATAAACACATTGACATATACTCATGTACACAAACAAAAAACACACAGAGAAATGTACATAGAGACACAGAAACATACAGACTTACAGATAGACACACAAATGCTCACACAGTCACACATAGGTATTTACAGACAATGTAGTACAAGAGCAAACAGACATACACTGACACTGATGCATACATGACACAGACATACATAGTGAGACACAGACATAAAGACACATGCACAAAGATACACAAAGACATATACACAGACACACGCATACACAGTCACATAGACATATGCACAGACACACATATGTGCGTACACAGACATATACACAGATATAGAGACACAAACATATATATAAACTCAGAGACAGATGCATTGACTTACTTAGACACAGCCACAAACAGACATTAACACATGCACGCACAATCATACTGATACATATAGACATTTAAACAAAAGCACACAGACATACGAACATAGGGGCATAAATTGATAAAAAGTTGCATGCACACACTTATGCACAGAGACACACACCCAAATGCACATAGAGACATATACTCAGGCATATACACAGATACAAGCACAAAGTCATATACAGACACAGAGACACAGATATTTGCATAGACACACAGATGCATGAATAGACACATATATATACACAGATATGAAGACATATAGACAGACACAAACACAGACATATACAAAAGGAGACAGACACACAGAAACACACAGACATATACAAAGGCACACAAAGACAAATAGACATATACGCACAGAGGCCAACACAGAAATACAGAGACACAGTTCACACACAAGCACAGAGAAACACACAGAAATATACACAGACACAGGTATATCGATAGACACAGAGACATGCACACACCTAGACGTACACAAACATAGACATATAGACAGACACACACAAACATATACACAGACACAGCCAATGTATGCACGCATACACACACAGAGTATATAAAGACACACACATACACACACAAAGATACAGAGTCACACAGACATACTCAAACATGCAGCACAGTCACAACATGAAATTATACAAGGACTCCAAACATGCACACACAGCTACAAAATTGACATACACAGAGACATATAGACAGCCACACAAAGATGCACAAGACACATATACACAGACATACATGCAGACACACTTATACACAGACACAGATACACACACGTAGATATATTCAGACATATATACCCAAGGGATTATACACAGATTCATATGCTTATGCACAAAAAGACATACAGATAAACACAGATATGTACACAGAGACACACACACAACCATGCACACAGACACAAGAGACTTACGCAGAGAACATACATAGCCACACACTAATATATGCACAGACATATGTAGAGACACATGTAGATATATAGGGCAGACATATACACAGACACAGAATCAGGCTCACACAGAAACACCCAGATGCACCCAGACACACAGAGACACAGACATATACACAAATACACAGAGACAGACACTATATGCTTAGATACATACACACATAGAGATACACACATGCATTCACACAGACAACAAGGCATGTGCACAGGCATGTCTGTTATCTTTTTAATGCATAAATCTGTCTTTTTGTGTGTAAGTATATGCATCTGTATATAATTCTGTGTAGCACACAGAGACACACATGACATATACACAGTCAAACACATGTACTCGCACAGAGACATATTAAGAACCAGATTACATACAGATATATACATAGAAACAAAGACACAGAGACATATACAGACACACACATATAAATACACAGATACATAAACATGCACATACAACAGAGATACATACAGAATCGACACACATGTACATAACACATGTGTGTAACCACTGACAGACACACAGATATATACTTTGACTCACAACACACATGCGTAGCCACATGAACACACACACACAGAAACAAAGACACTCACATACAGATATATATATATATATATATACACAAATACATACCCTTGCACACAAAGACATACAGACACACAGATATATTCACACACAAACACGCACACAAACGGACATATACACAGACACACACATGCTCGCAGAGACATAGAGATACAGAGACATAAACATCTACACACAGCACACACATGCACACAGACATACACAGTATACACACAGGCTTACACACAGACACAGATGCATACAGATGTATTTAGACATGGTACATGTGCAAACACAGACATATACACTGACACAGAAGCATATATGACATAGACACACACCCACATGCACACAGAGACCCACACAAGGATACATACACAATGATATAAGCATGCACACATAAACATAGACATTTTTACAGACAAATGTGCACACACAGATATACACAGACATATACTTAGAACGCACACATACCATATACATAGACATATGCACACACAATCATACTGAGGGAGACATACACAAAAAATACACAGAAACACAGGTATATAAACACAGACATAAGCACAGATTAACAGATGTGCACACAGACATAGACAATCATATACAGATCCACAGAGACATACACGCACATAGACCCATGAACACACAGAGATACATACATAGACATATAGACACAGACACAGACTTATACAGAGGCACACACAGACATACATAGAGACACACAGATGCAGTGCACACACAAGCACAAATAAACATAAATATACACAGACACACATATATATATTCATAGACACAGACAGATGCACACACAATCAGCGAAATGCACAAACATACACACACAAACATATACACACATGCACATACACAGGCACTCAGACATACAAAGACACCCAGACACACAGACATCTACACAAACACAGATATAGTCCTACACCAACACACACATGCACACAAGCAGATATACAGATACCCACAGATGTATAAATATCCACACAGATATATGCATAGGCACGTAGACATATACACAGAGAGAAACACAATACATATGCACACACGGAGACATACAGAGAGAGAGACGAATGGCATGTATGCACAGACATAAAGACATGCAGGCATATTTATAGACAAACCGACTTGTGCACACACAGACATATACATAGACACACACCTATATGCACACACTGAGACACACAAATAGACTTATAGACAGACACACATGCACACACAAGACATATACATTAATAAAGACACAGACATGCAGATACAAACGTACACAGACAAAAGTTGCACTTGTAAACAGGGCATACAGACATATACATAGGCATATGCACACACAGACATGTGCACGCAGACATGCACAAAAATATACACAGACACAGAACAGACATATAGAGACATACATACATTATATAGGTACACACAGATATACAAACCCATACACATAAATATACACAGATACAACATACACACATGCACCAACACACATGCTCACATAAACACACACATATAGACACACACGCAAACAGAAATGCACACGGAGGCACAGATTTATATACACAAAGACACTCAGGTGTATGCAGACACATGAACAGAGACACACAGACTTATAATCATTTATAGAGACACATGCACACACATACACATAAGACATACACAGAAACACATAGACAAATACACAAGCACACATAGACAAACAGACATACACACAGAGAAGCACATAGACATACACAGACACAGTGCCCACACAAGCACACAGACACAAACAAATACATAGAAACAGACACACATAGAGATATGCGTAGACACATAGGTGTGTGCACACACAGACAAGCAAAGACATTGCACAAACTTACACAGACACACATATGAACATATACAGATAGAGACATATGCACAGAAACACAAAGACACACAAACTTGTCACAGACACACACAGAGATCTATACAGACATAACCCACCCACACACCCACTTACAAAGCCACAGATAAATACACAAAGATGTACGCACAGACACATGCGCAGACACAGAGACGTATCTACAAACAGACACAGACATACACAGACAGGCATATCCACAGAGACATACAGACATTACACTGACAGACTCAGATACACACAGACATACACAGACACGCATGCACACATGATACACATGTACACAAAACTTTATGCACAAGGACACAAACATATACACATGCACACAGACACATAAGGCACATGCACAAACACCCACGCTCACACACACATATAAACACACACGGACACACATAGACACAGTCACACACACTGCACCACACACAATCACACAGACACAGAAATGCACACACAGAAATACAAACACACACACAGACATACACAGACACCATATATGCATACAGACATATGGACATGATACAAAGAAATAAACACACAAGTAGTTACACACAGAGAAAGAACTATACACAGACACAAATTCAGATGCCCACAACAGATACACATAGACAGATACACACAAAAGCACAGAAATATACCCAGATATAAACACACATGCAGACATAGGCACACAGACATATTCCCACACACAGAGATACAAACTGAGATACACTCTGAGATACACACCATACGTGCATACATACATATAGACATGATACAAAGAAATAAACGCACAAGTAGATACACACAGAGAAAGAACTATACACAGACACAAATTCAGATGCCCACAACAGATACACATAGACAGATACACACAAAAGCACAGAAATATACTCAGATATAAAAACACATGCAGACATAGGCACACAGACATATTCCGACACACAGAGATACACACTGAGACATATACAGACATACATATACTTGCACACACACACTGACAGACATATACACTGATAAAACATGTACACACAGACACAGATATATACACACAGGCATGAATACACAGATGCAAATATGCACATAGACCCAGAGATACGGATAGATACACAGAAAGGCACACAGACATGTACACAGAGATATACATAGATGGCCCGTACAGATCAGTACACATGCACACAAAGACACACCAAACATATATTTAGACAAATAGACATGCTCTCACACAAACCTATACACTCACAATAACAGAGAGAAACACAGATATCCACAAATGCACATCCACATGCACACACACACTGACACACATGTACATACATCCATATACAAACACACATATACACAGACACAGATGCACACACAGGCACATTCAGACATATACACAGACACACAGACTTATACACAGACACACATGCACACAGAGATGTGTATGCACACAGGTGCATTTACAGAAACACATGCACACAGATACACAAATACATACATGCACACACACAGACACATAGACACAGGAAGGCAGGAAGGCATACCCAGAAATATTCACTGACACACACAGACATACCTAATGCACACAAAGAAAAACAGGCATACTAAGAGACATAATCACACACAGATACACACGGAGACTCAGACAGACATATACACAGACACACTCTCATACCACACAGTCACAACATGGACTTATGCACAGACTCACAATATGAACACACACAAACACAAAAACATATACACAGACACACAGAGACATAGCCACATACACATGCAGACAGAGACATGCATAGAAACACACAAGCATACACCAACACAGAAACACATAGACAAGGGCACAGATACACTCCCATGGCACACAGTTACAACATGCACTTGTGCACAGATTCACAACATGTGTGCTCACAGACACAGATACATACACAGTCACAAACAGACATGGATTGCCACATACACGTGCACACTGACATAAGTACATACCGACATATGTGCACATACAGATGCATAGAAACACATGTGCACATTAACACCAATACAAAGACAAAGATGGAAACATATACATAGACAAACACATATATACCTAGGTTTAAAGACACAATGACACGGATACGCACAGATATAAACAAAATATACACAGACATAGACACATATATAGACACACTAATATATGCACACAGGCACACCCATTGTATACACAGATATGTAACCATAATACCAATACACACATCATCGTGCATTGACAGATATATACACATAGTATCACACAGACACATACATAGATGCACACCCACGTGCAACACAATCACAACATGGTCTTATACACAGAGTCACAACATGAGCACAGACAGACATGAACACAGACGCACACATATGTGCCGACACATGCACACAGAGGTACAACAGACATATGCCAAGAAACACACATAATCACACACAGATAAACAGACTCACACAGACACATGCCAAACATTAAAACAGATTTTTCCATGGATTCACAACATGCACACACACAGACAAAAATAGACATATACACATAGACACCCATACACACATGTACGCACTCTGACAGACAAAAAGGCACACAAAGACATATACACAGTAGAAACATATATGCGCAGATATAGTGACAAACATATACATATACACAGACATACAGAGACATGGATATGCACATAGACACACAAATATACTCAGACACCCAGTGAATACACAGGTACACAGGTATGCATGTGCAAAGACACACATAATCACACACAGAGGCTCAGATACATATAAACAGATACACATGTGCAGAAATATCTGCACACAGGCATATACATAGACACACACATGCGTACACAGAGACAGACACACCAGACATACACAGACAAAGTCACATGTAGACACACAGATATAAGACATACATACGCAGACATATACACAGACTCACAGAGATGACACATATGCACACATGGCACACATGACATATAAACATATATACACCAACACCAACACAAAAATATATAGATAAACACAAGTAGACATACAATATATATACAAAGACACACCCAGTGCACACAGATATACGCACAGACATATAACAAGACACATACATAATTTCACACACACACACTTGTAGACATATTCATAGACACAGACACATGTGCATAGACATATTTACATACAGACATATACAGATACACACAAACATACAACACATACATGGTACAAACTCACGCAGAAACGCAAACACAAAGATATATACACATGTACACATAGAAACAAAGGCATGCACATACATACATAAACACACAGAGACAATGACACAGATATACAGAGACATATAGAATAATGCACGGATATCTATATATACATACGCAGACGCACCCTATGAACTTACAGATACACAGGTTTATACAAAGGCACAAACACGTGCATGCACTCAGACACACAGACACATGCAGAGGTACACACATAAGGCCCATATGGTCATATACATAGACACAGTCACACACACATGCGGCATAACAGTCACAGACGTATACACAGATATGAAGAGATCTGACAGTTGCATGCAGACATATTTACAGAAAAATATTGCAAGCACTCAGACACACACATGCACACACAGAGAAAATTATTCTTTAAAATCAATGTGCATGCAGACATATTTACAGAAAAATATTGCAAGCACTCAGACACACACATGCACACACAGAGAAACACAGACATATAGAAACACACATGTATACATATATATATAGACACATGCAAAGATATACAGGTAATAGTTATATACACACAGGCTCTTGGCGCACACATACACAGACGTATACAGAGATACAAACACATGCACTTACATAGACATATACACAGACACATATGCACACACAAACAAAGACTCACACAGGCACTCATGTACACAGAGATATACAAAAACACATACCGAGGTGTATACACACTCACACACAGATATATAAACAAGAAAGAACAGTCTGAATTTAGGATCCATTTTATAATCTTGCACATTGATTTTAAAGAATAATTTGCAAATTTTAATATTATTATTAATATTTTAGGTTTTTTTGCGCACATGTGGTGGTGATCAGGGCTTACTGTTGGCTCTGCTCAGAAGTCACTCCGGGAGAGGCAGGGGGGCTGGGGGATGTCGGGGATCGAACCCAGGTCCATTGCATGTAGGGCAGACAGACACCTTCCCCACTGTCCTCTGCTCGGCCCTGGTCCAATCTGTACACTTGACTGTGTCTTCTGAGCTTCTCTGTAAACTGTGTGCTTTGTCCCTTCCTCGCAGTGGGGTCTGTGCGCCAGAGTCTCCGTGCATTCTCCCGCGACTGCAGGCTCACTCATGCCGGAATGTTGAGAAAAGAGGCAGCCATTTTCTTGTCATGGGAGCCCCAGTCCTCTGGGTCCCCTGAAGGAATCTTTCTTCTCCTGTCTTGACTCAGGAGGTAGGTAGAGATGTCTCTTTTCCTCAAGAGATGGACACATGGAAATACATAGACACAGATACATGCACACTAATACAAATGCAGACATCACTGTCATCACTGTCATACATTGCTCATTGATTTGCTTGAGCGGGCACCAGTAACGTTTCCATGGTGAGACCTGTTGCTACTGTTTTTGGTGTATCGAATATGCCACAGGTAGCTTGCCAGGCTCTCCAAGAGGGGCAGAGGAATCGAACCTGGGTCAGCTGCATGCAAGGCAAATGCCCTACCCGCAGTGCTATCGTTTTAGCCCAAACACAGACATTTCTGCAGAAACACAGGTACAAACACATGCACACACAGACATATATGGAACACATAGAAATATATACACACATGCATAGACATACATGCATACACACAAACAGAAAGTTAGACACAAGTACACAATTAAATGTACACACATACATATAGACACACATCTACTCATACATACAGAGAAATATACAAACACATGTGTGCACGCACACAGACACATATACAGACACAAGCACATGCTCACATAGACATGCACACATACTCATATACAAATGGAACACACACATGTACACATAATGAAATAATGATATACTGATATACATGGGTAGACACACATATATAGACAGACAAACAGATAGACACATATGCAGATACAATGACACAGACACATACAGCATGCACAGGTACACTCACATATACACAGAAATACACAGACACAGACATACACATATGCTTACACATAGACATACACATAGACACAGGAATATACATACAGAGACATACACAGAGACATATATATACTCAAACATAGATAAACATGTATACATAGAAGCAGAGACATGCAAACATGGTCACACGAGACAAAAGAAATATACATACATATAGATTCTCACATATGCAGAGAAATACACATGCGAACCCAGACACACTCATATACATGGACAGTCAGAGACACACAGTTATATACAAAACACACACATGCACAGACATATGCACACTCAACACAGACATATACACAGATACAAAATACAAATACATGTACAGCACATCTGCAGACAGTACACACATGTAAACACAAATGCACATTTACAAGTAGATAACTGACATATACCACACGCAGACATATACACACATGCAAAGAAACACAGATACATATATTTGAAGATACACAAATGTACACACAGACATATTCAGGGACACACATATGTACACTGACACAAATGAACACACAAACATGCACACATATACATATATGTACACAGACACATTTATACAAACATATACACAAAAAGGAATACAGAGACACACTGACATATACATACAGCTATATACACAGACCACCTTATGGCACACATATACAGACATGTATACACTAGACAGCAAATATTTACACACTGAGAAACAGACACACAAAAATACACAAACATACACACATATACACATAGTCACTGTCACTGTCATCCTGTTGCTCATCGATTTGTTCGATTGGACACCGGTAACATCTCTCATTGTGGAACTTATTATTACTGTTATCGTCATATCGAATACGCCATGGGTAGCTTGCCAGGCTCTGCATGTGGGCGCGGTACTCTCGGTAGCTTGCCGGGCTCTTTGAAAGGGGCAGAGGAATCGAACAAGGGCTGGCTGCTTGAAAGGTGAGTGCCCTACCACTGGTCTTTTACTCTAGTTCACACATATACACCAAGATACATAATCCTATATCAACACATGCATAAATCTGAACACAGAGAGGCAAACATATACACAGACACACCCAAATGTACAGATACACACCCACATGCAAACACACACACACAGACATACATGTTGATACACAGAGACATACACAGAGCCATATACGGAGGCACACAGATATATATACCCAGAGACACAGACATGCACACACATAGACACCCATATAAACACAGAGTAAGGAAAACAGATATAAATATAGACATCCATACACAAACATATACACATAGAGACACATACAGAGAGATACATAAACACACATACAGTTGTACACACAGACACACATACCCACACAAAGCTAACATATGCAAACACATATATGCAAACATGCACAAACAGATACAGACATGCACAAACTAAGAGTCACACAGACATATACACAGGAACATAGCAACATGTAGACCCACAGACAAAACAGATATACAGACTCACACGTGGGCACCCTTAGATACACATATAAATATACACAGAGAAACACACAGAAACAGACATATATACTAAAATATGCACACACAGACTCAAATATAGACAGACACAATCACAGTACACAGATACATTTACACAGACGCAAGTGCACAGAGATACAGACACACACTTATAGAGAATCAAATGTACTCACAGATACCCACATGAACACATAGACATAGAGAAACACAGATCGAGACAGAAATAGACATAAACACATACACATACACAGTACATGTGCACACAGAAATAGAGACAGATACATAGACACACACTTGCACACACGGAAACATAGACACATATACACACAACACAGACTTATATAGAGACACAAAGGTATAGGCATAGCCATACAGACCCAATAACACATAGACACAGACATAAACACACAGAGACTTAGGCAGACATATACACAGAAACAAACTGAAATGCAAACACAATAAAGACATACAACATAGACATATAACCATGTACACATATATGCACAGACACAGATGCACACACAGAAATATAAACAGAGACTCACATACCCACATGTACACACAGACACACAATGACATATACAGAGATATACATGTACACGCATACAAAAATAGACACATAAAGACACATGCGCATGGATATATACACCCACAGATACACACATATATACACATACACATAAAAACACAGGCAGGCACATACATGTTCACAGAGATTTACACAGAAAAAAAACAGATACACACATGCAACACACCAGAAAACAGACATACACCGACATGCATGTGGACACACATTTACACGGAGACATAAACTGACACACACAGACATAAACCCAGACATGTTCAATAGAGGCACACAGATATATGTACACCGAGGATCTAACATACAATTACACACTGGCATATACACAGACATAAACCCACATATACACACACAGATAAACACAGACACACAAACAACACACATACACATACAGAATAAAGACGCATAGAGTCAGACATACACATGTGCCCACCCACAGAAATACAGAGACACACATACATAGAAGTAAAGAAAAATGCACAAACGCAGACATATGCAAAGACACAGGCACCTATAGACACACTCATGAGTATACAGACATACAAATCAAATACACATATGTGTACACTTGTACACACATTCACATAGATACAACATGCACAAAGATAAATGAATTCAGGTATATACATAAAGACATACAGACAAACAGGCATATATACACACACCCATATGTACACAGATTCACACTGATATATACAGATACATGCATGTACCAACAGACACACGCAGATGTAGACACACAGAAACAAACAGTGACAGAGACAGACACCCATATATACATACAAACGCAGGTGCACACATAGACATGCAAAGACATATACATAGACACATGCATATGTACAGACTGAGAAGAAATATGTACAGACACACAGAGACTCAGACAGGTAGAGACAAATAGACAGAGACATAGACATACACCAATGCACACGTGTATGTAGACATAGTTCAAACACATGCATATACAGACACAGACATATAAACAAACTCCTGGACATACAGAGACACAAACACACTTGCAGAGACATGTACACAGACACAGTGTGCACACACATGAACATGAAGACACACACACATATATAAAGACACAAGAATGCACAATGATAGACCTATACAGAGTCACACACATGTACACGCAGACATATACAAAGACACACAGAGGGATACCCAGATATACACACAGAGTCACACACCCAATGCATACACAGATACACATACATATACACAGAAAGACACAGACATACATTTAACACAGAGACTCGCACAGACATAGACACAGACCCACATGCACACACATAAATTCAACACAGACATACACAGATGCACACACCTGTGCAATGACAGACACATACAGAGAGTTACACCCACATGCAGACTTAGATACATACATGTACACACACATTCACACATACACATGTATATACATACACGCATATAGATACAGACATTTATATACATGCAAAGACACAAGTATACACACAGAATGTACAGACATACACAGACACGCAGACATGTAGATAGACACACAACACAGGTGCACAGAAATATAGACATATACACAGATACAGGCACACACCAGCATAAGATGCACACACAGATACACATGTACACACACAGCCATATACACCAGAGACATATATACATAGACATAGATATAATACTTGCACAGGAACAGTTACAGTCATATCTACAGACATACACAGAATGCACACACATGCACACACAGATATATACATAGACATATATCAGACATATAGACAGATACAGAATTATACTCTGACACATAAGTATATACATATACTCAAACACAAACATGCATACATAGACACAGACATACAGAGATTCAGACATAAACTCATACCTACATGCACACAGACAAAACACATGTACACAGACTCACATACATGTGCACAGACAAATATACAGACTCCCGGACACACAAAATGAACACAGACACACACAAGACATTAAAGTACACAGGTGCACACACATATATAGAGGCATACACAGATACACAGATGAATATACCAATACACACATACAAGGACACACATACCCAAATCATAAACATGCACACAAAATGGACACACACAGACATATACACAGACATACACCCACATGCACACACAGACATATGTAGATGTACAGAGACTCACATGTACATAATCACACATGTGCGAGCTCACAGACACCCACATGGACACAGAGACACACTCAACATGCACACACATATACGCATATATACATATACACAAAGCTCAGACTACATACACAAAGACATACATATACACAGACTTACACTGTCATGCATACAGAGACACACATGCACTCATACAGACACAGAAACATAAACACACTTGCACACACAAATGAGAGACAACACACACAAACACACAATGACACACACAAGCACCTATAGACAGACAACCAGACATATACATACAACCAGACATATACAAATACGCACTGAGACTAACAGGTATATAGACAGAGAAACACAATGACAGACACACAAATATACACATAGATTCACTGCTAATCACACAGACACATATAAATGCACACACACTGAGACACACAGACATAGACATAGAAACACAGCTATGTGGACACACAAACACAGCTATAGATGCAGAGATAGACATAAACAGATGTACATAGAAATGCGAGGACGCATAGATATAAACACAGACACTCATGCACACAGACCCATGCAGACATATATATATGCATACAATCATCACCCAGAGACATATACACATATTCACAGAAAACTGAATTGTGCACACATAGACTCAGACACGCAGACATACATAGACACATGAAGGTACATAGACTCATATATACACACACTTAACATGTACATACATATACACATATAAACACAGACATATACAGACACACTTATATGCATGCACACTTAAGCACATACAGACACAGACATATGTCCAGACAAAAACACAGATATATTCATAGACACATACACACTAGCACAGACAGACAAATATATAAACAAACATACAAAGAGACTCACACAGACATATACATACACACATGCACACAGCTACAACATGTACATATATACGGACTTATGTGCACAGATACGAACGTAGACACAGAGACACACAGATGCATACACATAGATACAGTCACACAAACACAAATACACTGAGACGTAGACATACACAGATATACATGCTAACTCACATTTACACACACTAACTCGTACACAAACATAGATACACACATACACACAGACAACTAGTATACACATAGACATATGCACACAAACTCATGTACACTAACACATATAGACATATACACACAGAAGTGCAGAAACAAACATGTCCACAGACAGGCATATTCAGACACATGCATACACAGACATGCACACTAGCACAGACACAACATATACACCGACAGACATATGCATGGACACATGCATACAGAGAGCAACACACATATACATAAACATACCTACATGCTCACACAGACATATACATGTACACACAGACATATAATCAAATGCACATATACATAGAAACACATATGTATGCAAGTGCCATACATATATATATATATATATATATATACAAACATACACAGACACACAAGCACAGACATGCATAGAACAGACTTGTGCAAAAAGAAACGCAGCCCTATATACAGACACACACAGAGACTCACACATACATATATGCAGACACATTCTCACTCAAAAACACAGAGACAATTATACAGACACATTAGATATACATAGACACACGTGCACACACAGAGACACATAGACATACACAGAATGACAAGTACACAGGCATATACACAGACACTTTTTCCAAACAGACATACACACACAAAAACATATACATAGATACATAATATGCAGACACAGACACACAGATGTATACACAGACACAAAACACAGATACATATGTGTAGACATACATGCAAACACAGACATATATTCAAGCACTGATATACACATAATCTCAAACGAACAACAGACATATAAACGCATTTGTATAAGCGCATAAACACATTAACATATACTCATGTACACAAGCAAAAACACACAGAGAAATGTACATAGAGACACAGAAACATACAGACTTACAGATAGACACACAAATGCCCACACAGACATGCATAGGTATTTACAGACAATGTAGTACAAGAGCAAACAGACATACACTGACACTGATGCATACATGACACAGACATACATAGTGAGACACAGACATAAAGACACATGCACAAAGATACACAAAGACATATACACAGACACAAGCATACACAGTCACATAGACATATGCAGAGACACACATGTGTGCATACACAGACATATACACAGATATTGAGACACAAACATATCTAAACTCAGAGACAGATGCATTCACTTAGACACATATACATAGCCACAAACAGACATTAACATATGCACACACAATCATACTGATACATATAGATATTTAAACAAAAGCACACAGATGAACATAGGGGCATAAATTGATAAAAAGTTGCATGCACACACTTATGCACAGAGACACACACCCAAATGCACATAGAGACATATACTCAGGCATATACACAGATACAAGCACAAAGTCATATACAGACACAGAGACACACAGATATTTGCATAGACACACAGATGCATGAATAGACACACAGATATATACACAGATATGAAGACATATAGACAGACACAAACACAGACATATACAAAAGGAGACAGACACACAGAAACATACAGACATATACAAATGCACACAAAGACAAATAGACATATACGCACAGAGCCCCACACAGAAATACAGAGACCAAGTTCACACACAAGAACAGAGAAACACACAGAAATATACACAGACACAGGTATATGGATAGACACAGAGAAATGCACACTCCTAGACATACACAAACAGACATATAGACAGACACACACAAACATATACACAGACAAACCAAGTGTATGCACGCATACACACAGAGTATATAAAGACACACACATACACACATAGAGATACAGAGTCACACAGACATAAACATGCAGCACAGTCACAACATGAAATTATACAAGGGCTCCAAACATGGACACACAGCTACAAAATTGACATACACAGAGACATCTAGACATCCACACACAGATGCGCAAGACACATATACACAGACATACATGCAGACACACTTATACACAGACACAGATACACACACATAGATATATTCAGACATATATACCCCTGGCATTATACACAGATTCATATGCTTATGCACAAAAAGACATACAGATAAACACAGATATGTACACAGAGACACACACACAACCATGCACACAGACAAAAGAGACTTACGCAGAGAACATACATAGCCACACACCAATATATGCACAGACATATATAGAGACACATGTACATACATAGGGCAGACATATACACAGACACACACAATCATACTGAGAGAGATATATACAAAAATACACAGAAACACAGGTATATAAACACAGACATAAGCACAGATTAACAGATGTGCACACACAGACATAGACAGTCATATACAGACCGACAGAGATACACACACACATAGACACATGAACACACAGAGCTACATACATAGACGTATAGACACAGACACAGACTTATACAGAGGCACACACAGACATACATACAGATGCAGTGCACACAAGCACAAATAAACATAAATATACACAGACACACATATATATGCATAGACACAGACAGATGCACACACAGTCAGAGAAATACTCAAACATACACACAAACATATACACACATGCACATACACAGGCACTCAGACACACTTAGAGACACACAGACACACAGGCATCTACACAAACACATATATATAGTCCTACACCGACACAAACATGCACACAAGCAGACATACAGATACCCACAGATGTATAATCATCCACACATATATATATGCACAGGCACGTAGACATATACAAGGAGAGCACATATATGGACACATGGAGACATACAGAGAGAGACAAATGGCATGTATGCACAGACATAAAGACATGAAGGCATATTTATAGACAAACACACTTGTGCACACACAGACATATACACAGACACACACCTATATGCACACACTGAGACACACCAATAGACTTATAGACAGACACACGAATGCACACACAAGACATATACATTAATAAAGACACAGACATGCAGATACAAACATACACAGACAAAAGTTGCACTTGTAAACAGAGCATACAGACATATACATAGACATATGCACACAGAGACATGTGCACACAGACATACACAAAATATACACATACAGAACAGACATATAGAGACACACATACATTATATAGGTACACACAGATATACAAACACATATGCATAAATATACACAGACACAACATATACACACATGCACCAACACACATGCTCACACAAACACACACATATAGACACACAGGCATACATAAATGTACACAGAGACACAGATTTTTATACACAAAGGCACTCAGGTCTATGCAGACACATGAACAGAGACACATAGACTTGTAGACATTTATAGAGACACATGCACACACATACACATAAGACATACACAGAAACACATAGACATATACACAAGCACACATAGACAAACAGACATACGCAGAGAGAAGCACAAAACATACACAGACACAGTGCCCACATAAGCACACAGACACAAACAAATACATAGAAACCGACACACATAGAGATATGCGTAGACACATAGGTGTGCACTCACAGACAAGCAAAAACATTGCACAAACTTACACAGACACGCATATGCACATATACAGATAGAGACATATGCACAGACACACAAAGACACACAGACTTGTCACAGACACACACAGAGATATATACAGACATAACTCACCCACACACCCACTCACAAAGCCACAGATAAATACACAATGATGTACAAATAGACACATGCACAGACACACAGACATATATAAAGACACTTACAGAGACAGGCATATGCACAGAGACATACAGATATTACACCGACACACTCAGATACACACAGACATACACAGACATGCATGCACACGTTACACATGCACACAAAAACTTTATGCACAAGGACACACAAACCTATACACATGTACACCGATATATACATAGATAACGTATACACAGAGATATATTCACACACTGACATGCACACAGAGACATACATAGACACATACAGAGGTACAAACACACTAACAGACATATACACAGACACATGCACACACATAAACAGAGAGACAGGCACACACATGTACACACAGACATACAGACATATACACAAACACATACAGAGATGTTTACACATTCAAACACAGACATACAGACATTCACATACAGACACACAGACAAATACAGAGACACACACATAAATGTATACACAGAAACACATGCACGGTCATATACAGAGATACACAGACATATACGAACAGGCACACACATAGCAACACATAGTCATACAGAGACACACAGAGATGCACACATACATAGACACAGAGACATGCACACAGACATATACGCAGAAGACATAGATATACAGACATGCATACAATGGCAACAGATATATACACGGGTATATATGTATGTATATACACCTATATATAATATATACACATATGTGGATGTATGTGCATATACATATACATATATACACATAAATACACATATGCATCTGTAGGGTAATAGCGTCGGGTTACACAAGGACACAGAGGTCATACTCATACAGACACAGACATACAGACACATTCACAGACTCATAGATTTATACAGAGATACACAGTCATACACAAACAGATACAAAAGACATACACATGGAAACATGCACAGGCACATACAGAGACACAGCAACATACATACACATGGCTACATGCACACACAGACAACAGACCCACTTACAAAGCCACAGATAAATACGCGAAGATGTATACACAGACACATGCGCAGTCACACAGACATAACCACAAACACATACATACATACGGAGAAAGGCATAGACACAGATACATGCACACAGACATACACACAGAAGACACAGATACACAGACATGCACACAAAGGCAACAGATATATACATGTGTATGTATCTACACAGATACACATATATACATCTATATACATAAATATAGATGTGTATATGTGCATATAAATATACATACATGCACATGTATACATATATATGTAGGGTAACAGCCCCGGGTTACACAAGGACACACAGGTCACACAAGGTCATACACATGCACACACAGATACAGAGACATACAGACACATATACAGACTGATAGATTTATACAGAGACACACAGACATCCACAGACAGATACGAAAGATATACACACGGAAACATGCACCGGCACATACAGAGACACACCGACATGTATAGACACGGCTACGTGCACACACAGACAACAGATAATACAGAGACACATGCGCACAACATACAGATACGCAGGGACTTAGATATATACAGAGACATACAGTCACAATCACACTGATGTACAGACATTCACACAGATGCACACATGCTCACACAAACACACAGATTATACAATAGATGCACTCAGAGACACACATATACAGGCACACACATAAACAGATACATAGACATACACAGACACACAGACATATACTGAGACACATAGATGTACACACTGATACACAGACACAGATACACACAAATGCAAACATAGACATAACTCAAATGTACAGAGACACACATGCTCACAGACATAATAACAAAACACAGATATACGCATAGACACAAGGGCTCAATCACACAAACACACATGGACCTATGTTCAGACACACAGATGCACATAGACGTATAAATTCACAGATACATATAAATATATACATACATTCTCTCACATACAACCTAGCCATATACACAGACACAGGAATATACACTCACGTGGACATATATGCACACATAAGACAAAACAAATATACAGAGATACGTCACGAACACAGAGAGACAAAGACATATACTCACAAATACCCTGACATATACACATCTGGTCAAAAAGACACAAATACAGACATATACAGAAATACACAAATACACCTGTATATACAGAACACAGACATAGAAACAGATACACACATACCGACCAACAGACACTTACACACACAGAATCACACACCTTCACACAAACATTTTTAGATGGACACATACACAAAGAGACATGTACAGACATATATGCATATGGAGATGCACACAGACAAAACACACATAAACACAAACGAAAAATACTCAGACACACTCTTGTACACTTTACAAACATATATATAGTATACATATATTCACACACAGAGACATATATATAGAAACACACCCAGATGTGCACAATAGATACATAGACATATATATATGGAAAAACACATGCATACACAGACACCCAGTAAGATATACATAGATACACAAACAGAAAAGGACACACAGACGTATGCACAGAGAGAACCATATAGACAAAAACACACAGAGACATATAAATAGACATACACACAAACCAATATGCACTCACACGGGCAATATACACAAATACACAGAAACAGACACTCACATGCACATGGACACTCAAAAATATATAGACAGACACGCATAATATAGATACACAGAAAAACACATGTACTCTCAAATACACTTTCACATCACAAAAAGGCATATATACACACAAAGAGACATATGCACAGACACAAACATGTACCACAGAGACACCCAGACATATATACAAGTAAACATGCATGTACACACAAATACACATGCACAAACACAACACAGGCATATACAAGATACACAGAGGCATACACTCAGAAATATACACTGCAGATACATATATATAGAGAGAAAAACATACAAATACACATGCGCACACACAACATAGACATATACACACAGAGACTTGTACACACACATAGCGTTATAGAGATACACAGACATGTAGAGAGACACAGAGACACATACACATGTACTAAACACATGAATACATACACATACATGCACTCAGACATGCATTTATGGTAGACATGTACACATGCATATAGACAGACACATAGCCAAAACACAGAACAAACAGACATAGCAAACATACAAAGACATACACATTTAGAGACACAGAGACATACATAGTCAGCCACATGCACAGACACTAAAGGACATATACACACATACATACAGACATGGACTGCATGTACATAAACCCCTATCACATAAATACACAGATATATACATAGATACACAGACAAAATTATGCCCAGAGATACTAAGACATGTACGCAGAAAGATACACGGAGAGACATTTACAAAAACTCAGGCAGATACAGACAGATACATTCACAGACAGATATATACTCAGATCTACCTGTGCACAAGAAGACATACAGTTGCATAGACAGGCTCACACATGCACACACAGACAACACATATGCACACAAATACACATAGAGATACATAAATCGACATACACCAGACACACCCACTGCAACACAAAGACACACAAACAGGCCTATACACACATACACAGACACAAAGACATATATGCACACTGACATACAGAAACACACAGCGATAATCAGACATATACATAGAAACTAAGAGACACATAATATGTACATAAGACGTGCAGACACAATCACATATAGACACATATTAATGTACTCACAGACATACAACATATGAGCAGACACGAATAGACGTAAGGTAGACACACTCGGATATACACGTAGACACAGACACAGTTACATACAGACATGCTAGAATACATAGATACAGACATCCTCAGACACACACAACATATGCAGACACACACACATGATCATACATAGGCACACATATGCGCACACCCCCCCAGGCATATATACAAACACACATGCACAGAAACATACATGTACACAGAGACGTATAAGAGATACATATATGCACATATAGACATATATACAGACACATTTGCACACACCCATACAAATATACACAGAAATGCATAGACATAGACACATGTACACACATATAAGACAAATACAAACATATCACAAGAAAGACATACAAACATACACAGAGACACACAGAAATATAGAAATATATGCACACATCATAGACACACACATGTACACCCACATTAAAATACGAAGTCACACACAAGCACACAAACATCCATACACATACAGAGACTGACATGTACACTGACACATCTGCTCACATATATACACAGACATATGCAGATACAAATACATGCCAATGCACACATACACAGATACAAAATACAAACATAAGACCAGCACAGACATATGCAGACAATATACACAAGTAAACACAAGCACGATTTTCAAATACACAGACAATAGACATACACCACACACACAGACATATGCACACATATACACAGACACAGGCACATAGACATCAACACGGAGACACACAGACACAGAAATCCACACACAGACATATTCAGATACATGCACATAGATATAGACATGTACACAAACATGTACACAAAAATACACATGTCCACACAGACAAACATGCCCACGGACATATATATTCAGAGACCCAGCATGCACACAGACATACACAAACTGAGAGTCACACGGACATACACAGAAACATACTAACATGTTGAGCCACAGACAACACAGAGATATACACAGACTCACATTTGGGCACACACAGACATAAATAGAAATATACACACAGAAACACACCCTGACACATACACTGACACATGCATAACAAACTCAGATAAAGGCAGACTTATACACGAAGATACACCTAAACAGATACACAGATATGGGGCTGGAGCGATAGTACAGTGGGTAGGGCGTTTGCCTTGCATGCGGCCGACCCAGGTTCGATTCCCAGCATCCCATAGGGTCCCCTGAGCACTGCCAGGTGTAATTCCTGAGTGCAGAGCCAGGAGTAACCACTGTGCATTGCCGGGTGTGACCCAAAAAGCCAAAAAAAATACACAGATATGTGAATAGACACAATCACAAGACAAAGTGACAGAAACACACCCAGTCACATATATGTGCCACACATATACATAGTCATTTGCAGACACACAGCTGTGCCTATAAAAATATATACAGAGAACACACATGAAACACACAGGCACAGAGAAATATAAGTCATACACAGGCACAAACAGGGAAATATACAGACACAAACATATACACTGACACACACATTGACAGCCACAAGAACACAAAAACATACACAGAAATATAGACACACATAATTATATAAACAGATATACAGCCAAATGCAAAGAGTGACACTGAGATATATAGACACAATCATGTATACACACAGATACCAAACAACACATATATGCAGAAACATATAGACATTTACACGGACACATACATGCACACAGACATATGGTCACACATAGAAACATAAGGATATATACATTTATACACAGACACACATGCACACAGGGACCCAAACAGAAATATACACATACGTGTAATCACACACACAAATAGACATATACAGATACAGACATACACACAGACAACAGATTTGTACACAAATAGACTCAGACACACAGACATATACGCAGGCATAAAAATATATATACAGACACATATATATACAGACACACTTAACATGTACATACAGGCGCACATATACGCATAGACATAGACACAGACATACGTGCACTCATACACAAGCACATATATACAGACACAGACATATATCGACAGAAACACAGAGATATATTCATAGAAACACATGCATACACGCACAAATATATAAACAGAAATACGAACATACACAGAGACTCACATAGACATGCACACATGCACACACAACTATAACATATACATATATACAAACTTATGCGCACAGACATACAGATACGTAGATACGCATAGACACAATCATACAAATACACAGACACACAGACATATACAGATATGCATGCTAAATTATACTTACACTAACTCATACACAGACATAGATACGTACACACCGATACACATGCACACACACAGACAACACGTATACAAGCAGACACATGCACACACAGACATACACTAATACAGACATATACAAAGAAATATAGAAACAAACAGATGTGTGCACAAAGAGGCATATTCCGACACATGCACAGAGACATGCACACTAACACAGACACAATATATTTGCAAAGAGACATATTCATAGACAATGAATATAGAGAGCAACACTCATATACATAAACACACACCTATATGCTCACACAGACATTTACATGTATACACAGATATATACACAATCAAATGCACGCATACATAGAGACACATGCATACCAAAGTGACATACATATATACACACAAAGATACACAGATGCACAGGCACCCACATATGTACAGAAAGACAGATCTATGCACAAATAGACACAGACATACATACACACACAGACCCACACATACATATATGCGGTCACATTCACACTCAAAACCACACAGGCATATACAGATACACATAGATATACACAGACAAATGTGCACACACAGAGAGACACACACACCCACACGATTTATACAGATATCCGACATTCTCATACACAAAAAACATAGACATAGATACATAACGGGCACACACAGATATGGATACATAGACACAAGACATTTATATGCATAGACATTTATATGCACACAGAGACATATACTCAAACACAGATATACATAATCACACATGAACAACACATATATACGTACCTACATTTGCATAAACCCATGAATACACAAACATATACACATACAAACATGTGCACAAGCAGCAAATAAACACACACATAAACAGAGACACAGAAACGGATACAAAAACGTACATGCACATGTACACAGAGACATGCACATACTCAGATATATCCCACAGACATATATACAGACACATAGACATGCTCAAACTCATGAATACAATGCACACAAACATGCACACACAGTACATATATCTAAAAAAGACACAAACATATACATAGACCACACATGGACACATAGACACAAACACATACACACAATGATGTGAACACACATACAGATACGTACATACAGAGAGACACCCAGTATACATAGGATACATACATATATACAGACACAAACATGTGCACAGATCTATGCAAACACATATGCAAACACATAGACAAACATGCATACACGAATATACGAACACACATGTAAATGGATACATATAAACAGACACAAGCTTGTAGACACACATAAACACACAAGCCACACAGACATATACACAGATACGCACACAGAGGTACACACAAAGACCTATATAGACACAAATATATGCACGCACAGAAACACACATAGATTCACACAGACATTTACATAAACATATACCCACATATACACAGAGACACAGTACACACATACACAAAAAGCCACAAATGTGCACACAGAATGCAGTAGGCACAGACTCATATACACATAGACACACAGTCACAGACACAGAGAAACATAAAAGTATATAGGCACAGAGATATACACATGCATCCAGATACACACAGACATAAACATAAACACATAGGCATACTCAGACACAAAAGCATGCACACAGATCACACATGCAGAAATATACGCACTTAGAGACATACAAGGATACACACACACATGCACACAGACACACACAGACTTAGACACTTATGCACACAAACATATGAACACACTAACATATACACAAAGACATATAGACAGACACAAATACTGACAAATACATAGACACACACCGTATACACACATAGAGATATGCAAACATATGCACAGAAAAACACATGGACACACAGAGACATATAAAAAATAGACACGGAGAGACATATATACAGACACTCAAGCCAAAGACACACAGACATACACAGACACACAGACATATACACAGACACACAGAAAGATACATATGTATACATAGGTACACATGATCATATAAACAACAAATACATATACAAAAGCACATAGATATCTAGACACAGATGTTTACAGAGATAAACACAGACACCAACATACACAAACACAGACAAGTACAGAGACACACATGCACCTGCACACAGATATTCACACATATACATAGACATACACATTCACGCATCCATAGACACAGTGACATACACATAGACATATACATGCACATAACACACAGACGTATATACAGACACCACATACATGTGCACAGAAAGACAGATATATACCAAGATACACACTCAGTGCATACACAAACACAAGAATATACAGACAGACATATCACATGTACAGACAGTATACATGCACACTCAGACTCAGATACACTATGGATATATCCCCAGACAAATACAGACACAGGTATATACAGACAGAGGCACACATACAACAGTATACATAGAGATATACCCAGACATGCAGATGCATACTCACGCAGATATATACAGAAACAAACACAGACATACACAGCTATATACAGACACGCACATGCACGTAAAGACATACAAATACACATACAACAAAACAGACACATACCTAGAGATACACATACATACACACAGACATGCAGACACATATACAGACATATACACAGACGGATAAGGCACACAAATATACACAGACATATCCAGTGGACACACAGATACACATACAGAGATGTACAGAGAAACATCCACACTCAGACACAGATTAACACGTACAGACTCACACAGACAAATACACGGACATGCAACAGAGACATATACACAGACACAGAAATGTTCAGACATGTGCACACAAATACATGAACACAGACATATACAAACACACACATGCACATATAGATATACGTAGACACATGCACATGCACACACCAACATACATAGAAGCACACAGACATATACACGGATATATAGAGACATATATAGACACACACAGACATGCAAATATATATACTCAGAAGACCCCCATGCACAGAGATGCATGCACAGTCATATGTAAAGACACACAGAGACTCAAACATATGCACAGACGCACACGCAATGCAACGCAGGAACAACATGGACTTATATTCAGACACACAGCATGAACAGACCTACAGAGACACATATAGATACAGACATGCACACAGACACATGTGTACATGCAGACACCAGACACATGTGCACACGTAGACAGATATACACATGTGCACATACTGATAGACAGTAACATATATACAAAGACACAGATATATGCACAGACACATAGGTAAACATAAACATATATACATTGGCACACAAACACAAATTCACAGACATGTAACAGAGACATATACACAGAAATGTTCAGACACGTGTGCACAAATACATGAACACAGAAATATACACACATATACATATAGATATACATAGACACATGCACATGCAAACACCGACATACTTAGAAACACAGACATATACACGGATATGTAGACATATATAGACACACACAGACATGCACATATATACACACAGAAAACTTCAATTCACACAGATGCATGCACAGTCATGTGAAGACACACAGAGACTCAAACATATGCACAGACGCACACCCAGTGGAACACAGTAACATGAACTTATACACAGATACAACATGAACACACGTAGATATACAGAGACTCATATTGATCCAGACATGCACAGAGACACATGTGCACATGCAGACACCAGACACGTGTGCACACGGAGACATATACACATGTGCACACACTGATACATAGTAACATATATACAGAAACACAGATATATGCACAGATATAAAGACAAACATATATACATTGAAACATAGACAGAAGAAACAGACACATAGACAAATATATTTGGACACATCTAGGGCACACACAAAAAAAAACAGAGGCATATACCAAGACACAAAGACACACACAGAACGGAGATACACACACAGACTCACATAGACATATACAAAGGCAAGCACCCAGATGCAATAATACACAACACTGATTTATGCAGACTCACAACATGCACACAGACATATTCATAGACACATAAAGAAATATACAGCCACAGATGTGCGTACATAGACATGCAAACAGACACACATGCACACCCTGACAGACATATGGACACAAAAGTCTCACATAGACCTATACACAGACACACCCACATGCAACACACAACATGGTTTTATACACAGACAACATGCGCGCACACAGGCACAGACATGTACATAGACATATATACGGTCACACACATGTGCACACACAGATATACATAGACATTTGCAGACACACAATTGTGCACATACTGACAGAGACACAGACACAGAGATACATACATATATACATTAGACACAGACATTCACAGAATTGTCCTCAGACATATACATGTGCACACACAAGCCCACATAGACATACACAGACACATAGACAGACACACAGACATTCAATAAATTTATACAGACACACTCAGTGCACACACAGATAAACACAGGCATGTACAAAGACACTTATGCATAGAAATAACACACATAAAGGCTCAGACATATACGTAACCTATACCCACATGCACCAAGTGACAACAGGTACTTTGAAACACAGACTCACAACATGTGCACACACTGAGAGAAAAAGACATATACACAGACACAAAGCTGTATTCATAGGCACACACAGGCACACATATACTTGCAGACACACAGAAACATATGTACAGACACATGCATATGCAGACATGAACATATATACAGATATACACATGCCCATACACTGACACAGTCACAAAGATACAAAACTCTGGACACACACAGACATATACACACTCAGACATATACACAGACATGCATGAACATACAGACAACAGATTTGTACACACACTAACTCATATACACAGACATAGATATATACACAGATATAAACATGCACACAGAGACATGCACACAGAGACAGACAAATACACAAACAGCACACACAAACATATACTCAAACAGATATACACATAATCACATAACTAACACAGATATATGCGCAGATATTTGCACAAGCACATGAACACAAACATACACAGACACAGACAGTTTGTATATAGTGCATATATATACACCCACCTGCACACACAGACATCCACATATGTGCACAAGCAAGTGAACACATACACAGAAATGTACATAGACGCACAGAAACACAGAGACACAGAAACACACATTGACATCCAAACATACATAGGTACACACGCACATATTCAGACATATATACTATCACACAGAGACATCTATACAGACTAGTAGACATGTTTCCACACAGAAATCACAGACAAACATTACACACACATACATATACCCAGATAAACACAGAGACCTATACACAGAAACATACACATGGACAGAGAAACAAATATATACACACAATGACATATACCCAGTGTAGTCAGGAAACACACATAATATACACAGTCATAGACATATGCAAAAACTCACAGACTTATACATAGACATCTATTTATATGCAACACAGACATATACACATACTTACACACATATGCACATAGCAACTCACACACGTGCACATAGAGACTCACACATGTGCACACCAAGAAACACACAGACATATACACAGATACACACATGCCCCCAGACGTAACACAGACATAAACAGCGTATTCAGATACACACAGATGCACATCTACATATTCACAGACACATGTGCGCACACATATATACTCAGAATTATGCATACACATAGACAGACACTAACTTATGCAAACAGACGTATACAGAGATATAGATATATGTAAAAACACAGACACAATCAAATAGACACACATAGACACATGCACACATAGAGACAGTGATATGTAGACTGAGATATACAGTGACACACAGACTTATACTCAGATGCACACAAGACATGCGCACACTGAAACGTGCACACACGGAGACATGCACAGACACATAGTGACACACAGATATACATACAGAGACATAATCATAAGATAAAACATAGGACGTAGAACAGACATATGCATACATATAATGACATATATGCATATACAGTTAAAAGACATGCACACACACAAAGACATATATACGCACTTAAACACAAAGATGTGCATTTTCACATGCGAACAGATACTCACGGAAATATACATAGACACTTATGTGCACAGACACATAAACACACTGACTGACACAAACACATATAGACGGACACAGACAAGTACACGGACACATACCCATATGCACACACAGATACATGCAAACATACACAGACACACAGGGACACAGAGTGATATAAAAAAACAGACACAGACATACAGACTCACGTGCAAAAGACACACATACACAATCATATACACAGACATCACACACATGCGCACAAAAAGACACTCATAAGCATATACACAGACACAAAAAAGTACACATCTAGACACACATGATCATAGAGATAAACATACACATACATGTACAAAGACACACAGATATAGACACAGATGTACACAGAGATACATATAAACTGATATACACAAACAGACAAATACATAGTCATATTCACATGAACACACAGATTCCCAGACAGACATGTACACTGACATATAGTCACACACAGAGACATACAGGCACACATACACAGACTTATATACAGACCAGACCACACACATGTGCACACAAGGAAACACAGATATACCAAGACACACCCAGTACACACATAAACAGAAGACACATACAGACACACACACGTCAAATGTACACACAGACAGACATGTACACACAATATACGTATGCCCAAACACAGACACAGAGAAACACAGATATACACACAGAGGGGCACTCAGAACAATGCACACAGAGACAAACAGACATGCAGACGCATGCTCATGCAGATATATACAGAAACAAACATGTACACACATATATATATATATTTATACAGACACATATTCAGATGCACATAGAGATGAATACACAGACATAAGTATGCACACAGACACACAGATATGTAAATAGACACAGACATGCATACACAGACACACACAAATAGATGCACACCAACGTGCACATACACGTGCACACACAGACCTATAGACACAACAACCCATTGATCGGCTCACATATGCTTACACAATCACACACAGACATACGCAGATGCACCCATATGTTCACAAAGACATATAAAACAAACACGTGCACAGAAATGCACATATATGCTCACAGAAATAAACACACATGTACACACAACAGATTATACAGACAGAAATATATAAATACAGATGCATACTTAAACATATGCACAGACACACACAGGTACATACACATGCAAACATGTAGGCATGTACACAGGTAGTCACTGACTCACAGACATATACACAGGCATACAGATACACATGTGCACACACAGTCACTCAGCCATACTTACAGAGGGACACACAGACGTACACAGACACACATACATGTGCAAAGAAACATATTTGTAAACACACATCTACACACACATGAACACAGACATAATTGGCACATAAAGCATACATATAGACAGACACACAGAAACATAGAAACCTATTTTTTTAGATTTTTGGGTCACACCCGGCGATACACAGGGGTTTCTCTGGGCTGTGCACTCAGGAATTACTCCTGGCGGTGTTTAGGGTATTATATGGGATGCTGGGAATCGAACCGGGTCGGCCGCATGCAAGGCAAATGCCCTACCTGCTATGCTATCGCTCCAGACCCTACAAAATTATTTTTACACACAGCCACACACACATAGAAACACAGACACAAAGAGACAAGTGCGTAGGCACTGAAACACAGAGCCACACAGACACACAAAGACTCACACAGATACATAGATACAGAGATACACACATATGCTTATAAAGACACACATGTGCACAGACACAGGGCCACAGCTATATACACAGATAGATGCGCATAAAGACATATGCAATTGCACATGCAGACACACAGCCATACAGACACATACTCAGAGACGTACATACATATACGCAGACATGCAGATATATACATGCTGACACAGATGCAGACACACACATGCTGACACACACAGACATATACAAAGACAGACAAAGCACACAAATACATATACACAGGCACACCCAGTGCACACAGATACACACAGAAACATACAAAGGTATTCATATCCACACATAGACACGGATCAATATGCACAGACTTATACATATACACAAACACATGCACACAGACATATGCAACAGAGACATATACACACATAAATATTCAGACATGTAGACACAGATACATGAACACAAAGACACATGTAATCACACACAGTACTCATAATAGACATATAAAGACGCATGCGCACATGCACTCACAGACATGTATGTTGAAAAACAGACATATACACACATGTACCCAAATACATGACACACAGGCATAAATAGTACACTCAGATACTTTCAGATGGACATACAGAGATCCACAGTTGCACAGATGTGCATAGACATCATCACTTAGGTATATACACACATGCAAACAAGCATAGACACAGACGCTTATGCCTACATACTTATACAGATGCACAGAGATATATACAGAGAAATACAGACACAATCAAATATACACAGACACATACATGTACAGACATAAAGACTTATAGACTGATACAGACACAGACATATACATATAGACAGAGAAAAATGCACACAGACATATACAAAGACAGATACAGACACACATAGATATACACATGTATACACATACAAATGCAAAACCACAGACACGTGTATACACATGCTCATTCACACAGGCACAACACGCTCAAAGATAAATGAACACAGATATATAACTATACACACAAAGACATATAGAAACAACATAGACATGTACACACAGGCACACTCACATAGACACAAAGCGATACACACTGACATACACAGGTACATGCATGTACCAGCAGACACACACAGATATAGACCCACAGAGAAACAGTGGCATATACCGAGACAGACGTACACACAGATATATACACAGAAACAAACCTGCACACACGGACACACAGAGACATATACACAGAAATGCACACGTACAGACAGAAAAGAAATGTGCACAGAGACACTCATTTATAGAAACATGGATACATACAGATACATATGCGATGCACACACGTATGCACAGCATCCACACACTAGTCACATATACAGTGATACCCAGACACACATGGACATATACAAGTACACACATGTATACAAAGACACCTAGAGTGATAATCAGACATACACACAGTCACCACCTGATGCATACAGAGATACACATACATTACACAGAAAAACATACACACAGACATACATGTACACTCAGAACTCACAGACATAGACACAGCCACAGACCCACGTGCACACACATAGATACAACACAGACATATACCAACACAGAGACAAGCAAATATATAAACACAGTCATAAGCAGAGACAGATATATACACAAACTCACAAATGTGCAGACACAGCCATATATACAGAATCACACCCACATGCAGACACACAGACATAGACATGTGCACACACATTCATGCACACAGACACACATAGACATTTGCACACACAGATACAGACATATATGCACAGAGACACAGGCATATATACAGACACACAGAATATATAGACATATACGCAGACACACAGACATAAGCAGACACACAACACAGGCACATGAAACATACAGACATATATGTAGATACACACACAGATACCGGCATACAGATGCACACACATACACATGTGCACACACACAGACATATGCACACACACAGAGAACATATATACATACACAGACATAGATGCAACACTTGTGGAGCCAGAGAAATACAGATGCACACATAGGCACACTCATATGTATAGAGATATACACACATGTGAACACACAGATTTAACACAGATATATCCATAGACACACCAAAAATGCAAACACAGTCATAATGACATACACAGACACACACATACGTATATATACACAGAGACACACATGCGCACACACTCATAGAGACGCAGAGACTGAGGCTTATACAAAATCACACACGTATACAAAATCACACAGAACAGACATATACACACAGAATCAGGAACACACAGATATATACTCTAACACAAACGTGTGAACACAGACACAGTAATATACACAAACTCAGAGAGATATATATGTAGACACATATACATAGACATATACATTCAGAGACTCACACAGACATATATACACAGGGACACATTCACAAATACACACAGTCATAGCACAGACATATGAAAAGACTCACACGTATGCACACACAGACATGTACATGGACCCACAGAAACACATGTGTACATAGTCACAATGATACAGACATATACACAGACACACAGAAACAGAAGTAAAGCACACAGAATGACAGACAGAAACACAAAGATGCACAGATATATACCCAGACCTACAGAGACAAATAGATATATGCATAAATAATTGTGGGCATAGACACTTGAATACACAGACATATACATATCTACACAGATATGCACATACAGATATATACACAGATACACACATACACATACAGACACACACTCAGAAACGCATACAACATGCACAGAAATATACACAGAGACATAAATAGACACACACCCATGGCACACACAGACATACAGATGCATACGAATATATACAAGAACTTTCCCCATGCACACACCTAGGCACACACGGTTTATACACAGACACACTCGTTTGCACACAAAGACACACACAGACATACACACACATGTGCTACACTAACAGAGAGACAAAAAGACAGACATATACACAGAGACACAGATATATACCTAGGCACATACGCACAGACAGATGAATATATAGCCACCATTGACACAAATACATAAACAGACACACACCCACATGCACACAATCACAGAATGGATTTATATACAGATTCACATGCACACACACTTAATACACAAGATACTCGTGGGGACAGACTAAAATACACAATGGGCATCGTATAGGGACAGAGATATATATCAACAAACGCAATGCTCAGATTCATAAACACAGACACATGCACATACAGACATGTATACAAATACACACAGTGAACACAGAGACATATTGTATACACCCAGAGACAAACACACATATAAATAGACATACACATACACCTGTGTGCAACACAGACATACAGACTCACAGACAGTATGTACACACAATCACACCACCCAGACACACAGAGAAGAGCATACACATGCACACTCAGACACAGATATATACACAGTCACATGTACATATACACAGAAACATGCACATAGAACGGCACACAAACATACACACAAAGAAAAATGTGCATACACTTAGAAAAACACACATAGACGTACACAGACATACACCAAGCATATGTACCCACAGAGACACACAGACCTATACAATTAAAGTCATGCACACACAGAGACAGCAGACGTGTACGAGACACATACAAATGCCCACAAAGAGACACACAGATAACTTCGTGGACACACAACACACAAATGTATACAGAGACACATGTACACACATTTACACACAGATCTGTACACAGAAACTCAGAGACATATACACAGGTGTACACATGCACTCACACCACACACAGTATGAGAGAATGAGACACAGAAATATACAGATACACAGACAACAAAGACAGTGGCACAAATATATACATGCTCACAGACACACTTGCGAGCACACACATACAGACATAGACTTATAGACACGGATGTACACAAACACATGCACACAAAGAGGCAGACATATGCACATACCGACTTGCACATACACAATCACAAAGATGTATAGAGACATGCACACGGACACATATAGACACAGTGACATGTGCAAAGACTAACACATGTACAGAGATAGGAATACACAGAGACACACACAGAAAAATTCACAGAAACTTAAATGTACACACAGAAATATACAGACACAGGTATTCACACAGACTTATACAGAGGCACAAAAATGCACACACAGACACACAGATTTATCCACGGATACACACATATACAAAGACATACAAAACATGCACAAACACCCACATGCACAGGCACACAAATGTAAACATAGAAATATACATTTACAGATATAGACATTCATATACAACAAATACACAGACTCAGACACACATGCACATATTCAGAGGCACACAGATATATATGCAGACATACATAGTGTAAATACAAGACATAGATATATACAGACACACAAACATATACAAAGATACACATTTACACACAAACATATACACAGCACACCTTCATGCACACACATGTGCAAACATCAGACATATACACACAGACTCTGACACACAAATGTACACAGACACACACAGACATTCACTTGCACAGCTAACCATAGAAACACAGGCACACTCACAAAAATGTAGAGATATACACGAATGAACACAAAGACACAAATATTTACCTGGATACACAGATACATGCACATGCACACAGACATTTATACACAGATATTCATTCATACAGAGACGGAAACTGCCCGCATAGACAACACACACATGCACAGACATATAGATCAATAGACACATACAAAATAACAGACATATTCACATATTAACAGACATATTCACAAAATAACACACATACGCACAGAGACATAGACATACAGAGACAAACGGACATGCAGATACGTACATAGACACAAAGACATGATCACGCAGACACACACATATACATAGACACAAATATACAATGACACTGCATGAACACACACAAACATGCATACACAGAGACACACAGATACTCACACAGAGACATAAACACACACTGTACACACAGAGACATACTCAAACACATACTCAGATGCACACACAAAGACAAAGTACAGATATATACACAGACTCACTGTGTCCCATACAGAGTGGAAGGGGTGCAGCCCCTCATGCCTTGCCCTTTGCATGCAGGCGCTGGTGTTCCCTGAGCAGAGACAAAGGTCACGCCGTCATCGTCCAAAGGACCACCACAGCGGCCCTGGAACACAGCTGTGTGGTGGAACCCAGCCTTGGCACAGTGTCTGTGCTGCTGGTAAGCTCGGGGACAGTGTCCGCGCCCTCCATCCATTTGCAGCTCTGACTGGAGCACACTGACCACACCACCTCTCTGCCCCGCTCTGGGGACTCTTCTGCAGAGATTGTACAGACTTGCCACCTTCTTCTCACACACATAGCCACAGACATACATCAAGACATAGACAGAACACAGAAACCACACAGACACACACAGAGATATATACACAGAAACAAACACATGCATACACAGATACACAGTCAGAAAGCACAGACATAGCATACACACAAACACAAAGATATATACGGAGGCACATACATCTTCATACACGGGAGAAGTACACAGATGCACACACATGCACACAGACACAAACACACAAACACATACACAGCCACACGCATGCATACACACAGACATACACAGTGACACTTATGCACACAGAGAGACATGCACTATGAAACATGCATATACAGTCACAAATATATATAGAAGCACATATAAATGCACAGACACATAAATGGACACATTAACACACAGACAGTTGCACAGAAAAACACATGCACACACAGACACAGAAATGCACACACAGAAATGCAAACACACACAGACATACATAGACACCATACATGCATACAGACATATAGACATGATATAAAGATATAAACACACAAGTCGATACACACAGAGAAAAAACTATACACAGACACAAATTGAGATGCCCACAACAGATACACATAGACAGATACACACAAAAGCATAGATATATACCCAGATATAAACACACATGCAGACATAGGCACACAGACATATTCCCACACACAGAGATACACACTGAGACATATACAGACATATATATACTTGCACACACACACTGACAGACATATACACTGATAAAACATGTACACACAGACACAGATACATACACACAGACATGAATACACAGATGCAAATATGCACATAGACACAGAGATATGGATAGATACACAGAAATGCACACAGACATGTACACAGACATATACATAGATGGCCCATACAGATCAAGACACATGCACACATAGACAGACCAAACATATATAGACCAATATACATGATCTCACACACACATATACACTCACAATAACAGAGAGAAACACAGATATCCACAAACACATGCACATGCACACACAGAGACACACACATGTACATACATACATATATAAACACATAGACACAGACACAGATGCACACACAGGCACAATCAGACATATACACAGACACACAGACTTATACACAGACACACATGTGTTGGATATCATTGGTTTGTCCTTTCCCCCTTGCCACTAGGAGCTTAGGTTTATCAGTCACACCCATCATAGTGCTCCCGAGTCACACCCATTCCTTTATTTATCTGTAACCATTTCTACCAGTTTATCTGCTCTTCCCTTAATCAAACTCTGTTAATTGGTAAGGTCAGAACTTCCTAGGACACTGAATATTATAACATTGCCTTTCTCTCCTCTTTATGCCTTTTGAATAATTTACTTTAAAGCTATGTCTTTTTTGTATAGACACAAGAAGACAATATTATGTTTTTATAACTTAAGACTTAATTGGCCTTGATATTCCCTCCTGGGCATCTGCTTTCTCCACTTAAGCCTCAGTTGCCCTCAGTTCCTAGCACCCCAAAGTAGGGTCCCCGACGTGGGACGGGAAGGATCCAGGGCAAGCGGTGAGTTATGTGCTACCCTGGCATCGAGATGGGCCTGGCCAAAGTGCCTAATTCTTAACTATAAGTTAAGAGCTTGATCATAGACAAATGCTGTCATGATCCAATAGTAATTATGAGACTGGGACCCTGCCAGGGATAGGAAAGACTGATCTGGCCTGAGCACTGTAGTCTAAGATTGAGATGGCCCCAGGAGAGCAATTCTATAAGCTTTAATGCATCTCTTATTGTGTCCATACAAAATAATAAATATTATGAATTCTTATATGTTTGCTGACTGAGGAGAAGAGAAACACATTCATGGGACTCTGCTCTTGGGTGGATCCTCCTGCTGAAAGAGAATTAAGTCCTAGGAGAAGCATCCCCTGAGGGAAAAGAACCTTACCCTATTGCTGACCACACCTATGTGTATGCCCCAACCCCCTCATGCTGTGGAGATTTAACGAGGCTGGAAGAGTGGGTTAGGGGGCAGATCCACGGGGCCAGATCCACGGGGGCCAGATCCACGGGGGCCAGATCCACAGATCGAGAGAGAGACCGAGAGCAGGGAGAGAGGCAGAGAGAGAGAATGAAGTAGGATGGGGGAGAAAGAAGCAGGAGGAGAATCAGAGGAGAATGGAGATGGACATGAAATAAACCGATCGAGCAACCAGTTTGGCCTTCTTCCTTCATTCGCCTGCCTCGCCGCCTGTGCGCCCTTTTTTATTTTTGTGTTTTACACACACATGCACACAGACAGATGTGTATGCACACAGGTGCATTTACAGAAACACATGCACACACAGAGACACAAAGACATACATGCACACACATTGACACAGACACGTAGAACAGGAAGACATACACAGAAATATTCACTGACACACACAGACACATCTGCATACACATAAGTAGAGATATATACTCTCAACATGCGTACAGACACAAATAAACATATGCACAGACACATGTGCATACACAATTATATATACAGAAAAACAGAATCGCACATACAGGCACATATACAGACACACTATTACAAACTGACACATGGAGACCAGGACACATAAAGACACACATGGGCATACACAGACAAAAAGACATACATATCCACATTGACTCCCAGACACAATGACATATACACAGAACCACACATAGACAAGTACATATAGGCACACAAAACATATTCACAGACACACCTTATGCACACAAAGGAAAACAGGCATACTAAGAGACATAATCACATACAGATACACACGGAGACTCAGACAGACATATACACAGACACACTCTCATGCCACACAGTCACAACATGGACTTATGCACAGACTCACAACATGAACACACACAAACAGAAAATCATATACACAGACACACAGCGACATAGCCACATACACATGCACAACAACACATGTGCACACACGGACATATACACAGACACACCCATACACACACACCAACACAGAGACATAAAGAGACATAAAGACAAGGACACAGATACATACACACACTCCCATGGCACACAGTTACAACACGGACTTGTGCACAGATTCACAACATGTGTGCACACAGACACAAATAGATATATACACAGTTACACACAGACATGCACTGCCACATACACATGCACACTAACATATGTACACACCAACATATGTGCACACACAGATGCATAAAAACACATGCGCACATTAACACCGATACAAAGACAAAGATGGACACATATACATAGTCACAGACACACATATACATAGGTTCAAATACACAATGACACGGATACTCACAAACAGATATATACACAAAATATACACAGACTACACATACATATACAGACATACTAATATATACACACAGGCACACCCATTGTATACACAGATATGTAACCATAATACGAATACACATTTCATCACGCATCGAAAGATATATATATATATACATAGTATCATGCACACACATACATAGACGCACACCCACATGATACACAATCACAACATGGTCTTACATACAGGCCCACAAGATGAGCACACAGACATGAACAGAGACACATATGCACCGACACATGCACACAGAGAGGTACACACAGACATATGCCAAGAAACACACATAATCACATACAGATAAACAGACTCACACAGACATATGCCACACATTAAAACAGATTTTTGCATGGATTCATAACATGCACACACACAGACAAAAATAGACACATACAGAGACATAGAAATCCATACACACATTCGAACACTGACAGACACAAAGGCACACAAAGACACATATACACAGTAGAAAATATACATTTATATATATGCACAGATATAGCGACACAGATGTATACATATACACAGACATACAAAGACACAGGCACTCAGGTAGACACAGAAATATACTCAGACACCCACTGAATACACAGGTACACACATATGCGAAGACACACATAATACACAGAGACTCGGATACATATAAGCAGATACACATGCGCAGAGACATATGCACACACAGGCATATGCATAGAGATACTTGTACACAGAGACGCACAGACACAAAGACACACACATATAGACACACAGACATAAGACAGACATACACAGACATACACAGACTCACAGAGATGACACACGTGCACACATGGCACACATGACATATACACATATGTACAAAGACATATAGACAAACACAAATAGACATACAACAGATATACAAATACACACCCAGTGCACACAGATATACACACAGGCATATACCAAGACACATACATAATTTCACACAGACACTTATAGATATATCCATAGACACAGACCCATGTGCCTAGACATATTTACATACAGAAATATACAGATACAAACATATACAACACATACATGGTACAGACTCATGCAGAAATACATACAAACACAAAGATATATACAGATACACACATAGAAACAAAGGCACGCACATACATACATAAACACACAGAAACAATGACACAGAAATACATAGAGTTAGACATATAGAATGATGCGCACACACACACACACATATATATATATATACAGATGCACCCTATAAACATACAGATACACAGGCATATACAAAGACACAAACATGTGCTAGCACTCAGACACAGATACATGCAGAGGTACACACAGACATTACAGAGATGTACACATGCTCACAGATAAATGCATATACATATACATACACATTATACAGATAAATACATGCTCACACAACACAACGGAACACAAATTCACACAGATATATACAAAGATGCAAAATCACACATATATACAGATACATTGACACAGACCCATATAGACATATACACTGAAACACTGACATATACACAGACACACACAAATATATATAAACAGACACATGCAGTGCACACACAGATACACAGGCATATACCAGGACACACATACTCATTCCCAAGGATTCACACATACTCACAGACATATACACAGACACACTCTCCTCCAACACAGTCACAACACGGATTTCTACACAGAATCACAACATGGACACACACAGAGACATATACATAGACACACAGACATATAAACAGCTGCACGTATGTGCACAGAAATGTTTGCACACACAGATGTGTACACAGACACGTGCACACCACTGACACACACTCTTGACATTGACGGACACAGTGATATATATATGGAAACACAGGCTATACGCAGACACACACATGTGTACACACACAAGGACACAGACATACACAGACACACACAGACCTAGACATACAACATATCCATAAATACACCTAATGCAAACACAGACCTCTACACAGGCCTATACCAAGACATACACATAATGACACATAGAAATATAGGCTGACACAGACAATATACACACATTCATATGCAACACTGTCAAAACCCGAACTTTTACCACAATCACAACATGCACACGAGACATATGCAGTCACATACATGTTTACAGACACATGTGCAAAAACAGACATATAGTGACTAAATACACACAGACACACATATATTCAGACACATACACATACACTGACAGTCTCATAGACTCCCAAGATGCAGACATACTTACACTACACATATACATAGACTCAAAACCACAACGACACTAACATATACAGTCATATACACAGACACACATATGCAAACACACAAGCACACACAGATATATACACAGATAGACACAGACATAGACATAGTATCACACAGACATGCAAATATATACACAGAAAGCCCCAATGCACACACAAATACACACAGTCATATGTGAAGACAGACACATAGACATACACCCATTACAACAGTAACAACACGGACTTATACACAGACTCACAGCATGCATAGACAGACTTATATACAGGTGTACAAAGAAATATACAAGCCACACATTTGTACACACACAGACGTAAACAGACACACATGCACAAATACTGAGAGACACAAATTCACACACATATATACATAGAGACACCATGATATATGCAGAGGCACAGGCATATTCGCAGACCATACACACACAAGTACACACATATACACAGACACAGACATTGACACAAATATATATACACAGATATACACAGTACACACACAGATATACAGAGAGGCTTATGCGAAGCCACACACATAATCACACACAGACTCACATACACATATACACGGGCACACACAACTCGGTCTGATGCACAGATAACATGTGCACACACAGACACAGACATATACAGACACACCCACATAGATACTATTACACACATGCGCACACAGACATACACAGAAATTCATAGACAGATGTGCACATTCTGACACAGAGACACAGACACAGATACACACACATATATGTATATAGACACAGATACAAGACACAAACATACACAGACACACACATGTGGCCGCAAGCCCCCACATTCATATAAAGACACACAGATATATAGACACATGTAGGATAACATTGGTTTGTCCTTTCTCCCTCTTCTGTGAACCCACAGACACACAGTAAATTAATACAGACACACCCAGTGCACACACAGAATCTCACAAGCATATGCAAAAACACACATATGCATAAACAGAGATACACACAGACTCAGATATATACATGGAGTCATACCCACATGCAACAAGTCACAACAGGGTCTTATACACAGACTCACAACGTGTGCACATTCAAACAGAAACAGACATATGAAAATATACATAGCCATACACACAAACACATGTGCAAACATACAGAGACATATACATAGACACGTGCATACGCCAGCACACAAACATATACAGAGACACACAAACGTCCACACACTGACAGGCACAAACCCGAGACACAAATCTGTGTGCAAAGACACATAAGCGTATATACAAACACAGAAACACAAGCATACACCCCTATACATAGATATATAGAGAGACACACAGAGATACACAGATATATACACACTGAAACACCTAATGCACACACAGATACACAGGCATATGCAAAGAAACACAGAGACTCACACAGGCATATACACAGACAACAGCAGTCATAAAACGAATTTATACACAGACTCACGACATGCGCACATTCAGATATAGACATATACACAGACATATGCACACATACAAGCACACACAGATAGAAATATACACAGACACAACCAGAGCATGTGCAGATACAACAGACATATAATGGCACACACATGTAGACATAGATACAGACTCACAGGCACCCTCATGTAGCACTGTCACGACTTGTACTTACACACACTCACAACATTCACACATAAAAATTGACATATTCAGAGATACACATAGACCTGTAGACAGCCATACACACATGCATGCAAACACATATACACAGACATATACAGAGACACACTTATACTGCACATACAGATACAAAGACACGCGACATATACAGACACAAATGCACAGAATTATACACAAATGGTTATGCTTACACAGAAAAAGACATACAGACACACAGATATATAAACAGACACAAACATGCACACTGACACCACAGACATACACAGAGACACACATGCAGTCAAACAGAACAGACAGATACAGAAAGAATCAGACACACAAACATATCTAGACACACATGCATGCACACACACACTGACACAGACAAACAGACATACACAGACACACACTACACTGGTTTGTGTGTGCCTGTGTGTAAGTACATACAGAGACACATAAGTACGTGTACAGACAGTAAAGACATATACACAGGCAACACTCAGGCACAGATAGACATTCAGAAACACACCTGTAGGCACACAGACAATCACAGACACACATGTATACACAGATACAGAAGCAATCATGCACATATACAGCAGACATATTCATGCAGAATTAGACATACACAAACATATACACAACACATACACATGTGCACCCACTGACACGGGGAGGCACACACAAACACAAAAGCATGCAAACATATACATAGACACAGACACACAAGATATATACGTAGACACATAACACACATGCACAGACACATGAATAGTACACAAAACACTCACATGCAGATATATACACAGATACATAAATACTACACAGATTTACAGACATAGAACCAGAGACTCACATATACAATTATGCCCTTGCATACAGACAGACTCATACATGCTCACAGACACACACAGATAGAGGCACACAGAAATATAAACACACCACACATATACACACAGAGACACAGACACATCTGCACAAAGACACAGAGACGATGGACAGACTTACATACACACAAAAATGCTCACACATACAGACACACAGACATATTTACAGAAACTGTCCCACAAGAGCAAACAGACATACACTGACTGACAGATGCATATATTTCATAGACATACAGAGATAGAGACCTATAAAGACATATGCATATACACACACAGACATATGCACCGACACGCATAGACACATAGACATATACACAGATACACATGCATGCATACACATAGACACACACATACATAGCCACACAGACATTCACATACACAAACATACTGATACAGACATTTACACAAAAGCACACATACACAGACATACAAACACAGGGACATAAACAGATGAAAACACGCATGCACACTTATGCACATGTTTATGCACACAGAGACCTGTATACAAACACACACCCAAATGCATATAGTGAGACATATGCAGGAATATCCACAGACACAAATACAGTCATATACAGAGACACACAGATATTTGCATAGACATACAGATGATGAACAGACATACAGATATATACACAGACATGCAAACATATAGACAGAGACAAACACAGAAATATACAAAAGGAGACAGATACACAGACATATACAAAGGCATACAAACAGACATCTATACACAGAGACCCGCACGCACATACATAGACACAGCTCACACACAAGCACACACCTAGACATACAAACATAGACACATAGACACACACTAGACATATACCTGGACACACCCAATGCATGCACAGATAGACAGAGACTTAAATAAAGACACACATGCAAAGAGATATTCAGACTCACACAGAGATACACAGATATACTCCCACATTCAGCACAGTCACAACATGAAAATATACACAGGCTTAAAACAAAGACATATACTCACATGCAGATATAAATACAGATACACACACATGCATTAAACAGATGTGCAGACACATACCCAGAGACGTACACATATACAGACATACAGACATACCTTTGTGCACACACAGACATACAGACATATACAAAGACACAAACACATGCACACAAATGGACATATACATAGATACATATAGATACAGACATATGTACACTACACCCACATGCACACAGAGACATATACACAGGCACACATATGTACACATACACAGACTTATGCACAGACACACATGCACACAGATGTATTTAGACACAGTGCACGTGCAAAAACAAGACATATACACTGACACAGATGCACACACAACACAGACACCCACATGCATACGGAGACCTATACAAGGACACATACACAGTGATACAAGTATGCGCACATTTATAGATATGTACACAGACACAAATGTGCACACAGATATACGCAGACATATACTTAGACAACACACACCATTTACATAGACACATGCACACACAAACATACTGGAACACAGACATAAGGAAAAACACACAGAGACACAAAGATATACAAACCCAGAGACGTAAGCACAGATGAACAGATGTACACACACACAGACAGTCATATACAGTCCCACAGAAGCACATACACACATAGACATACAGACACATGAACATACACAAAGATACATACATGGACATCTTGACACAAAGACATACACACAGGTATACACAGACATACACAGAGAGACACAGATGCAGTCCACACACAAGCACAAATAAACACAAATATACATAAACATACATAGACACAGACACATGCACACACAGAGACATACACAAATATACACAGACCCAAACAGATACACACACACATACACAGGCACTCAGAGACATATAATAAGAAACATAGAGACATGCACAGGCATCTACACAGACACAGATGTGTACAGTCATACACTGACACACAATGCATACAAGCAGACATAGAGACACAGACATCCACAGACGTATAAACATCCACACAGGTATACACACAGGCACACACATATACACAGAGAGCACACATTTGCACACACGGACATAAAGACACAAGCAGACATTCACAGACAAACTCATTTACTCACACACAGACATATACATGGACACATGCCTACATGCACACACTGAGACAAACATATAGACTTGTGTACAGAAACACACATATACACGTAAGACATATAGATTAACAAAGACACAAACATACAAATACACAAATATACACAGATAACAGTTACACACACTTGTAAATAGGGGCACACATGCACACACAGACACGTAGACACATGTGTACACAGACATGTGCAAAAATACATATACACATACACAAAAATATACACACAGACACATATATATACAGAAAGACAGATACAGACTTATACTGAGACAAATATGCACACAAATATATATATAGATATATAAACATATACACATATAAGTTACACAGACTCAACATACACACAAACACACTTGTATGTGCACACAGACATAAGCAGAGACACCAACATGCACACAGACATGCACGTGCACCAACACACATGCTCACACAAACATACATAGATTTATAGACATACAGGCATACACAAATGCACACGGAGACATCGATTTACATACACAAAGAAACCCAGGTATATGCAGACACATGAACACACGCAAACATACAAACATGTAGACATATACACAAACACATGCATATATATACACATAAGGTATATACACAGAAACACAACAGACATATACATAAGCACACAGAGATGATCAGACATACACACAGAGAAACACATAGATATACACAGACATATAAACAAGAGAAACTAGTCTGAATTTAGGCTCCATTTTACAATCTTGGACATTGATTTTAAAAACTAATTTGCACATTTTAATATTATTAACATTTTAGGTTTTTTTGCACACACGTGGTGGTGGTTAGGGCTGTGCTCAGGAGTCACTCCGGGAGAGGCGGGGGGGCTGGGGGATGTCGGGATTGAACCTGGGTCTGTTGCACGTGGAGCAGAGAGACACCTTCCCAATTGTCCTCTGGCTTGGCCCTGGTCCGATCTGTACACTTGACGACTGTGTCTTCTGAGCTGCTCTGTAAGCTGTGTGCTTTATCCCTTCCTCGCAGTGGGGTCTGTGCGCCAGAGTCTCTGTGCGTTCTTCTGTGACTGCAGGCTCACTCGTGCCAGAGTGTTGAGAAAAGAGTCAGCCGTTTCCCTGTCACGGGAGCCCTGGTCCTATGGGTCCCCTGAAGGAATCTTTCTCCTCCTGCCTTGACTCAAGAGGTAGGTAGAAACGTCTTTTTTCCTCAAGAGATGGACACACGGAAATACAGAGACACAGACACATGCATACTAATACAGACACAGACATCACTGTCATCACTGTCATATGTTGCTTATCGATTTGCTCGAGCAGGCACCAGTAATGTTTCCTTGGTGAGACTTGTTGCTACTATTTTTAGCATATTGAATATGCCACGGGTAGTTTGCCAGCCTCTGCTGTACAAGCGGGATTCTCTCGGTAGCTTCCCGGGCTCTCTGAGAGGGGCAGAGGAATCAAACCTGGGTCAGCTGCGTGCAAGGCAAATTCCCTATCCGCAGTGCTACTCCACGAGCCCAAACACAGACATATCCGCAGAAACACAGGTACAAACACATGCACACACAGACATATATGGAACACATAGAAATATATATACACATATGCATAGACACACACATGCATACACACAAACACAAAGTTACACATAAGTACACAATTAAATGTACATAAACATACATATAGACACACATCTATTCATACATACAGAGAAATATACAAACACATGTGTGCACACACACAGGCACGTATACAGACGCAAGCACATGCCCACATAGACATACACACATACTCAGATACAAATGGTAAACACACATGCACACACAGACATATACTGTCACATACAGACATATGAAGTTACACACAGTTACATATGTACACACAATGAATTAACTATATACTGCCATTGATGGGTAGATACATATATAGACAGACACAGAGATAGACACATATGCACAGACAATGCCACAGACATATACAGCATCCACAAGTAGAAACACATAAGCACACACAGACAGATACACAGAGATACACAGACACTGATATACACATATGTTTACACGTAGACATACATATACACACAGCAGTATACACACAGAGACATACAGAGACACATATATACTCAAACATAGATAAGCAAACATGTATAAACAAAAGCAGAGTCATGCAAATATGGTCACACAGACAGAAAAGAAATATACATACATATAGATTCTCACATATGCACAGAAACATGTGAACACAGACACACTCAGATATATACAGGGACACTCAGAGACACACAGGTCTATACAAGACATACACATGCACACAAATAATCAGACATATTCACACAGATACAAAATATAAATATATGTACAACAGACATCTGGAGACAGTACACACATGTAAACACAAATGCACATTTACAAATAGATAACCGTCTATACCACACACAGACATATACACACATACAAAGAAACACAGATACATATGTTTGAACATACACAAATGTACACACAGACATATTCAGAGACATACATGTGTATACTGACACAAATGAACACACACAAACATGCACACATAGACATATATATACACAGTCACAAATATTTATACAAACATACATACACAAAAAGGAATATAGAGACAGCCATATACACAGACAACCATATGGCACACATATACATACATGTGTACACAAGAAAGCAAATATTTACACACTGAAAAACAGACAAGCAAAAATATACAAACACACACGGTGACATACACATATACACATCGACACTGTCATTGTCATCCCATTGCTCATCGATTTGTTTGAGTGGGCACAAGTAACATCTCTTATTGTGGGACTTATTGTTACTGTTTTTGGCATATCAAATATGCCACAGGTAGCTTGCCAGGCTCTGCCGTGCGGGTGCGATACTCTCGGTACCTTGCCAGGCTCTCCGAGAGATGCAGAGGAATCGAACATGGGTCGGCTGCATGAAAGGTGAACACCGTACCACTGGTCTATTACTGTAGCCTACACATATACACCACGGTACGTAATCGTATACCAGCACATGCACAAATCTGAACACAAAGAGTGGCAGACATATACACAGAGACACACCCAAATATACAGATACACACCCACATGCAAACACACACATACATGTTGATACATAAAAAAGACACACAGAGACATACACAGAGACACACAGAGCTCTGTACCCAGAGACACAGATATGCACACACAGAGATACATATAAACACAGAGTAAGGCACATAGATATAAATACAGACACATGCATACACAAACATATACATATGGAGACACATACAGAGATACATAAACACACATACAGTTGTACACACAGACACACATACCCACACAAACAAAGCTGATATATGCAAACACAACTACACAAACATGCACACACAGATACAGACATGCACAAAGAGTCACACAGACATACACAGAAACATACCAGCATGTAGACCCACAGACAAAACAGATATACAGACTCACATGGGCACACTTAGACACTCATATAAATATACACAGAGATACACAGAAACAAACATATTCTAAAATATGCACACACAGACACAGATATAGATAAACACTCACAGTGCACACAGACATATATACAAACACACATACACATAAACAGATACAGATATGTATATAGGTACAATCACAAGACACACTGACACACACTCAGTCACACACATCTGCCCCATATATGCATACACAATGTTATTTATAGACACACAGGCATGTGCACATACACATAGTCATGTATACAGACACACAGATACACACAGATATGCACATATACATAAAACACGTGCATGCACATACATGTACACAGACTTTTACAAAGAAAAAACATATACACGTCAACAAACCAGAAAACGGACATATACACAGACACCCATGCGGACACACATGTACACGCAGACATAAACTGACACACACAGACATAAACCCAGACATGTTCAATAGAGACACTCAAATATATGCACACCGAGGATCTAACATACAAATACACACTGGCATATACACAGACATAAACCCACATATACACACACAGATGCACACAGACACACAAACAATAGACATACACATACAGACTTAAAGACACATAGAGTCAGACATATACATGTGCCCACCCACAGAAATACAGAGACACACATACATAGAAGTAAAGAAAAATGCACAAATTCAGACATATGCAAAGACACAGGCACCTATAGACACACACGAGTATACAGACATACAAATCAAATACACACATGTGTACACCCAGACATATACACAGTCACATAGATACAACATGTGCAAAGATAAATGAATACAGGTATATACATAAAGATATACAGACAAACACAGGCATATATACACACACCCATATGTACACAGATTCACACTGATGTATAGTGATACATGCATGTACCAACAGACACACGCAGATGTAGACACAGAGAAATGAACAGTGACAGAGACAGACACCCATATATACATACAAACGCAGGTGCACACACAGACATGCAAAGACATATACACAGACACATGCATATGCACAGACTGAGAAGAAATATGTACAGACACACAGAGACTCAGACAGGTAGAGACATATAGACAGAGACATAGACATACACAAATGCACACGTGTATGTAGACATGGTTCAGACACATGCATATACAGACACAGGCTTATAACCAAACTCCTGGACATACAGAGACACACACACTTACCGAGACATGTACACAGACACAGTGTGCACACACATGAACATGAAGACACACAGACATATATAAAGACATAAAAAATGCACAATGATAGACAGATCTATACACAGAGTCACACACATGTACACGCAGACATATACAAAGACACACAGAGGGATACCCAGATATACACACAAAGTCACACACCCAAAGCATACACAGATACACATACATATACACAGAAAGACACAGACATACACTTAACACAGAGACTCGCACAGACATATACACAGACACAGACCAACATTCACATACATAAATTCAACACAGACATACACAGATGCACACACCTGTGCAGTGACAGACACATACAGAGAGCTGCACCCACATGCAGACTTAGATACATACATGTACACACACATTCACACATACACATGTATATACATATATGCACATAGATACAGACATTTATATATGCAAAGACACAAGTATACACACAGAATGTATAGACATACACAGACATGCAGACATGTAGATAGACACACAACACAGGTGCACAGAAATATAGACCTATCCACAGATACAGGCACACACCAGCATAAGATGCACACGCAGATACACATGTACACACAGACATATACACCAGATACATATATACATAGACATAGATATAATACTTGCACAGGAACAGTTACAGTCATATCTACAGACACACACAATGCACACACATGCACACACAGATATATACATAGACATATATCAGACATATAGACAGATACAGAATTATACTGTGACACACAAGTATACATATACTCAAACACAAACATGAATACACAGACACAGACATACAGAGATTCAGACATAAACTCATACCTAGATGCACACAGACAAAACACATGTACACAGACTCACACACATGTGCACAGACAAATATACAGACACCCGGACACACAAAATGAACACAGACACACACAAGACATTAAAGTACACAGGTGCACACACATAATAGAGGCATACACAGATACACAGATGAATATACCAATACGCACAGACAAGGACACACATACCCAAATCATAAACATGCACACAAAATGGACACACACAGACATATACACAGACATACACCCACATACACACAGACATATGTAGATGTACAGCGACTTACATGCACTTAATCACACACATGCGAGCTGACAGGCACCCACATGGACACAGAGACACACTCAACATGCACACACATATGCGCATATATACATATATACAAAGCTCAGACTACATACACAAAGACATACATATACACAGATTTACACAGACATGCATACAGAGACACAGTTCACACACAAGCACAGAGAAACACACAGAAATATACACACACAGGTGTATGGATAGACACAGAGACATGCACACACCTAGACATACACAAACATAGATATATAGACAGACACACACAAACATATGCACAGACACACCCAGTGTATGCACGCATACACACAGAGTATATAAAGACACACACATACACAGAGATACAGAGTCACACAGACATACTCAAACATGCAGCACAGTCACAACATGAAATTATACAAGGACTCCAAACATGCACACACTGCTACAAAATTGACATAGACAGAGACATATAGACTGCCACACACAGTTGTACAAGACACATATACACAGACATACATGCAGACACACTTATACACAGACACAGATACACACACATAGATATATTCAGACATCTATACACATGGCATTATACAGATTCATATGCTTATGCACAAAAAGACATACAGATAAACACAGATATGTACACAGAGACACACACAACCATGCACACAGACACAAGAGACTTACACAGAGAACATACATAGCCACACACTAATATATGCACAGACATATATAGAGTCACATAGATACATAGGGCAGACATATACACAGACACACACAATCATACTGAGAGAGACATATATACAAAAATACGCAGAAACACAGGTATATAAACACAGACATAAGCACAGATTAACAAATGTGCACACACAGACATAGACAGTCATATACAGACCCACAGAGACACACACACATAGACACATGAACACACAGAGATACATACATAGACATATAGACACAGACACACACTTATACAGAGGCACACACAGACATACATAGAGACACACAGATGCAGTGCACACACAAGCACAAATAAACATAAATATACACAGACACACATATATATGCATAGCACAGACAGATGCACACACAATCAGAGAAATACACCAACGCACACAAGCATATACACACATGCACATACACACGCAATCAGACATACAAAGACACACAGGCATCTACACAAACACAGATATATATATAGTCCTACACAGACACACACATGCACACAAGCAGACACACAGTTACCCACAAATGTATAAACATCGAAACAGATATATGCACAGGCACATAGACATATACACAGAGAGCATACATATGCACACACAGAGACATACAGAGAGAGACACGAATGGCATGTACGCACAGACATAAAGACATGCAGGCTATTTATAAACAAACCCACTTGTGCACACACAGACATATACACAGACACACACCTATATGCACACACTGAGACACACAAATAGATTTATAGACACGCATGCACACACAAGACATATAGATTAATAAAGACACAGACATGCAGATACAAACGTACACAGACTAAAGTTGCACTTGTAAACAGGGCATACAGACATATACATAGGTATATGCACACACAGACATGTGCACACAGACATACACAAAATATACACAGAAAGACACGGAACAGACATATAGAGACACACATACATTATATAGGTACACACAGATATATAAACACATACACATAAATATACACAGACACAATACACACACATGCACCAACACTCATGCTCACACAAACACACACATATAGACACACAGGCATACAGAAATGCACACGGAGACACAGATTTATATACACAAAGACACGCAGGTCGATGCAGACACATGAACAGAGACACACAGACTTGTAGACATTTATACAGACACATGCACACACATACACATAAGACATACACAGAAACACATAGACATATGCAAGCACAGATAGACAAACAGACATACACACAGAATAGCACATAGACATACACAGACACAGTGCCCACACAAGCACACAGACATAAACAAATACATAGAAAAAGACACACATAGTGATATGCGTAGAGACATAGGTGTGTGCACTCACAGACAAGCAAAGACATTGCACAAACTTACACAGACACACATATGCACATATACAGATAGTCAGAGACATATGCACAGACACACAAAGACACACAGACTTGTCACAGACACACACAGATATATATAGACATAACCCACCCACACACCCACTTATAAAGCCACAGATAAATACACACAGATGTACACACAGACATGTGCAGACACACAGACGTATCTACAAACAGACACATACATACAGAGACAGGCATATCCAGAGATATACAGACATTACACTTATACACTCAGATACACACAGACATACACAGACACACATGCACACATGATACACATGTACACATAAACTTTATGCACAAGGACACACAAACATATACACATGCACACTTGCACACAGACACACAAGGCACATGCACAAACACCCACATGCACACACACATATAAACACACACATGGACACACATAGCCACAGTCACACACACTGCACCACACACAATCACACAGACACAGACATGTACATACATACAGACATTCATACTGGAAACAGACACAGATATGTACACAGACATACAGACTTAAAGACACATATGATCATATACATAGGCACACAGACCCAGAGATATATGCATGTATATGCAGACATATTCACCGAAAAATACTGCCAACAGACGCGAGTACGTACACAGACATGCATATTCACACACAGTGAAACATAGACCTATAGAAACACATGTGTACATATACATACAGACACACCAATATATATAGAGATGACATATATACACAGAGATATATTAACACACACACTGAGATGCACACACAGAGAAACACAGACATATAGAAACACACACCAATATATACATAGATAACGTATACACACAGATATATTCACACACACTGACATGCACAGGGACATATACATAGACACATACAGAGGTAAAAACACATGCACTAACATAGACATATACACAGACACATGCACACACAAACATAAACAGAGACAGGCACACACATGTACACACAGACATATACACAAACGCATACAGAGGTGTATGCACATTCAAACACAGACATACAGATATTCACATACAGACACACAAATACAGAGACACACACATAGACGTATACACAGAAACACATGCACGGTCATATACGGAGACACACAGATGCGAACAGGCACACACATGGCAACACATAGTCATACACAGACACACAGAGATGCACACATATATAGACACAGAGACATGCACACAGACATATACACAGAAGACACAGATATAGAGACATGCACACAAAGGCAACAGATATATACATGGGTATATATGTATGCATATACATCTATATATACACATATACACATGTGTGGATGTATATATGTGCATATAAATATACATATATACACATATATATATACATATGCATCTGTAGGGTAATAGCCTCGGGTTACACAAGGGCACAGAGGTCATACTCATACAGACATAGACATACAGACACATTCACAGACTCATAGATTTATACAGAGACACACAGTCATACACAAACAGATACAAAAGACATACACATGGAAACATGCACAGGCACATACAGAGACACACCAACATACATAGACACAGCTACAGCACATACAGACAACATGCCCACTTACAAAGCCACAGATAAATACACAAAGATGTACACACAGACACATGCGCAGTTACACAAACATATCCACAAACACACATTCATACGGAGACAGGCATAGATACAGAGACATGCACGCAGACATATACACAGAAGACACAGATACACAGACATGCACACAAAGGCAACAGATATATACATGTGTATATATCTACATATATACATATATACATCTATATATGCACAAATATAGATGTGTATATGCATATATGCACATATATACATATATATATGTAGGGTAACAGCCCCGGGTTACACAAGGACACACAGGTCACACAAGGTCATACACATGCACACACAGACACAGAGACATACAGGCACATATACAGACTCATAGATTTATACAGAGACACACAGACATCCACACACAGATATGAAAGTCATACACATGGAAACATGCAACGGCGCATACAGAGACACACCGACATTTATAGACACGGCTACATGCACACACAGACAATACAGAGACACATGCGCACAACATACAGATACACAGGGAATTAGGTATATACATAGACATACAGACAAAATCACACTGACGTACAGACATTCACACAGATACACACATGCTCACACAAACACACAGATATACAATAGATGCACTCAGAGACACACATATATAGGCACACACACAAACAGATACATAAACATACACAGACACACAGACGTATACTGAGACACATAGATGTACACACCGATACACAGGCACACCCATGCACACAGATACACACACATGCACACACGGACATAACTCAAATGTACAGGGACACACATGCTCACAGACATGTAATGACAAAACACAGATATATGCATAGACACAAGGACTCAATCACATAGACACACATGGACCTATGTTCAGACACACAGATGCACATAAACATATAAATTCACAGATACACATAGATATATACATACATTCTCTCACACACAACCTAGCCATATACACAGACACAGGAATATACACTCACGTGGACACACATGCACATATAAGACAAAACACATATACAGAGATACATTACGTACACAGAGACACAAAGATATATACTCACAAATACCCTGACAAATACACATCTGGTCACAAAGACACAAATACAGACATATACAGAAATACACAAATACACCTGTATACACAGAACACAGACATAGACACAGATACAGACATATCGACCAACACACACTTGCTCACATAGAATCACACACCTTCACACAAACATTTATAAATGGACACATACACAGACATGTACAGACATATATGCATATAGAGATACACACAGACAAAATGGACATAAACACAAATGAAAAATACGCAGACACACTCTTGCACACTTTACAAACATATATATAGTATATGCATATACACACAGAGACATATATACAGAAACACACCCAGATGCACACAATAGACACATAGACATATATATGGAAAAACACATGCATGCACAGACACACAGTAAGTTTTACATAGACATACAAACAAAAAAAGACACACAGACATATGCACAGACTTAACCATATAGTCAAAACACACACTTACAGACATATAAATAGACATATACAGAAACCAATATGCACTCACATGGGAAATATACACAAATACACAGAAACAGACACTCACATAGACACTTGAAAATATATAGACAGACACGCATAATATAGATACACAGAAAAACACATGTACTCTCAAATACACACACTTTCACATCACAAAAAGGCATATATACACACAAAGAGACATATGCACAGACACAAACATGTACCACAGAGACACCCAGACATATATACAAGTAAACATGCATGTACACACAAATACACATGCACAAACACAACACAGGCATATACAAGATACACAGAGGCATACACTCAGAAATATACACTGCAGACACAGACATATATAGAAAAACATACGAATACACATGGGCACACACAACATAGACATATACACAGAGACACATACATAGCGTCATAGAGATACACAGACATATAGAGAGACACAGAGACACATACACATATACTAAACACATGAATACATACACATACATGCACTCAGACATGCATTTATGATAGACATGTACACATGCATATAGACAGACACATAGCCAAATCACAGAACATACAGACATAGCAAACATACAAAGACATACACATTTAGAGACACAGAGACATACATAGTCACCCACATGCACAGACACTAAAGGACATATACACACACATACAGACAGACATGGACTGGATACACAGAAAATGTGCATAAACCCCTATCACACAGATACACAGATATATACATAGATACACAGACAAAATTATGCACAGTGATACTCAGACATGTACACAGAAAGATACACGGAGAGACATTTACACAAACTCAGGCATATACAGACAGATACATTCACAGACAGATATATAGTCAGATCTACCTGTGCACATGAAGACATACAGTTGCATAGACAGGCTCACACATGCACACACAGACAACCCATATACACACAAATACACATAGAGATACATAAATCGACATACACTGGACTCACCCAGTGCAACAACAAAGACACACAAGCAGGGCTATACACACATACACAGATACAAAGACATATATACACACAGACATATATACACACTGACATACAGAGACACACAGCGATAATCAGACATATACATTGAAACTGAGACACATAATGTGTACATAAGACGTGCAGACACAATCACATATAGACACACATAAATGTACTCACAGACATACAACATATGAGCAGACACGAATAGACATAAGGTAGATACACTCGGATATACACATAGACACAGACACAGTTACATACAGACATGCTAGCACACATAGATACAGACATTCTCAGACACACACAACATACACAGACACACACATGATCATACATAGGCACACACATACACGCACATCCCCTCAGGCATATATACAAACACACATGCACAGAAACACACGTGTACTCAGAGACGTATAAGAGATACATATATGCATATATAGACGTATATACAGACCCATTTGCACACACCCATACAAATATACACAGAAATGCATAGACATAGACACATGTACACACATATAAGACAAATACAAACACATCACCAGAAAGACATACAAGCATACACACAGAGACACACAGACAAATAGAAATATATGCACACATCATAGACACAAACATGTACACCCACATTAAAATACGAAGTCACACACAAGCACACAAACATCCATACACATACAGAGACTGACATGTACACTGACACATCTGCTCACACATATATACACAGACATATACAGATACAAATACATGCCAATGCACACATACACAGATACAAAATACAAACATAAGACAAGCACAGACATATGTAGACAATACACAGAAGTAAACACAAATACACATTTACAAATACACAGACAATAGACATACACCACACACACAGACATATGCACACATACAGACAGACACAGGCACATAGACCTCAACACGGAGAAACACAGACACAGAAATCCACACACAGACATATTCAGATACATGCACATAGATATAGACATGTACACAAACATGTACACAAAAATACACATGTCCACACAGACAAACATGCCCACGGACATATATATTCAGAGACACGGCATGCACACAGACATACACAAACTGAGAGTCACACGGACATACACAGAAACATACTAACATGTTGAGCCACAGACAACACAGAGATATACACAGACTCACATTTGGGCACACACAGACATAAATAGAAATAAACACACAGAGACACACAGAAACACCCTGACACATACACTGACATATGCATAACAAACTCAGATAAAGACAGACATGTACACGAAGATACACCTAAACAGATCCACAGATATGGGGCTGGAGCGATAGTACAGTGGGTAGGGCGTTTGCCTTGCACGCGGCTGACCCGGGTTCAATTCCGAGCATCCCATAGGGTCCCCTGAGCACTGTCAGGGGTAATTCCTGAGTGCAGAGCCAGGAGTAACCCCTGTGCATTGCCGGGTGTGACCCAAAAAGCAAAAAAAATACACAGATATGTGAATAGACAGAATCACAAGACACAGTGACAGAGACACACCCAGTCACACACATGTGCCACGCATATACATAGTCATTTGCAGACACACAGATGTGCCTGTAAACATGTATACAGAGAATACACATGAAACACACAGGCACAGAGAAATATAAGTCATACACAGACACAAACAGGGAAATATACGGACAGACACAAACATATACACTGACACACACGTTGACACAGACACATGAACACAAAAAGATACACCGAAATATAGACACACACATAAATATATAAACAGATACACAGCCAAATGCAAAGAGTGACACTGAGATATAGAGACACGAATATGTATACACACAGATACCAAAAAAACAACACATATATGCAGAAACATATAGACATTTACATGGACACACACATGCACACATGGAAACATATTTAGACAGACACATGCACAGATACACAGATATATGCATACATATACATAGACAAACATAAACATAAACAGACACATTAGTGTACACACGTGCATGCGCACAGATATTTTCAGATACATACAAGCACACAGAGTTACAAACACACACACAGACATATGGAAATACAGTCATAGATTGACAGAGGTAGACACAGCATATACACCTACACATATGTGTGCACGCAGAGACATACACTGATATACCCTTGAATACACACATGAAGACAGACACAGAAAGACACAGATATATATATACAAGACAGGAATTCACATAGACACAAAGGTGTATTCATAGTCACACAGACACAATAACATATAGACACATGTACACACATAAACACACAGAGACTTATGCAGACGTATACACAGACACAAACTGAAATGCGGACACAACAAAGAGATATAAACAGACATATACGCATGTGCACACACGTGCAGAGACACACAAATACAAACAGAAATATAAGCACAGACTCATAGAGACCCCCACGTGCACACAGACACACATCAACATATACATAGACACACATATGTACACACAGACATATAAACCTAGACACACATAGACATACACAGACGGACACAAATTCATATAATAGACACATAATACAGATATATACATAGACAAACACATGCACACACAGACATGCACAGACATGCACACAGACAAAACCAGATAAACACATGCAACACACCAGAAAACACAGACATATATACAGATACAGACATATACACAGACACATATGCAGACACAGACATAAACTGACAGACATAAACGCAGACATGCACAATAGAGACGCATAGATATACTCACACTGAGGGGCAAATATACAAATACACACAGGCAAATATACAGATATAAACCCACATGCATATACAGATGTACACACAGACATATACAACAGTCATACATACACACAGAGTCAGACACACAGACATATAGAAACATATGCCCACCCAGAGAAATAGACAGACAGATAACATACAGAGCATATAGAGACACAGAAAAATGCACACAGACATATACAAATACACAGATACACCCAGGCACACATAGATATACACATACAAACACGTATAAATGCAAAAACCGCAGACACATGTGTACCTACGTGCACACACATTCACACAGGCACGACATGCTCAAAGATAAATGAACACAGATATATAGCTATATGCACAAAGACATATAGACACATACAACATAGACATACACACAGACACACACCCACATATACACAAAGCGACACACACTGACTTATACACAGATACATGCATGTGCCAGCAGACACAGATATAGACACACAGAGAAATATTGACATGTACAGAGACAGACATACACACAGAAACACACCTGCACACACATATACACAGAAACACACACGCACAGCTAGAAAAGAAATATGCACAGAAGCACACTCATTTATAGAAACAGGGACACATATACAGAGACATACAGAGACATAACCATGGATGCATACAGGTATATACAGATACAATTCACATATGTACACACTAGTCTCAGACGTATAGAGGTACCCAGACATACATAGACACACACATGCACCCACAGACATACAAGAGGGATAACCAGACATACATGTAGTCACACACTTGACGCACACAGAGATACACATACATATACACAGAAAAACATGCACACACAAACATACATATACTCACATGCACACAGATACGCACATGTACATACAGCACAGACTGCATAGACAAAGATACACATATACACAGATTCACACCGACATGCACAAACACATGCACTCGCACAGACACACATTTGCACGCACACACAAAGACAAAGTCACACACTTTCACACACCTGCACGCACAGAAATGACAGACAACAGATACAGACACAAACACATGAGCCATATACACAGGTGTATATGCAGACATGCATGCACACACAGACATATAAAGATACAGAGACTCACAGATATATAGACACACAAACACAATGACAGACACACAGACACGCAGAAACATATACACATAGAGATATAGACAGCTATATAGACAGATACAAAAGCACAAGACTTATACACAAAGACTCACGCAGACACATCCACAGACATGTACACAGACACACTCACATGTACAAACACAATTACAATACAGATTTTTAAACAGACATGCCCACAACAGACAGACGTATACACAGACACAGATATATATGTAGACACACAGACACAAACACACAAACATACACAGACACATACCCACACACAGAGATATGGATACACAACACAAAGACATATCGATAGACACAAGATACACAGACATGCATAAACATAACACATGCTCACATACAACAAAAAACAGACAGATTACAGAAAAAAATGAACACACATGGACATGGAGGCATATAAAAAACACACAAACCTATAGACACAGACATAAACACAAGCCACACATACATGTATGTACAGAAATATATGCACACAGAGGTATACACAAGTATATACAGACACAAGTATATGCATACACAGACTCACAGATTCACACAGACACATACATACAGCTATATTCCCCTCCCACAGACAACACATATATACAGAGACTTACAAATGAGCACACAGACACAGAAATATGCAGACACACAGACATAGACACACATATATCACACAGATGCAGAGAAACAAAACTACATATGTAGACACAGATGCACACAGGCGCATACACACAAACCACAGATATGTACATAGACACACACAGACATACATGGTAACAAGACATAAACACAGATACACAAAATTATGCACAAAGACTCTCACATGCACAGACAGACATATGTACAGACTGAGACACAAAGATACACATACACGCAGACGCACACACAAACAGAAATATACATAGACACTTAAACGCTCAGACACACGAACACACTGATAAATACAGAGACATAAACAGGCATATAGATGGATACAAACACAGACAAATACATAGACACACACCCATATATTCACACACAGATACGCAAACATATACAGAGACATACACATGGACACACACAGGCATATAAAAAGACACGGAGAGACATACACAGCACATATGCAAAAGATATACAGATATATATATATAGTTATACACAGACATATACACAAATACCATACATAGCCACATAAAAAGACACATGGCATATATATACATAGACACACATGATCATATACCTAAGCACAAATAGATGTACGAAGACACACACAAACATATATAGGCACAAATGCACAGATACACACCTATACACTGAGGCACCCCAACACAGGCAAATACACAGACCCATATTCACATGTACACATAGATTCACACACAGATATACACAGGTACATGCACACAAGATACACACATATACACAGACGTATACACAAACACCAGACACATGCACACTCAAAGACACGCAAACATGTGCCAAGACACACACCCAGTGCACACAAAAGCACAAGACGTATACAGACACACACAAGTCTCATGTACACATAGACGTTAGACATGCACACAGAGATAGACACACAATAAACATTTAATAAGAAACACAGAGACACAGTTATATACTCACAGAAGGAATCATAACAACAGTGCACACAGATATACATAGACATGCAGACTCATGCTTACACAGATATAGAAATAAGCACGTACACGAGAAGATATAGACACAAACATACTCAGAAACACAGAAGAATGTACAGATACACAAATTGATGCCCACTAGTGCAAATACACAGACACAATCATATACACATGTGCACACACAGACCTAGTCACATAGATCAAGCATATAGATCAACACACGTGCTTACACATATACACATACACAGACACATACCTCCACTTACACAGACGTACAGAAACAGAAACACATTCACAGAAACATACATGCCCACAAATATACACAAACACACACATGCACACAGAACAAATTATACACACAGAATCAGACACACAGAGAAATGTACAAATACACCTGCATACATAGACATATGCACAGACATACACTGGCACACAGAGATAAATACACAGTTAAACACACAGGCATACGCACATACACTGACTCACAGACATATACACAAGTATACACACACGCACACATAGTCTCTCACAGACATGTATACAGAGAGACACACAGACATAAAGACAGACACACATACATGCACGAACATCCATAAACATACATCTACACACATAGCCAGGGCTACTATGGCCAGCGGGTTCGCTCCCAGGGCCCACAGTTAGTCCCCTCTGACGATCAGGGATGGCCCATTCGCCACCCTAATGACTGGTGCGAGGCCGTGGTCTACGGTCCACGGAAATCCCCATGCTTCCAGAGGGGCACGCCTCACTGCCAGGCCTTGATAGGCCAGAAACCACCTCTTGGCCAGGCAGTGGCCACCGACCCAGCGCAGAAAGGAGCCCCAGTGACCCAGAAGTAGGCCACAGCGCCTCAGAAGGAGGCCCCAGCACCTAAGAAGGAGGCCCCAGCACCCAAGAAGGAGGCCCTAGCACCCCAGAAAGGAGGCCCCAGAAGCAGGCCCCAGCACCTCAGAAGGAGGCCCCAGCACCCAAGAAGGAGGCCCCTCCGCCTCCGCCCCTGGCAGCAGTGCCCGCCCCAGCTGCACCTGCAGCCTCAGGGGGCCTGACAGCCCCTGACCATGGTCACGCTGTGTCCACCAAGGACACGCAGGCCCCTGATAGTGATGTAGAGTCTATGGAAACAGAGTCCTGTGATAGTAGTATTCAGTCTATGGACACCGAATCCCAAGGGGAACCATTGAGCGATATGGAAGTAGATCCACCCAGTGTCCCCGGGACCCAGCCACGTGCCAGGCTGGCTGAACCCCAGGGCCAGACCACCCACGTCCAGGCCCCAGGGACATCAAATAAGTCCAAAGAGAGGAAATGGAACAGCCTTACAAAGCTGCAAGGCCCTCAAAGCAAGAGGAACCAGCTGGGCGCTGGACTGGGGTCAAGTGGCACCCAGGGCACCCATGTGCCAGTGCCAGCATTTCAGTTTGCACTGCCGCGGCAGCTCGGGCCTCCCAACATGCGGGGGCTAAGTGGCACCCAGGGTGGGGCTCTGTCCGTGCCAGCCTTCCAGTTTGCACCTCCAAGGCAGCTCGTGCCTCCCAAAGTGCCGGGGCCACGTGGTACCCAGGGTGCACCTGTGCCTGCACCCGCCACCCAGATCCCACAGGTGCCGCACCTTGTGCTGCCCTTTGTGCCCGCACCCCAGCAGAGCTCGGGGCTGGAGTGATAGCACAGCGGGTAGGGCGTTTGCCTTGCACGCGGCCGACCCGGGTTCGATTCCCAGCATCCCATATGGTCCCCTGAGCACCGCCAGGGGTAATTCCTGAGTGCAGAGCCAGGAGTGACCCTTGTGCATCGCCAGGTGTGACCCAAAAAGCAAAAAAAAAAAAAAAAAAAAGAAAAGTGGTGCCACCCAGCGGGGGTGGCACCAGCAGCCACTTGTGGCTCCTGCAACTCTGAGGCTGCCTGTGCCAGCACCCCAGCAGGGTTCAACCAGTGGTGCCCCCCAGAAAGGGTGGTACAAGCAGCCACTTGTGGCTCCTCCCAACCAGGTCCCACCTGCGTTGCACCATAGGTTCCCCTATGTGCCCGCACCCCAGCAGGGCCTGGCCAGTGCCACGGGGCGAGCGTGGGGCCAGAATGCACCTGTCAGTCGTGCCAACCAGGTCCCACGTGTGTGGCACCGTATGCCCTCATATGTGACCGCACCCCAGCAGGGCAGAAGCAGCAGGGCCACCCAGTGGGCAGGGCACCAGCATTCACTCGTCAATCATGCCAGCAAGGTGCCACCTGCATGGCAGCGTGTGCCCGCACATGTGCCCGCACCCCAGCAGGGCTTGAGCAGTTGTGCCACCTGGCGGGCATGGCACCGACGGTCAGTTGTTGACCCTACGGGCAGCAGGGTCAGGGCGCCCCAGCCTGGAAATTGAAGCGCTAGGGTGCGCTGGGCACAGGGGCTTCTTCCCCATGGGGCCCTCTGACCTGAGGCCTCAAGGTCAGACACCCCCCTCAGACACCCTGGGGACCCCCAATCTAACAGGCCTCTCAGCATTCCCATTCCCATACAGAATGTTCCAGAATGGTCTCCCCATGACCATCTGGTACCCGTCCCTGCTGCCCACCATGGACATGTGCTTTGCCCGACACCATCCGGGCCCCCACCCAGCCCTCCCGACCCTTCCTCCCGCTGTCCATTAGTTTTGTCCCTGAGTCACATGGACTTTACCTTGGTACGACACTGTCCTCAGAAGGGTACCGGGACTATGTCATCATCATTAAGAACAATAGCTGACGACACTCAGTCACTTTTGATCAATTCCTGAGTGTGTGTGATTCACACGATGAAATATGTTCTCCTATAGTTTAACTTAGAAAATATGATAGCAGATTGTTTGTGATATAATAAAGTTGTTGCAACATGCCTAGCCCTGCACTGTGTTTTTCTCTCCGAGCAGGTGAGCGGGCATCACCTCGTCGGGGTGAGGGAGGGCAGGGAGGGGCCGAGTGCTCGGCAGTGCTCCCCATGCTGACGCGCTGAGATCTTGGCACGGCTCCCCTGTCCTCCATGCTGAGGACCCTTGCCAATCGGTGAGACCCTCAGTTCCACTCAGCCCTGTCCCAGGCCAGGCCCCTCCCAAATCTGAAGCACTGCCGGGCCCTCTAGCCAAGCAGCAGAACGGCTGCGGACCAGGGTCAGAGATGGGGCTGGGGGCTCAGCGGGGGCACCTGCATGGCAGAGACAGCCCTTGGCTCGCTCCTCGGGAGGCCAAACTCCAAACACCTCCAACACTGGGATGGAGACATAGGGGCTGGCTGGAGCCAGAGGACAGTGGGTGGGGATTGGCCTGGCACAAGGCCCTCCGGGCTCTATCCTCGGCATCCCGTACCTGCCCCAGCCCCCAGGAGTAACTCCCGAGAGCAGAGACAGAGTTGACCCTGAGCGGCACCGGGGCTGGTGCAAAGCTTGAAAGTTCATCAATCAGCTCATACGGGGGGAGTGGGGGGAGGGATCAGTAGCTGTTTTAAAGCCTCTAGGCTGCAGACAGCGAACCCCAGGGCCGCCCGCCTCTCCCCGAGGATGGCACCGATTATTGCCCGAAGTCAGCAGCCCGAGAAGCGCGGCCATTCCCACCCACACTGCGGGCTCCAGGCAGACTGGGATCCGGTGGTCGGGGGCAGGAGTCAGTGTGGAGACATCAGACCCAGGGGCTGGGAGGGACTCAAGGGGTGACTGTGAGCGCGGCACAGCCACGGCTCAACCTGACCCGACGGAACCTGAGCGTCACCTGCAGACTGGACACTCGCCACCTCCTGAAGCAGCCGGACTCTCAGGTGGGGTCACACGGGCAGGGACAAGCTCTGAAGTGGGATCACACATGTAGAGACATGGGACTCGGGTGGAGTGACAGAGGCAGGCACAGGGCTCTGAGGTGGGGTCACACAAACAGGATCACAGAATTCTGAGGTGGGGTCAACACAGGCAGGGACACAGGACTCTGAGGTTAGGTCACAGAAGAGGTGAGGTCACTTAAGATGGGACATGGGATTGTGAGGTGGGGTCCTTTGGATAGGGCAGAACGGTTCACGATGTGTTGCAAGGAATTGGGAAGGTCTTCTCAGGGTCATACAAGTAGAAACAAGGGCACTGAGGTGGGTCACACAAGCAGGGACAGCTCTCTGAGGTGGGTCTCATGGACAGAGATGGAGTTCTCTGTGCAGTCCTACAGGCAGAGAAGGGGCTCTGTGGTGGCGTCACACAGCAGCTGTGAAGAAGCTCTGAAGAGGCTGGGACAGGAATCTGTGAGCAGAGGTCACACAGGGAGGGCAGGGGCTGTCAGCTGAGGACACACAGGGACAACAGGGGCTGTGTGCTGAGGTCACAGAGGCAGGTGTGGGGCTGTGAGGTGAGGTCACATGGGCAGAGACACGGGGCTCTGTGGTGAATCAAACAGCAAGGGAGAGGGCCCCTGACTTGAGGTCATAAACAGATACAAGTTCCCTGATGTGACGTCATGATAGACAGAAGCTGGGCTCCTTGAGGTGAGTCCCACAGGTAGGGATAGGTTTGTCGGGGTGAGTCACACAAAAAGATACAGAGCACCTGAGGTGAGATGACACGGGCAGGTACTGGGGTCCCTGAGGTGAGGTCAGACAAGCAGTATTAGGGGTGTCTGCCGTGAGGTCACACAGGCAGTATAGGGGTCCCTGAGGTGAGGTCACACAGGCAGGTACTGAGCACCTGAGGCGAGGTCACACGGGCAGGTACAGGGGTCCCAGAGGTGAGGTCACACAGGCAAGTATAAGGGTCCCTGACGTGAGGTCACACAGGCAGGATTAGGGGTCCGTGAGGTGAGGTCACACAGGCAGGATTAGGGGTCCCTGAAGTGAGGTCACACAGGCAGGTACAGGGGACCCTGAGGTGAGGTCACACAGGCAAGTATAAGGGTCCCTGAGGTGAGGTCACACAGGCAGGATTAGGGGTCCGTGAGGTGAGGTCACACAGGCAGGTACAGGGGAACCTGAGGTGAGGTCACACAGGCAGTATAGGGGCCCCTGAGGTGAGGTCATGGAGGCAGGTACAGAGTACCTGCGGTGAGGTCACATAGGCAGGTACACAGGTCCCTGAGATGAGGTCACACAGGCAAGTATAAGGGTCCCTGAGGTGAGGTCACACAGGCACGTACAGGGGTCCCTGAGGTGAGGTCACACAGGCAAGTATAAGGGTCCCTGAGGTGAGGTCACACAGGAAGTATAGGGGCACCTGAGGTGAGGTCGCTAAGGCAGGTACAGAGCACCTGAGGTGAGGTCACACAGGCAGGTATAGGGGTCCCTGAGGTGAGGTCACACAGGCAGGTACAGGGGTCCCTGAGGTGAGGTTACACAGGCAGGTACAGATGTCCCTGAGGTGAGGTCACACAGGCAGTATAGGGGTTCCTAAGGAGAGTCACACAGGCTGGTCTAGGGTTTCCTGAGGTGAGTTGCACAGGCACGTACAGGGCACCCTGAGGTGAATCACACTGGCAGGTATGGGCGTCCCTAAGGTGAGTCGCAAAGGCTGGTAGAGATGTACTGGCATTTCGCACCCTCAGGCAGTGAGCTCTCTTTCCCTTTACAGCCAGGACCACATGAACCCACGTGTAGAACACAAACCAGAAACCTTCCACACTCCCATTTGGTTGTGTTTTAGAGGTTTGACCCTCATCCAACAAATTTCACAGATGTCAAATGAAGCTGGCCAGATGTTCACACAAACAAAACCCATTTTCCTCACCTCTAAATTTGGCTCTGAATACACCCAGAAAAGGAGGAAGAATTTGTAGCTGTTGCCCTCCTATTGTCCAGACCCCCACTGAGATCAAAGCAGCATGCAAGGCCCCAAGATAGGCCCCAAATCACCCTGTTGCCACACGCAGCCTTGAGACCAAATGGGAAACAAGCATCCAGGGACCCATCCTCCTGTGCAGGACCCTCTGCTCTGTGGGGAAGGGTCGGCCAGGAGGCCCAAGCTGTCTTTCTTGGCCAAGTCTGTGTTCCCGGTGCCCGGAGCAGTGCTAATCCCTGCCCTTCCTACTCTGGCTGCCACCAGACTCCACTTCGCAGGTTCTGGAGACATTCCAGGGCATTACAGTTGTCCTTGGGAGTCACCCACGGTCACGTTCACAGAAAGCTTCTGATATGTCCCAGACACGAGCAAGGACAGGCCCAGAAGCAGAGATGCTCCCTCTGCCCGCCCACCAAAAGTGCCTCTATTTCCACCTGGCCTTGGGCTTTCCTGTTTGCCGTAGAGAAAATCTCCCCCATCAAAGCTTCCCACCCACCCCTCCGCGGTTCGGCCTATGTCCACCGGTGTCTGACGTCTGATTTATCACTATAAAGGGCTTCTAAGAACCGTGGCTGGTGCCATGAAGGAGTCTGGGGTGGGGGAAGGGTGGGGGCGTTCTCAGCTGAAGCCCCAGCCCTGGGACTTGGCCAGATGTGCCTTGCTGCTACGGGAGGTCTCGGCACTCGACAATAAGCCTTCAACTTAAGCCTCGCAACACAAGTGAAGTTGGGTGTTTGCTGTGGAGCCTGCTGCTGGCACCCCACCAGCTGAGAATAAGCCTTGAGTCATCAGAGCAGAGACACCCTTGCCTCTCAGATCTGGGACATAACCCGCAGGCAGAACCAAGCACCAGGACTCTGGTAATTAGGAAAGATTACATCCTATAAAGAAAGTAAACACATCATTCATTCATCAAGCCTCAAGTAAAGAAAACACAACATTCATACTGAGGAAAGCCACAGGGAATGGTAAAAATGATTGAGACTGGTCTCGTAGATACTGCAGCAGTTTGTAAAGTAAGAGATTGGAAACACATCGTGTGTGTGTGTGTGTGTGAATGTGCGTGTGTGTGAGTGTGCCTGTGCACTTACCCAGGTTTAGTGAGGGATGAACACACAAAGAGGAGTCAGTTCTGTGTTTGCTCTGCATCTCCCAGAGACACTGGGGGTCGTGGAGAATCTGGAATAGCACCCAGACCCCCAAGCCGCCTGGACAGAGCAAAGCACCCTTGGCGCTTTCTCGCCAGCCCGTTCAAGGGCGACTGTGGAGATGCAACACCAAACACACAGAAGCTCCCTCCAAACCCACATGAGTCCTAAACATTCTCGTCATCCCCGGAACAAAGACAGAACAAGCTGCATCTGACACTCAAGGGAGCATGTGTCTTCCTTGACATGTCTTTATGGGTGGTTTGTTTGGGCTGTGCTCAGGACTTACTCCTGTCTCTGTGCTCAGGGGACCAAGTGCCCTGAGTTCTGTACTATCTGTCCACGTACACCCCATGATGTGCTTTATGCCCAAAGATGTGGCGATTCATTTGCATCCTATTTTCTGAGTACTTGGGAATCCTGATTTCAGATGACCTCAGTATTACCTAGAAGTGCTCTTTCCTATCATCATACACTCTTAAGTTTCCTGGGGGCCAAAGAGGTAGTGCAGTGGTCAGGAGACTCACCTTACTTCATGAGACCTGAGTTCAATTTACCAGAACCTCATAAGGTCCCCGAGCCCAGCCAGGAATGACTCCAGAGCACTGAGCCAGGAGTAAGTTCTGAGCACCACATGTGGTTCCAAAGCAAAACCCAAACTTAGAGATCCTACAGGACAAAATCCACACCTTGTCATGTCTGCTGAACAGAAACTGAACTGCTTGCTGAAGTTCATCCATATGCATAACAAGGTTGGCACCTTCTCACCATGTTCTCCATGTTCTCATGGAGAAGATTTAGTTCATCTAAAGGACATTTCCAGGACAACAATGGAGGATAATGTCAGCAGGGAAAACATGATATTGTATTCACATTTTGCTATGATTTTTTTTGATTAGGGCTATTCCATTCTCTGAGAGGGCATGTCATGAAGTCTGAATTCCTACTTCTTCCTGTTCTTACTAAAAAATGTGATGTCCCCATAAATACCTTCTCTGGGGGCATAGGCTTCTCCTGGGCATCCCCTAGAACAGTCTTACAGCCCTCCCCTCCTCAGGAATCCAGTCGGTAACGCCTCTAGTCCAGCAGTTGTCCCTGAATCGCATTAGATGACCGGCCCATCTGAATTTTGATGCCTTGGCAAACGAGACAGCATCCCTGATTTTTGACCATCGATGGAGGTCAGAACTCTGGATTCCTTCTCTCACTTCAGTGAGACATGATATTCCCAGCATAGCTCTTTTGATTCCTCTTTGTGATACCCTAATAGAATTCTCATCCTGTTTGCGAAGGGCCCAGGTCTCTGAGGCATCTGTTAGTGCAGGAAGAACGGTGGAATCGAAAAGATGTGCCTGGAGTTGGAGGGTCTTTGTTCTCTTAACTACCTCTTTGACGCTCTTGAATGCATTCCACACTGGTCTCTTCCTCCTGCGCAGTTCTGGCACCAAGTCATTCCTCATATTGATTTCTAGACCCAGGTACACAAAGCTGCTGCATTTAGAGATATTCATTCCATTGAGAGCAAATGGAGCTTCAGGGACCAGTTCGTTTTTCAAGAACATCGTCTTGTTAAGATTCAGCTGCAATCTGACCTTTCCACACTCGTAGTCAAAGTTGGCCAGCATTTTTGCCGCTTGGCTAATGTTTGTCATTATGAGAACGATGTCATCAGTGAAGCAGAGGTGGTGTAATTGCCGACCGTCTATCTTCACTCCCATTCCTTGCCATTCCAGGCGTCGCATGATGTTCTCAAGGGTGGCACTGAAGAGTTTCGGTGAAATGGTATCACGCTGCCACACCCCTCTCTTTACATCAATGATCACTTCCTTATAGAAAGGTGAGATCCTGGTAGTGAATCCACAATACAGCTCGAGGAAGATTTTGATATACTGAGTATGAACGCCCTGTTTGGCCAGGGCTTCGATGACCGCCTCAGTCTCAACAGAATTGAAGGCCTTAAGTCGATGAACGTTAGATGAACTACGTTCATCTTGAAGCATCTTGAACTTTCGCGAAACTTCAATGAGTTTGGTCACTGTGTGGATATGGTCTATCGTGCTGAATCCTCTTCAGAACCTGGCTTGCTCGCATGGCTGTCCTTCATCTAGTGTTCTGCCTATTTTATTCATGATGACACGAGTGAACAACTTGTAGACGACAGACAGCAGGCAGATTGGGCGATAGTTGCCGATGTCGTGGATGTCTCCTTCCTTGTACAACAGAACGCTCCTACTGGTTTTCCACTGGGGCAGAACCTTGCATTCAGACACGTAGCATGTGAACAGTTGGGCCAGAGTATTGATGAGTACTGGTGGCAGATTCTTCAGGTATTCGGGTCTGACATTGTCCGGACCAGGTGCTGTACGTGTCTTTACCAGGGAAATGGCCTGTCGGATTTCAGAAGAGAGAACGTTGGAAATGACATATCCATCCTGCCGAATTTGGCATTTGGGCAGGTGGACATGGCTGTTAAAGAGATCCGAGTAGAAGTCGTGAATAATTTTGTCTATTGCCTTTCTGGAGGATGTGATAGATCCATCGGGAGGTCGGAGGGCAGTCATCTTGGTTTAGTAATTGGCGAAGGCAGGGGAGCATTGCGAATAATTTTCCCGGCTTCTGCTGCACTGGCCAACACTGCTGCTGTTCTCTCTTTGACGTCTTCCTTTATCGAATCTCTGCACAGCTTTGTGAGCTCAGACTTTAGCTTGTGGTTGCCTGAGGCTCATGCCAAACCACGTTGACGAATGAGCTGGAGAGTTTCTGAAGACAGGCGTCTGTTGGTGGCTTTCTTACTCTCGGCATTCTTCACACAGACATGGAGGTGCTGATCCAGGAGAAAAATCTATGTAAATAACTATCATTTTCTATTGTTTTGGGAAGGGTTAGAGCGATAGCACAGCAGTAGGGCGTTCGCCTTTCAGGCAGCCTACCCGTGTTCGATTCCTCTGCCCCTCTCGGAGAGCCTTGCAAGCTACCGAGGGTATCGCGCCTGCACGGCAGAGCCTGGCAAGCTACCCTTGGTGTATTGTATATGCCAAAAACAGTAACAATAAGTCTCACGATGAGAGATGTTACTAGTGACCGCTCGAACAAATCAATAAGCAATGGGATGACAGTGACAGTGATTGTTTTGGGGGGGGTCGTTGGGAACATGCCCAGCCATGCCCAGCTGATTCCTGGCTCTGCACTCAGGTCTTACCCCCACAGGGGCTCAGGGGACCATGCAGGGTCATAATAACCTTTACATATCATGAGGAGCAGTGCTCAGTCCTGTTTGATCTCATTTTGGCTGTGATTACGAGACTCCAAGGCCGAGAACTAAATAGGAGGGGCCCATGACGCCGACTGGGCATTGGTGTTTGCACCCAGAGTCTGTTTCCACAGAAGCGAAAGGAGGTGCTGAGCCTCCAGTCTCAGGGCCAGGTTGGGAGAGCACACCACTGCCACCTGGTGGAAGACGGTAGAGATGCTGCCAGCCGACCCCAACACAGAACATGGCCTCAGTGGTTGAGGGGAGAGTCAGGCAAGAGAGAAGGGACCACCAGGACAAAGATGGCTGGAAACGATCACTCTGGACAAGAGCTGCATGCTGAAAGGAGATAAAGGGACACACAGAATAACTCAGTACCTATTTGCAAACCATAATGCCAAAGGGGAAGAGAGACAGAGAAAGAGAAGGAAAGTGCCTGCAATAGAGACAGGCTGGGGGGAGGGTGGCAGGACAGAAACTGGGGACATTGGTTGTGGGAAATGTGCACTGGTGGAGGGACTGGCGTTGCAACACTGTATGAATGAAACCCAACTTTGTAAATGTATTTCAGGGTGCTTCAACAATTAAAAAAATAACCAGGGGGGTAGAGTGATACAACAGCTGGTAGGATGTTTCCCTTTCAGTGGCAGACTCAGGTATGATCACAGCAACGCATCTAGTCCCCCCTGCACTGCCAGCAGTAATTCCTGTGTGCAGAGCCAGAAGTACCCCTGAGAACCGCCAGGTGTTCACCACCCAAAAAAGCCAAAAAAAAAACTATCCAGAGATAAAATAAGGAACTTTGACCTCTAGAAAAATAAATTCATTTAAAAAGGGAGTTGGAGGAGAAAGTTCTTCTACTTATCTCATTAAATGCCTGACTTAAATATCTTTCAGATAAGCGTCATTGATGTTCATGCCTGAATATGTCATTTCTGTGGTCTGGGTTAGACAGAACAACTGTCCGTTTTACCAAGCCACAGGGAGTTACTTGTTTCTGCTCTAGGGGGCCAGACCGAGAATGCCTGGAAGTACTCCCAGCTCAGTATTCCTCCTGCGGGGCCCCAGAGTCACAAACTCTGAACTTTCAACATGGAAAGCAAGTGCCCGGACCTTGTGAGTGGTCTCCAGGGCCTAAAGGAACTTCCAGCTCTTCAGTTTTGAAGCTACATATAAAGGTTTTGATTTGTCACACACACAGTCTTCTGTTCTAAAGGACCCATGCACGCCTGTGTCCACTGCAGTGCTTAGTCCAGACGTGGAAAACACGCAAAAACCCAACTATGAAACAAGGGATTATGAAGCTGAGCGACATAGACAAATAATAAGACCTAGGCTTCTTTAAGAATAAAATTATGCAGTCTGCAGACCCGTGAATGGAACGATGAACATCACGTACAGTCCAGCCAGTCTGAGGAACAGGGACTTTCACAGTGATCTTTCAAAGGTAGAACTTAAAGATACACAGGCAGAGAGAAAGAAAGGCTAAAGGCAACACCCAGTGAAATAAGCCCAGTTCTTGGGGGAGAGACGTGGGTACCCAGTGGCAGGTGTGTGTCAGGATGATGTACACTGAAACACCTTTCACTGCCAACCACAGAAACTCAAGTAATCAAAGAGGAATTTAATTTGTTATGCAAACACCTGGGAGTGGGGTGGTACCTCTCCTCCATCCTCCCCTTCTTTTCTTCCCTCCACTGCCTTCTCCTCAGCTTGTTTTCACCTTCCTTCTACAATTCTTTTGCTCTGTACCTCCAAATCCTCCTCTTGTTCTGACATCTTCATCTATTATGCTCCTGCACCATCTCTGATTCAAACACTTTACTCTTTACTCCATTCTGTCTCCTCTTCTACTTCTGCATCACCTTTTTATCCTCCAGGGTCTCCCTCTCCCCACACTTCCCTGTGCCTCCCCCTCACAAATTCCATTCACAAATTCCAATTCCCATTCCCCCATGCACCTCTTCTTCTGATGTCCCCTTCGTCTTCGTCTGACATATTTCTCCTCTCATTGTCCTACTCTTCTTTTCTTCTTCCCTCCTCCATCTCTGTCTTCATTCTCCATACCTCCAATTCCTCTTCTTCAGATGTTGTCCATGTTCCATTTTCGACTTTAGCCTCCAGTCTCCTGCCCTTCAGTTCTTAAATTTCTTCACATCCTCAAACACATCCTCCTCCTATTTTCTTTTTCTCACCACCAACTCTTCCATGTTTCCCCCCTCTTCCTTTTGGCTCCCTGACTCCAATTCCACCTCCTGTTCTTTCTGCCTCCTTTCTATTTCACTATTCTGCCTCCACTGACTGCTGCCCTTCATTCTTCTACTTACTTACCTCTCATCCACGAACTCATCCTCTCCTTTTTTTTCTTCTTTCCCCCATGACCATCTCCTACGACTGTTTTCTCCCTCCTACCATTCTAACTCCTCCTTTTGGCTCCGTACCTCAAAATCCTCCTCTTCTGACATTGCCTTTTTCTCTTTTACACCACTTTGCCTCCATTGTCTCTTGCTCTTCAGTTCTTCTACTTACCTCTCGTTCTCAAACGCCTCATCCTCTTCTTTCTTCATTCCTCCGCCATCTCCTTCACTGTTGCTTTTCTTCCTCTCGGTCCTCCTCCTCCATGTCCTTGTATCTCCGTACCTCCTCACTCCTCGACAGGTTTTTACACTGCCACGCCTCCTCTGTGTCATATTCTTTGCTTCTACTTACCTCTATAAGAAATCCTTCTTCTTATCTTCTTCCCTCCATCACCCTGTCCTTCGACTGTTTGCTTTGCCTACTGTGCTCCTCCACGTTTCTGATTCACTTTTGTGTGTCCTCCCATTTCCATCTCCTGTTCGATTTTCGCACTTTTTATCTCCTCCACGTACTCCCTCTCCCAAAACCTCCCTGTCCCTTCCCCTCACAAATACCATTCTCTAACTTGAATTCCCATTCTCCCATTCCACCTCTTCTTCTGATGTCTCCTTCATCTTCTGACATATTTCTCCTCTCGTCATCCTACCCTTCTTTCCACCACCACCTCCCCCTCCACTTGTTTATTCTTCCATCCTCCATCTCCACGTTCATTTTCCATAACTCCAATTCCTCTAGCTCTGACGTCGTCCTTGTTCCATTTTTGATTCCAGCCTCCAAGTCTCCTGCCCTTTAGTTCTCATTTCTTTTCATCCTCAAACTCCTCTTTTCTTCTTCCCGTCACCACCTCCTCCTCCGCTGCCTGTTTTCTCCCTCCTCCTTCTCGAGCTCCTCCTTTTGGCTTTGTGAATCCAATTCCACCTCCTGTTCCGACGTTGCCTCCTTTATTTTTCACCACCATGCCTCCACTCTCTGCTGCTCCTCATTCTTCTACTTACCTCTCACCCACGTACGCATTCTCCCAGGCATTCTTCTTTCCTCCACAACCTCCTAGTCCTCTTGTTTTCTCACTTCTCCACCCTGAACTCCTCCTGTCAGCTACATAAGTCCAAATCCTCCTCCTATTCTAAGGTTGTTCATTTTTATTTTATGTCAGACCGCCAGCATTGTCTCCTGCTCTTCAGTTCTTCTATTTACCTCTCATTCTCAAAGGCATCCTCCGCTTCTCACTTCGTTTCTCCACCAACTCCTGCACCGCCGGTTTTCTTCCTCTCCAACCACCCCCTCGATCTTCTTTTGGCTCCGTTCGGCCTCGACCTGCTCTTACTTGACAAGATCTTTTTCATTACCTCCCCTCCCCTGTGTCGTCTTCTTTTCTACTACTTATGTCTCCACAAAATAATCCTCTTCTTGTCTTTCCTCCAGCACCCATTCCTTCACCTGTTTAGTTCGTATATTATGCTCCTCTACCTTCTCCGGCTCAAACACGTTTATATTTCCATCATTTCCGTCTCTTCTACGTACATATCATCTTTTTCCCTCCAGTATCCCTCTCCCACACCTCCCAATCCCTCCCGCTCACAAATTCCATTCAGAAATTTCAATTCCGATTTCCCCATCCACCTCTTCTTATGATGTCCCCTTCATCTTCTTCTGACATGTATCTCCTCTCATTGTCCTACATTTCTTTTCTTCTTCCTGCCACCACCTCATCCTCTGCCTGTTTTCTTCCCTCCTCCTCCAACTCCGCATTCTTTCTCTGTGACAACCATTCCTTTTGTTCTGATATCATCCTTGCTCCATTTTGGACTCCAGCCTTCACAGTATCCTGCCTGTCAGTTTTCTTATTTCCCTCGACCTCGAGCACAACCTCCACTTCTTTTTTTTTCCTCCACCACCTCCTCCTCCGCCTGTTCTCTCCCTCCTCCTCCTCCAACTCCTCCTTGCGGCTCTGGACCTCCAATTCCACCTCCTATTTGTTGGATATCATTGGTTTGTCCTTTCCTCCTTGCCACTAGGAGCTTAGATTTATCAGCAACACCCATCAAAGTGCCCCCGATACACTCCCATTCCTTTGTTTATCTGTAACGATTTCTACCGTTTATCTGCTCTTCCCTTAAGCAAACTCTGTTAATTGGTAAGGTCAGAACTTCCTAGGACACTGAATATTATAACATTGCCTTTCTCTCCTCTTTATGCCTTTTGAATAATTTACTTTAAAGCTATGTCTTTTTTGTATAAACACAAGAAGACAATATTATGTTTTTGTAACTTGTGACTTAATTGGCCTCGAATATTATTCCCTCCCAGGCATCTGCTTTCTCCACTTAAGCCTCAGTTGCTCTCAGTTCCTAGCACCCCAAAGTAGGGTCCCCGATGTGGGACGGGAAGGATCCAGGTCAAGCGGTGAGTTATGTGCTACCCTGGCATCGAGATGGGCCTGGCCAAAGTGCCTAATTCTTAACTATAAGTTAAGAGCTTGATCATAGACAGATGCTGTCATGATCCAATAGTAATTATGAGACTGGGACCCTGCCAGGGATAGGAAAGACTGATCTGGCCTGAGCACTGTAGTCTGAGATTGAGATGGCCCCAGAAGAGCAATTCTATAAGCTTTAATGCATCTCTTATTGTGTCCATACAAAATAATTAATATTACGAATTCTTATATGTTTGCTGGCTGAGGAAAAGAGAAACACATTCATGGGACTCCGCCCTTGGGTGGATCCTCCTGCTGAAAGAGAATTAAGTCCTAGGAGAAGCATCCACTGAGGAAAAAGAACCTTACCCTATTGCTGACCACACCTATGTGTATGCCCCAACCCCCTCATGCTGTGGAGATTTAACTAGGCTGTAAGAGTGGTTTGGGGACCAGATCCACGGGGGCCAGATCCACAGATCGAGAGAGAGAGAGAGAATGAAGTAGGATGGGGGAGAAAGAAGCAGGAGGAGAATCAGAGGAGAATGGAGATGGACATGAAATAAACCGATCGAGCAACCAGTTTAGCCTTCTTCCTTCCTTCGCCTGCCTCGCCGCCCGCGCCGTTTCTATTTATTTTTGTGTTTTACACACTGTTCTCTTGTTGCCTCCTTCATTTTCACCACTCTGCCTTCACTGTCTTCTGCTCTTCATTCTTCTACTTAGCTCTCATTCAAGATCTCATCCTTCCCTTCTAAGGTTCTTTCCTTCACCACATCACCTCTCCCCGTTTTTCCATACTCTTGATCCAAACCCTTCTTTCGGTACCATACTGTTAAGTTGAAAGAAATTATATTGGATTAAATGGTTGGAAGCCCACTCCTGACTTTTGTAACCTCGCTTTGTTCTGCTTCTGTAACCATGCTTATGCCCCTGAACTGTATCTAACAATGTACTATGCCTGGGTCCTGTCACATACATCCTGACATCTGCCTGTTGGTTGGGCTGGGATTCACGTACGTGCCTAAAAGACAGGGACCTGCTCACAGAAGTAGTTGCTGAGAGCAAGGAGCCCAGATAGTGACTCCAGTCCCACGGCCCAGCAGATAGTGATTCCAGCCCAGCAGATAGTGATTCCAGCCCAGCAGATAGCGATTCTGGCCCACAGACAGCGAATCCGGCCCAGCAGATAGTCATTCTGGCTGCCTCTATTGTCTCCTGCCTCCATTGTCTCCTGCCTCCATTGTCTCCTCTCTTCAGTTCTACTTACCATTCGTTCTCAAACGCATCCTCTACTTCTCTCGTTTTTCCTCCACAACCTACTCTACTACCAGTTTTCTTGCTCTGGTTCCTCCTCCTCCATCTTCTCATGTGTGCTTTTTCCTTCTCTTTCCTTCTACTTACCACTCTATGAAATCATCCTCTCTTGTCTTCTTCCCACCATAACCCCATCCTTTGCATGTTTGCTTCATCTACTGTGCAACTTCACCTTCTCTCAAACACTTGGTGTTTCCTCCATTTCCATCTGCTTTTCTACTTCTGCATTGTCTTTTTCACCTCTAGGGTCTCCCTCTCCCCACACTTCCCTGACCCTCCCTCCCACAAAGTTCATTCAAAATTCAAATTTCCATCCCCCTCATTCAGCTCTTCTTCAAATGTCCCCTTCAAGTACCTCTGACATATTTCTGCTCTCATTGTCCTACTCATTTCTTCTTCCTCCACCTCCTCCTCCTCTGACTACTTTGTCCCTCCTTCTCCACCTCCTCTATTCCTTTCTGTACCTCCAATGCTCCTCCACTTTGGAAGTCCTCTTATTCTCTTCTCAGCCATTCCCCTTCATTGTTTCCTGCTCTAGTTTTTCTAATCAGCTCTTGTTCTCAAAGGCCTCATCGTCTTCGACCTTCACTCCAACACCACTTCCTCCATTGCTGGTTTTCACCTCTCGGTCCTCCTCCTCCATGTTATACTGGATCCATTCTGCCTCGACCTCCTCTTACTTGATGGGTTTTATTTCACTGACTCACCTCCTCTGTCACTCCTTTTCTGTTTTTACTTACCTCTCCACGAAATCATCCTCCTTTTCTCTTCTTCCCTCCATCACCCGGTCCTTCAGCTGTTTGCTCCTGCTACTGTGCGCCTCCACCTTCTCTGATTCAAAAATTTTTGTGTTTCCTCCATTTCCGTCTGCTCTTCTCCTTCTGCATCGTCTCTTTCTCCTCCAGGATCTCATTCTTCCCACTCTTCCCTGACCTTCCCCCTCTCAAATTTCATTCACAAATTCAAATTCCCATCCCATCAACATCTTCTTCAAATGTCCCATTCAAATACCTCTGATATATTTCTGCTCTCGTTTTTCTACTCCTTTTTTTCTTTTTGCCTTTAGGGTCACACCCGGCAATACTCAGGGGTTACTCCTGGTTCTCTGCTCAGGAAATACTTCTGGCGGTGCTCGGGGGACCATATGGGACCATATGGGTATTGAACCGGGGATAGCAGCATGCAAGGCAAACAGCCTCCCCGCTGTGCTATTGTTCCAGGCCCTCTACTCTTTTCTTCTTCCCTCCACCACCTCCTCCTATGCCTGCTTTATCCCTTCTTCTTCCCCAACTCTTCCATTCGGTTCTGTACCTCCAATCCTCCTCCTCTTCGGATGTCGTTTTATTCTGTTATCCAACACTCCACTTAATTTTCTCCTGCAGTACAGTTTTACAAATCAGCCCTTATTCTCAAAGGCCTCATTGTCTTCACACTCCATGCCTCTACCACCTCCTCTACTGCTGGTTTTCCATTCTCAGTACTCCTCCTCCATGTTATTCTGGGTCCATTCTTCCTTGACCTCCTCTTACCTGAAGGGTTCTTTTTCACTGACTCACCTCCTCTGTGATTTGGTTTTTTGTAATTACGTGTCTATGAAATCATCCTCCTGTAGTCTTCTTCCCTCCATCACCCCGTCCTTTGGCTGTTTCCTTCGTCTACTATGATCCTCCAACTTCTACGATTTCTACACTTTTGTGTTTCCTCCATTTCCATAATCTTCTACTTTCCACAATCGTTTCTCCTCCAGAGTCCCCTCTCCCCACACTTCTCTGGCCCTCCACCTCACAAATTCTATTCACAAATTCAAATTCCCATCCCCCCTATCCACCTCTTCTCTGACGTCCCCTTTATCTTCTTCTAACGTTTTTCTCCAAAAGTGGTACTGCCTTCTTTTCTTCTGCCCGTCCCCATCTCTTCCACCACCTGTTTTCTTCTTCCGTCTTACTCCTCTATCTCCAACTTTTTCCTCTGTACCTCCAATTCCTACTGTTGTGACGTCATCCATGTTCAATTTTTGACTGGGCCTCCACAGTGACCTTCATTCAGTTCATGTCATTTCCTCAAGTCTTCAAAATCCTCCTCCTCTCTTTTCTTCTTCCTGCCACCACCTCCTCCTCCTCCTGTTTTCTCTTTATAACTCCTTCAACTTATCTCTTTGGAATCATAACTCCAATTCCACACTCTGTTCTCTTCTTGCCTCCTTTGTTTTCAATACTCTTCCTCCACTGTCTGCCTCTCTTCATCCTTCTAATTACCTTTCTTCATGCATTCATCCTCTCCTTCTTTTCTTTGTTCCTCCACGACATCCTTACAGCCTGTATTCTTCTTGCTCCTCCTCCTCCATCTCGGCCTTTGTTCTCCTTACCTGCAATTCCTCCTGTTCTGATGTCGTCCTTGTTCCATTTTGAACTCCAGGTTCCAGTTTCCTTGACTTTAGTTGTTCTCATTACCTCTCGTCTTGGAACTCATTGCCCTCTTATTTCTTCTTCCCACCACCACCTCCTCCACCGCCTGTTTTCTCACTCCTCCTCTATCTCCTTTCGGTTCCAAACCTCAAAATACTCCTCTCTTCCAACATTTTCTTGTCTTTTACACCACTAGGCCTCCATAGTAGTTCTCTTTTACTCCACTACACCAAGAAATGCTCTTCAGTTTTTCTACTTACCTCTCTTTTTCAAACGCATCCTCCAATTCTCTCTTCTTTCCTCCACCACCGCTTCCACCTCCGGTTTTTTCCTCTAGGTCCTCATGTTCTGCCTTCGGTCTCTGTACTACACTGCCCTTTCCTTACATGACGAACTCTTTTCACGGCCTCACCTACTCTGTGTCCTCTTTTTCGCTTCTACTTACCTCTCCAGAAAATCATCATCCGCTTGTCTTCTGTCCATCACCAAATCCATCACCAGTTTGTTATGTCAAGTGTGATCCTCCACCTACTCGGATTCAAACACTTTTGTGTTTCCTCCATTTCTGTCTCTTTGTCAACATCTGCATCGTCTTTTTCAATGCAAATTCCCATTCACCCAACCAACTCTTCTTCTGATGTCTTTCTCTTATTTCTTCTCTCGTTGTCATACTCTTCTTCCCGCCACAACCTCCTCCGCCGCCTGTTTTCTCCCTCCTCCTCCTCCAACTCCTCCGTTTGGCATCATACGTCCAACTCCAGCACCTGTTCTCTTGTGGCCTCCTTTGTTTTCATCACTCTGCCTCCAATGTCTGCTGCTCTTCATTCTTCTACTTACCTCTTGTCTATCAACTCATCCTCCTCTATTTACTTCTCTCTCCACCACCTCCTCCACCGCCTGTTTTCTCACTCCTCCTCCTCAAACTCCTTTTGGTTCCAAATCTCAAAATACTCTTCCTCTTCCAACATTATCTTGCTGTCTTTTACACCACTACGCCTCATAGCAGTTCTTTTACTCCACTCCACAAAGAACTGCTCTTCAGTTTTCTACTTACCTCTCATATTCAAACCCATCCTCCACTTCTCTCTTCTTTCCTCCACCACCCCATCCACCTCTGGTTTTCTTCCTCTTGGTCCTAAAGTTCTGCATTCGGTCTCCATACCTCCCAGTCCTTTCCCGACATGACGGACTCTTTTCACAGCCTCTCCTTGTCTGTGTCCTCCCCCCCTTCTACTTACTTCTCAAAAAACAAAAACATCATATGATTGTCCTCTTCCGTGTATCACCACGTCCATCACCAGTTGTTTCGTCAAGTGTGATCCTCCACTTTCTCTGATTCTAAGACTCTTCTGTTTCCTACATTTCCATCTCCTCTTCAATATCTGCTTCGTCTTTTTCAACTCCCGGTCTCCCTCTCCCTACACTTACTTGTCCCTCCTCCTCACAAATTCCATTCACAAATTCAAATTCCCATTCACCCATCCACCTCTGCTTTTGATGTTTCATCTTCTTTTATTTCTGCTCTCATCATCCAATTCTTCTTCCCGCCACCACCTACTCCTCTGTCCGTAATCTCCCTCAAACTCCTCAAAATCCTCCTCTTCTTCTAACGTTGTCCTGTTCTTGTTTACACCAATCCACCTGCATTGTCTTCTGCTCTTCAGTTCTTCTCCTTACCTCTCATTCTCAAAGGGATCCTGCACTTCTCTCTTCTTTCCTCCAGAACCTCCTCTACTGCCGGTTTTCTTTGTCAGGGTCCTGGTTCTCCATCTTCTTGTGTCTGCGACCTCCTGGTCCTCCTTTTACTGATGGATTTTTTGTCACTGCTTCGCCGCCTGTTTCATCTTTTTCCTTCTACTTACCACTCTATGAAATAATCCTCTTGTCTTCTTCCCTCCATCACTGAATCTTTCGCCTGTTTGCTTCATCTACTATGCACCTCCACCTTCTCTCGAACACTTTTGTGTTTCCTCCATTTCTATCTGCTCTTCTACTCTTGCGTTGTCTTTTTCTCCTCTAGGGTCTCCCTCTCCCCACACTTCCCTGACCCTCCCCCTCTCAAATTCCGTCACAAATTCAAATTCCCATCCCCCATCCACCTCTTCTTCAAATGTCCCCTTTAAATACCTCTGATATATTTCTGCTCTCGTCGTCCTACACTTCTTTTCTTTTCCCTCTAACACCTGCTCCTCTGCCTGCTTTGTCCCTCCTTCTTCTCCAACTCTTCCATTCGGTTCTGTACCTCCAATCCTACTCTTTCTTTGGATGTCGTCTTATTCTGTTATCCACCACTCCGCTTCATTGTCTCCTGCTCTACAGCTTTACTAATCAGCTCCTCTTCTTATGTTCTTCCCGCCACCACGTCCTCCTCCTCCTGTTTTCTCTCTCTGACTCCTTCAACTCATCCCTTTGGCATCATAACTCCAATTCCACCCTCTGCTTTCTTCTTGACTCCTTTTATTTTCACCACTCTCCCTCTACTGTTTGCTGTTCTTCATCCTTCTACTTACCTCTCATCTATGCACTCATCCTTTCTTTTTTTTTGTCCCTCCACCACCTCCTTACAGCCTGTACTCTTCTTGCTCCTCCTCCTCCATCTCGGCCTTTGTTCTCCTTACCTGCAATTCCTCTTGTTCTGTAGTCGTTGCTCTTCCATTTTCAACTACAGCCTCCACAGTTTCCTTTCTTTAGTTCTTCTCATTACCTCTCGTCTTTGAGCTTATCGTCCTCTTCTTTTCTTCTCTCTCCACCACCTCCTCCACCGCCTGTTTTCTCACTCCTCTTCCTAAATTACTTTCTGTTCCACAGTAGTTCTCTTTTACACCACTCCACCAAGAACTGCTCTTCAGTTTTCTACTTCCTCTCATTTGCAAACGCATTCTCCACTTCTCTCTTACTTCCAAACCATCTCATAGACATCTGGTTTTCTTTTTTGGGCCCATCTCCTTCCAATCTCCTTCCACTTCCCACAATCTTTTTCTCCTCCAGGGTCTCCCTCTCCCCACACTTCCCTGTCCCTCCCCTCACAAATTCCATTCATAAATTCAAATTTTCATTCGCCCATCCACCTCTTCTCTGATGTCAGCTTCATCTTCTTCTGATGCTTTTCTCCACTTGTGGTACTACCTTCTTTACTTCTGCCTATCACTCTCTCCTCCATGGCCTGTTTTCTTCTTCTTCCCTCTTATTCCTCTAGCTCTACCTTTTTTCTCCATACCTGCAATTACTCTTGTTGTGACGTCATCCATGTTATATTATCGACTTGGCCTCCAAATTGTCCTTCATTAAATTCATATGATTACCTCTAGTCTTCAAAATCCTCCTCCTCTCTTTTCTTCTTCCCGCCACCACCTCCTCCTCCTCCTGTATTCTCTTTCCGACTCCTTCAACTCATCCCTTTGGCATCGTGACTCCAATTCAGTTTTTCTCATTACCTCTCATCTTTGAACTCATCATTGTCTACTTTTATTCTTCCTACCACCAACTTCTTCTCTGTTTTCTCTGTCCTCTTCCTCTAACTCCTCCGTTTGCCATCATACCTCCAATTGCAGCTCTTGTTCTATTGTTGCCTCCGTTTTTTTCCACCACTCTGCCACAACTGTCTGCTGCTCTTCATTCTTCTACTTCTCATTCATGCACTCATCCTCCCCTTCTTCTCTTTGTTTCTCCACCACCTACTTACAGCCTGTATTCTTCTTCTTCCTTCTCCTCCATCTCTGCTTTTGTTCTCCTTACCTGCAATTCCTCCTGTTCTGATGTTGTCCTTGTTCCATTTTGAACTCAAGCCTTCAGTTTCCTTCCCTTTAGTTGTTCTCATTACCTCTTTTCTTCAAACTCATTGTCCTTTTCTTTTCTTCTCCCTCCACCACCTCCTCCACTGCCTGTTTTCTCACTGCTCCTCCACAAACTCCTTTCGGTTCCATACCTGAAAATACTCCTCCTCTTCTACCATTGTCTTGTTCTCTTGTACACCATTATGCATTCATAATAGTTCTCCTTTATTTTGCACTCCACCAAGAACTGCTCTTCAGTTTTTCTACTTACCTCTCATTTTCAGACGCATCATCCACTTTCACCACCATCTCATGCTCCTCCGGTTTTCTTTCTCTGGGTCTTCCTTCCATCTTGTGTTTCAGTACCTCCTCATCCTTTTTTTTACATGCCTGATCTTTATTACTGTTGTGCCTCCTCTGTTGTCTTTTTTCCTCCTACTTACCTCACAATGTCATCATTTTCGCGTCTTTCTCCCTCCATCACCGCGTCCATCAACAGTTTTTTACTTCAACTGTAATCTTCCACCTTCTCCCAATTCAAACACTTTTCTGTTTCCTCAAACTCCACATCCTCTTCAACATCTGCATCGTCTTTATCAACACCAGCCTCCCTCTCCCCATAGTTCCCTGTCCCTGCCCCTCAGAAATTCCATTCACAAATTCAAATTCCCATTCACCCATCCTCCTCTTCTGATGTTTTCATCTTCTTTATTTCTCCTCTCATAGTCCTACACTTCTCCCTCCACCACCTCCTCCTCCACCAGTTTTCTCACTCCTCCTCCTCCAACTCCTCCTTTTGGCATAGTACCTTCAATTCCAGCTCCTGTTCTCTTGTTGCCTCCTTCTTCACCACTCTGCCTCCACTGTCTGCTGCTCTTCATTCTTCTAATTACCTCTCGTCCACGAACTCATACTCCTCTTCTTTTCTTCTCCCTCGACCACCTCCTCCACCGCCTGGTTTCTCACTCCTCGTCCTCAAGCTCCTTTTGGTTCCATTCCTCAAAAATACTCCTCCCGTTCCAACATTTTCTTACTGACTTTTAAACCACTATGGCTCCATAGCAGTTCTCTTTTACTCCACTCCACCAAGAACTGCTCTTCAGTTCTTCTACTTACCTCTCTTTTTCAAACGCATCCTCCAATTCTCTTCTTTTCTCCACTACCCCATACACCCCCGGTTTTCTTTCTCAGGGTTCTCAAATTCCACCTTTGGTCTCCGTACCTCAGTCCTTTCCTTACATGCAGACTCCTTTCACGGCCTCGCCTCTTCCTTGTCCTCTTTTTTGCTTCTACTTATGTCTCCACAAATACATCATCTCCTGTCTTCTTCATTCATGACCATGTTCATCGCCAGTTTGCTTCATCAAGTGTGGTCCTCCATCTACTTCGATTCAAACACTTTTGTGTTTCCTCCATTTCTGTCTCTTCTTCACTATCTACATCGTATTTTTCTACATCAGGTATCCCTCTCCCTTCACTTCCCTGTCCCTCCCCCTCACAAATTCCATTCAAAAATTCAAATTCCCATTTACCCAGCACCTCTTCTTCTGATGTCTTCGTCTTATTTAATCTATCATCATCCTACTCTTCTTCCCGAAACCATGTCCTCCTCTGCCTATTATTTCCCTCCTCCTCCTCCTATAAATCCTCCCTTAGCCATCATACCTCCAATTTCAGAAACTGTTCTCTTGTTGCCTCCTTAGTTTCCATCATTCAGCCTCCAATGTCTCCTGCTCTTCATTCTTCTACTTACCTCTCGTCCATGAACTCATCCTCCTCTTTTCTTCTCCCTCCACCACCTCGTCCACCGCCTGTTTTCTCACTCCTCCTCCTCAAACTCCTTTCGTTTCCATACCTCAAAATACTCCTCCTCTTCCAACATTGTCTTGCTGTCTTTTATACCACTATTCTTCCATAGTAGTTCTCCTTTACTCCACTCCACCAAGAACTGCTCTTCAGTTCTACTTACCTCTCTTTTTCAAATGTATCCTACTCTTCTCTCTTCTTTCCACCACAATCTCATCCACCTCTGGCTTTCTTTCTCTGGGTCCTCGTTCTTCCAATCTTGTGTTTCAATACCTCCTCATCCTTTTCTTACATGACTGTTCATTTTCACTGTCGCCCTCCCTATGTTTTGTCTATTTTCCTCCTACTTACATCTACAAAAATCATCATATTCTTGTCATTTCCCAACATCACCATGTCCATCACCAGTTTGCTTTGTCAAATTTGCTCCAGGATCCTCTCCAATTCAAACACTTTTCTGTTTCCTCCAATTCTGTTTCTTCAATTTCGCATTGTCTTTTTCAACAACAGGTCTTCCTGTCCCTACAATTCCCTGTCCCACCCCTCACAAAATCATTCACAAATACAAATTCCCATTCACCAATCCCCCTCTTCTTTTGATGTCCCCATCATCTTCTTCTGATCCATCTCTCTTCTCATCGTTCTAGTATTCTCCTTACCGCCACCACCTCCTGTTCCACCTGTTTTCTCTCTCATCTTTCTCAAACTCCTCCTTTCGATTCCATACTTCATAATTCTGCTCTTCTTCTAATGTTGTTCTTCTAACACACCTACACTTACATTGTCTCCTTCTCTTCATTTCTTCTACTTACCTCTCGCTCGCAAACGTATCATCCACTTCTCTCCTTTCCTTCACCACCTCATTCACCTCTGATTTTTCCTCCTCCACCTTCTGTGTCTCCATACCTCCACATCCTACTGTTATTTGACGGGTTTATTTTCAGTGCCTCACCTCTGTGTCGTCTTCTTTTCTTCTACTTACCTCTAGAAATCATCCTCTTCATGTCTTCTTCACTCCATCACCCGGTCCTTCTGCTGTTTGCTCCTGCTACTCTGCTCCTCCAACTTCTGATTCATTTTTGTGTTTCCTCCATTTCTGTCTACTCTTCTACTTCTGAATTGTCTTTTTCTCCTCCAGGGTCTCCCTCTCCCCACACTTCCCTGACGCTCCTCTCACAAATTCCATTCACAAATTCAAATTCCCATCCCCCCATCAACCTCTTCTCGATATCCCCTTCATCCTCTTCTGATGTTTTTCACTACTTGTGGTACTGCCTTCTTTTCTTCTCCCAGTCCCTCTCTACTCCAAGGCCTGTTTTGTTCTTCCTTCTTCTTCCACTCTCTCTGCCTTTTTTCTCCGTAACTCCAATTCCTCTTGTTCTGACATCATCCATGTTCCATTTTCGACTTTGCCTCTGTGTGTCCTCCATTCAGTTTGTATCATTTCCTCTAGTTTTTGAAATCCTCCTCCTCTCTTCTTCCCACCACCAACTCCTCCTCCTCTTGTTTTCTCTTTCCAACTCCTTCCACTCATCTCTTTGGCATCATAACTCCAATTCCACACTCTGTTCTCTTCTTGCCTCGTCTGTATTCACCGCTCTTCCTCCACTGTCTGCCTTTCTTCATCCATCGACTTACCTTTCTTCATGCATTCATTCTCTCCTTTTCTTTGGCCCTCCACCACCTCCTTACAGCCTGAATTCTTCACTATTCCTCCACAACTTGGCCTTTGTTCTCCTTGCCTGCAATTCCTCCTGTTCTGATGTCATTCTGTTTCATTTTCAACTCCAGCCTCCACAGTTTCCTTCACTTCTGTTCTTCTGATTATCTTCCATCTTGGAACTCATTGCCCTCTTCTTTTCTTCTTCCCACCACCACCTCCTCCTTGAACTCCTCCCTTTGGCACCGTACCTCTAATTTCAGCTCTTGTTCTCTTGTTGCCTCCTTCCTTTTCACCACTCTCCCTCCACTGTCTTCTGCTCTTTATTCTTCTACTTATCTCTCATCCATGCACTCATCCTCCTTCTTCTCTTTCTCCCTCCACCACCTCCTTACAGCCTGTATTCTTCTTCATCCTTCTCCTCCATCTCTGACTTTGATCTCCTTACCTAAAATTCCTCCTGTTCTGATGTTGTCCTCATTCCATTTTCAACTCTAACCTCCAGTTTTCTTCGCTTTAGTTGTTCTCATTACCTCTTGTCTTCGAACTCATCATCCCCTTCTTTTCTTCTCCCTCCACCACCTCCTGAACCACCTGTTTTCTCACTACTCCTGCTCCTCAAACTCATTTCGGTTCCATACTTCAAAATAATCCTTCTCTTCCAACATTGTCTTGTTGTCTTTTACACCACTATGCGTCCAAAATAGTTTCTTTTATTCCACTCCGCAAGAACTGCTCTTCAGTTCGTCTACTTACCTCTCATTTTCAAATGCAACCTCCACTTTTCTCTTATTTCCACCACCATCTCATCACCTTTGGTTTTCATTCTCTGGATCCTCCTTCTTCCACCTTGTGTTTCACTGCCTCCTCATCATTGTTTTACATGACGTATCTTTTTCACTGTCCCGCCTCCTATGTTTTATCTTTTTTCCTCCTACTAACCTCTCCACAATGTCATCATTTTCCAGTCTTTGTCCCTATATTTCCGAGTTCATCACCAGTTTGCTACTTCAAATGTGCTTCTCCACCTTCTCCAATTCAAACACTTGAGTTTCCTCCAATTCTTTCTCCTGTTCAACATCTGCATTCTTTTTCAACACCAGTTCTCCCTCTCCATTGAATTCCCTGTCCCTCCCCCTCACAACTTCCATTCAAAAATTCAAATTCCCACACACCTATCTACCTCATCTTCTGATGTCTTCGTCTTCTTTATTTCTCTTCTTGTCGTCTTACTCTTCTTCCCACCACCACCGCCTCCTGTTTTATCCTCCTCCTCTACCAACTCCTGCGTTTGGCGTCGTACCTATAAATCCAGCTTCTGTTTTCGTTGCCTCCTTCGTCTTCACCACTACCCCACTGTCTGCTGCTCTTCATTCTTCTACTTACCTCTCGTCCATGAACTCATCTTCCTCTTCTTTTCTTCTCCCTCCACCACCTCCTCCACCACCTGTTTTCTCACTCCTCCTCAAACTCTTTTCGGTTCCATACCTCAAAATACTCCTCCTCTTCCAACATTGTCTTGCTGTCTTTTACACCAATACGCCTCCACAGTAGTTCTTTATTACTCCACTCCACCAAAAACTGCTCTTCAGTTCTACTTACCTCTCATTTTCAAACGCATCCTCCACTTCTCTCTTCTTTCCTCCACCACCTCATCCACCTCTGGTTTTCTTCTTCTGGGTTCTCATGTTCGGCCTTTGGTCTTCATAGCTTCCTGTCCTTTCCTTACATGACAGACTCTTTTCACAGCCTCGCCTCCTCTGTGTCCTTGTTTTCCCTTCTAGTTCCTTCTCCAACAAATCATTATATGCTTGTCTTCTGTCCATCACCAAATCCATCGCCAGTTGTTTCCTCAAGTGTGATCCTCCACCTCTCCCGATTCAAACACTTTTGTGTTTCCTCCATTCCAGTCTCCTCTTCAATAACTGCATCATCTTTTTAAATTCCAGGTCTCCCTCTCCCTACACCTCCCTGTGCCTCCCCCTCAATAATTCCATAAACAAATTCAAATTCCCATTCTCCCATCCACCTCTTCTCTGATGTCCCTTTCATCTTCTTCTGACCGTTTTCTGCACTCGTGGTACTGCCTTCTTTTCTTCTGCCCATGTCCCTCTCCTCCACTGCCTGTTTTCTTCTTCCCACTTACTCCTCTATCTCCCCCTTATTCCTCTGTACCACCATTCCTCTTTTTCTGATGTCATCCATGATCCATTTTCGACTCGGCCTCAGAAGTGTCCTTCATTAAGTTCTCATTTCGTATAGTCCTCGAAATCCTTCTTTTCTTCTTCCCGCCACGACCTCCTCTTCCTCTTGTTTTCTCTCTCCGACTTCTTCAACCCATCCCTTTGGCATCATAACTCCAATTCCACCATCTGTTCTCTTCTTGCCTCCTTTTGTTTTCAGCACTCTCCCTCCACTGTATGCTGCTCCTCATCCTTCTACTTACCTCTCATCCATGCACTCATCCTCCTTTCTTGTCTTTGTCCCTCCACCACCTCCTTACAGCCTGTATTCTTCTTTTTGCCTCCTCCTCCATCTCCGTCTTTGTTGACCTTACCTGCAATTCCTACTGTTTTGATGTCGTCCTTGTTCCATTTTTTACTCCAGCCTCCAGTTTCCTTCCCTTCAGTTCTTCTCATTACCTCTCGTCTTGGAACTCATTGCCCACTTTTTTCTTCTTCCCAAAACACCTGATCCTCTGCCTGATTTCTCCTTCCAAAACTTCCGTTTGGCATCATACAACCAATTCCAGCTTCTGTTCTCTTGTTGTCTCCTGCGTTTTCACCACTCTGCCTCTGTGTCTGATGCTCTTCAGCCTTCTACTTACCTCTAGTCACTGAAATCATCCTCCCCTTTTCTTTGTCCATCCACCACCTCCTTACAGCCTGTATTCTTCTTCCCTCCTCCTCCTACATCTCCGCCTTCATTCTCCTTACCTGCAATTCCTCCTGTTCTGATGTCTTCCTGCTCCATTTTCAACTACAGTCTCCATGGTTTACTTCCCTTCAGTTCTTCTAACTACCTCTCATCCATGTACTAATCCTCCTCTTCTTATCTTCTCCCTCCACCACCTCCTCCACCGCCTGTTTTCTCACTCCTCTTCCTCAAATTCCTTTGTTCCATACCTCAAAATACTCCTCCTGTTCCAACATTGTCTTGTCTTTTACACCACTACGCCTCCATAGTAGTTCTCTTTTACTCAACTGCACCAAGAAGTGCTCTTCAGTTCTTCTACTTACCTCTCATTTTCAAATGTCTCCTACTCTTCTATCTTCTTTCCACCACCATCTAATGCACCTCCAGTTTTCTTTCTCTAGGTCCTCCTTCTTCCATCTTGTGTTTCAGTACTTCCTCATCCTTTTCTTGCATGATGGTTCTTTTTCATTGTCACACCTCTTATGTTTTGTCTTTCTTCCTCCGACTTACCTCTCTAAAAAATCACCATCTTCTTGTCATTTCCCAACATCATACATCCATCACCAGTTTGCTACTTCAACTGTGCTCTTCGACCTTCTCCAATTAAAAAACTTTTGTGTTTCCTCCAATTGTACCTCTTCAGTTGCGCATCATCATTTTCAACAACAGGTCTCCCCGTCCCTACAATTCCCTGTCCCACCCCTCACAAAATCATTCAGAAATACAAATTCCCATTCACCCATCCAACTCTTCTTCTGATGTCCCCATCATCTTCTTCTGATCTATCTCTGTTCCTGTTGTTCTACTCTTCTCCTTCCTGGTACCAGCTCCTCCTCCGCCTGTTTTCTCTCTCATCCTTCTCAAACTCCTCTTTTCGATTCAATACTACATAATCCTGCTCTTCTATGTTGCTTCTTCTTGTTTACACCACTACACTTGAATTACTTTAATTGTCTCCTACTCCTCAGTTCTACTTACCTCTCACTCTCAAACGCATCCTCCACTTCAATACTTTCCTTTCCCACCTCCTTCACCTTTGGTTTTCTTTCTCTGGTTCCTCCTCCTCCATCTTCTGGGTCTCCAAACCACCTCGTACTACTGTTATTTGATGGGTTTATTTTCAATACCTCGCCTCTGTGTCATCTTCGATTTTTATACTTACCTCTTAAGAAATCATCCTCTTCATGTCTTCTTCCCTCCATCACCTGGTCCTTCTGCTGTTTGCTCCTGCTACTCTGCTCCTCCAACTTCTCTGATTCACTTTTGTGTTTCCTCTATTTTTGTCTGCTCTTCTACTTCTGCATCGTCTTTTTTCTCCTCCTGGTTCTCCCTCTCCGAACACTTCCCTGACCCTCCCCCTCACAAATTCCATTCACAAACTCAAATTCCCATTCCCCAACCTCCTCTTCTTGACGTCCCCTTCATCTTGTTTTTCTCTACTTGTGGTACTGCCTTCTTTTCTTCTGACGGTCCCTCTCTCCTCCGCGACGTGTTTTCTTCTTCCCTCTTCTTCCTCGATCTCCGCCTTTTTTCTCCATTCCTCCAATTCCTCTTGTTCTGACGTCATCCATCTTCCATTTTCAACTCAGACTCCACAGTGTCCTTCATTCAGTTTGTATCATTTCCACTAGTCTTCAAAATCCTCCTCCTCTCTTTTCTTCTTCCCACCACCTCCTCCTCCTCCTCCTTTCTCTTTCCGACTCCTTCAACTCATCCCTTTGGCATCATAACTCCAATTCCACACTCTGTTCTCTTCTTGCCTCCTTTTTTTCTCCACTCTTCCTCCACTCTGCCTGTCTTCATCCTTCTACTTACCTATCTTCATGCATTCATCCTCTCCTTTTCTTTGTCCACCAACTCCTTACACCCTGTATTCTTCTTCCCTCCTCTTCCACAACTCAACCTTTGCTTTCCTTACCTGTAACTCCTCCTGTTCTGATGTCGTCCTGTTCCATTTTCAACTCTAGCCTCCAGTTTCTTTCCATTCAGTTCTTCTCATTATCTGTCGCCTTCAAACTCATCACCCTCTTCTTTTTTTCTTGCCACCACAACCTTCTCCTCTGCCTGTTTTAACCCTCCTCCTCCTCCAACCTCTCCATTTGGCATCATACCTCCAATTGCAGCTCCTGTTCTCTTGCTGCCTCCTTCGTCTTCACCACTGTGCCTCCACTACTTCTCTTCATTCTTGTACTTACCTATCGTCCATGAACTCATCCTCCTCTTTTCTTCTTCATCCACCACCTCCTCCACTGCCTGTTTTCTCACTCCTCCACCTCCAACATTGTCTTGCTGACTTTTAAACTACTATGCCTCCATAGTAGTTCTGTTTTACTCCACTACACCAAAAACTGCTCTTCATTTTTTTATACTGCTCTCTCATTTTCAAATGCATCCTCCACTTCTCTCTTCATTTTTCCACCACCCCGTCCACCTCTGGTTTTCTTCCTCTTGGTCCTCAAGTCTGCCTTTGGTCTCCATACCTCCCTGTCCTTTCCTTACATGAAGGACTCTTTTCACGGCCTTGCCTCCTCTGTGTCCACTTTTTTGCTTCTACTTACCTCTCCAGATAGTCATCATCTACTTGTCTTCTTACATCCATTAACCAAGTCCATCGCAAGTTTGCTTCATCAAGTGTGATCCTCCACCTAGTCGGTTAAAACACTTTTGTGTTTCTTCCATTTCCATCTTCTCTTCAATATCTAAATCGTCTTTTTCAATACCAGGTCTCCCTCTCCCTACATATCCCTCCCCGTCCCCCTCCCAAATTCCATTCACAAATTCAAATTCCCATTCACCCATCCACCTATTCCTCTGATGTCCTTGTCTTCTTTCTACTTTCAGCATCAATCTCTTCTTCCTGCCACCACCTACTCCTCTGCCTGTTTTCTCCCTCCTACTACAACTCCTCCGTTTAGCATCGTATCTCCAATTCCAGCTCCAGTTCCCTTTTGCTTCCTTTGTTTTCACCACTCTGCCTCCACTGTCTGCTGCTCTTCATTCTTCTACCTCTCGTCCATGAACTCACCCTATTCTTTTCTTCTCCATCCGCCACTTCCTCCACCACCTGTTTTATTTCTTGTCGTCTTATTTTTCTTCCTGCCACCACCTCCTCCTCTGCCTGTTTTCTCCCTCGAACTCCTCAAAGCCCTCCTTTCTTTCTAACGTTGTTTTGTTCTTCTTTAGACCACTCTGCCTCCATTGTCTCCTGCTCTCAGTTCTTCTCCTTACCTCTCGTTCTCAAAGTGATCCTACAATTCTCTTCTTTCCTCCACAACCTCCTCGACTACTGGTTTTCTTTCTCAAGGTCCTCCTCCACCGTGTTCGTGGGTCTGCATACCTCCTGGTCTTCCTTTTACTGATGTGTTCTTTGTCACTGCTTCGCCGCCTGACTCGTCATTTGCCTTCTACTTACCTCTCCGTGAAATCATCCTCTTCATGTCTTCTTCCCTCCATCACCCAGTCCTTCACCAGTTTGCTTCTGCTATTGTACTCCTCCACCTTCCCTGATTCAAACACTTTTCTGTTTCCTCCATTTCCGTCTGCTCTTCTACTTCTCCATTGTCTTTTTCTTTTCACCACTCTCTCTCCACTGTCTGTTGCTCTTCATTCTTCTAATTTCCTCTTGTCCATGCACTCATCCTCCCCTTTTCTTTGTCCCTCCACCACCTCCTTACTGTCTGTATTCTTTCCTTCTCTTCCTCCATCTCCGCCTTCGTTCTCCTTACCTGCAATTTCTCCTGTTCTGATGTCGTCCTTGTTCCATTTACGACTCCAGCCTCCAGTTTCCTTCCCTTCAGTTCTTCTCATTACCTCTCATCTTGGAACTCATCGCCCTCTTCTTCCCACCACCACCTCCTCCACCTGTTTTCTCCCTCCTCCTCTTCCAACTCCTCCGTTTGGCATTGTACCTCCAATTTCAGCTTCTGTTCTCTTGTTGCCTCCTCCGTTTTCACAACTCTGCCTCCATGACTGATGCTCTTCAGACTTCTACTTACCTCTTGTCACTGAAATCATCCTCCCCTTTTTATTTGTCCCTGCACTATCTCCTTACAGCCTGTATTCTTCTTCCCTGTCCTCCATCTCCGCCTTAGTTCTCCTTACCTCCAATTCCTCCTGTTCTGATGTCTTCCTGCTCCATTTTCAATTACATCCACCAGGGGTTACTTCCCTTCAGTTCTTCTCATTACCTCTCGTCCATGAACTCATCCTCCTCCTCTTTTCTTCTCCCTCCACCACCTCCTCCACCACCTGTTTTCTCACTCCTCCTCCTCCTCAAACTCCTTTCGTTTCCAAACCTCAAAATACTCCTCCTCTTCCAACATTGTCTTGTTGTCTTTTACACCACTATGCCTCCATAGTAGTTCTCTTTTACTCCACTCCACCAAGAATTACTCTTCAATTCTTCTACTTACCTCTCATTTTCAAATGTCTCCTACTCTTCTCTCTTCTTTCCACCACCATCTCATCCACCTCCGGTTTTCTTTCTCTGGGTCCTCCTTCTTCCATCTTGTGTTTCAGTACCTCCTCATCCTTTTCTTACATGACGGTTCCTTTTCACTGTCGCCCTTACTCTGTGTCGTCTTTTTCCTCCTACTTACCTTTCCAAAAAATTATCATCTGGTTCTCTTTTTCCCTACATCACCACGTCCATCGCCAGTTTGCTTCGTCAACTGTGCTCCTTGACTTCTCCAATTCAAACACTTTTGTGTTTCCTTCAATTCCATCTCTTCAACTGTGCATCGTCTTTTTCAACACCAGGTCTCCCTGCCCCTACAATTCCCTGTCCCACACCTCACAAAATCATTCACAAATACAAATTCCCATTCACCCATCCACCTCTTCTTCTGATGTCCCCATCATCTTCTTCTGATATTTTCTTCGTTCTACTCTTCATCCTCCAACCACCTCCTCCTCCACCTGTTTTCTTCCTCGTCTTCTCAAACTCCGTCCTTTGATTCCATACCACATAATCCTGCTCTGCTAATGTTGTCTTGTTCTTGTTTACACCACTTCACTTCCATTTTCTCCTGATATCCAGTCTTCTACATACCTATTGTTCTTAAACGCATCCTCCATTTTTTTTGCTTTCCTTCACCACCTCCTTCAGCTCTGGTTTTCTTTGTCCGGTTTCTCCTCCTCCATCTTCTGTGTCTTTGTACCTCCTCGTCCTACTCTTATTTGACAGATTTTCCGTGCCTCCCCCCTTCAGTGTCGTCTTCTTTTCTTCTACTTACCTCTCCATGAAATTATTCTTTTCATGTCTTCTTCCTTCCATCTCCCGGTCCTTCGCCTGTTTGCTTCTGCTACTGTGCTCATCTACCTTCTCTGATTCAAACACTTTTGCGTTTCCTCCATTTCCGTCTCCTCTTCATATTCCTGATCATCTTTTTCTCCTCCAGTGTCTCCCTCTCCCCACACTTCCCTGTCCCTCCCCCTCACAAATTCCATTAACAAATTCAAACGCAAAATCACCATCCATGTCTTCTTCTGATGTCCCCCTCATCTTCCTCTATTTGCCCTTTCGTCGTCCAACTCTTCTTTTCTTCACACCACCATCTCCTCCTCTGCTTGTTTTTTTTTCACTCTTTATCCAACTCCTACTTTCAGATATGTATCTCTAATCCTCCTCTTCTTCGGATGTCATCTAGTTCTCTTTAACAAAACTCCACCTCATTAGAATACACGATTTTTCTAATTACCGCTCATTCTCAAAGGCCTCAATCAATTCTCCCTTCATTCCTCCACCACCTCCTCCACTACTGGTTGTCTTCCTCTTGGTCCTTCTCCTTCATGTTCTTCTGGGTCCACTTTGCCCCGTTGGTGGTCCTGGGTTTACAGCCACAAGAAAGTAGGTCTGGTCACGTTGGGCTGTCGGGGGTGCAGCAGGAGTCCCCCCCGAGCCCCCCTACCCCAGACCAGACCTGACGCTTGTTTCCTGCTCTAGAAATGAGCAGATTCCACCCAGACAGATATACCCCGGCAGGTGTTGGATCAGTGTATGACTGAAATCCGATCGTGAGTAGTTTTGTTACTGCATCTCACTGGGATTCAATTTTTAAAAAAAGACACTGAGGCCACTGGCACTGATGTCCCTAGGCAGAGGGACAGGGTGAGCCAAGGTGTGTCTCTGACAGTTAGTGGCTCAGCCACAAACCCCCACTGCCCGTGTGCAAATAGCTACTAGCAGGGAAGCAGGGACCAGAGCCATGTCCGTGGCCTGCGCCCGCCCCGCACCCTGGCACAGCAGCACCCGAGGCCCACAGCACACACACCCTGCCCCCTGTGGGCACACCCGAGTCACTGTGTGCGTCGACCACCTCCTCTCAGCTGCGCCCCTGCCACCCTCTGCCCCATTGGTGGTCCTGGGTTTACAGTCCACAAGAAAGCAGGTGGGCAGCGGCTTCCCTGGAGAGTGGGCCTTGCTCTGGCCTCTGTGTCCCCCATGTCTGTCTGCACACTGGCTCCAGGGGCCTATGGGGCAACCTCGGTTTCTGCAGAGGAGTGAGTGTGGCTCCCGCAGGGCCGGCTGGGGGGTAGGGGGGCTAGCACAAACAGGCAGTGTCCCCTGTGGAGAGCGATAGGTTTGGAGAAATAGTTTGGTGAGAGGGACATGCAGGATCTCCGTGGTCATGTAGCGGGATGACAGACAGCGGCAACATTAATTCACACACACACACACCGTGGCACACACGTGGACAGCTGCAGGATGCAGAGCAGGCAGGCTCACATACACACCTGTTGGGTTGCTGGAGCCCTCGGGCTGCCAACGAGACCCTCAGCCACACTAGCCACATCTCATTCCGATCCCTCAGGTCTCACACACGGAAGCGCTGGCAGTATCCATGGCTCCGAGTGTCCATCTCCCAGCGTCTAACTCCCGGCAGCCACATGCCAGAGGATCCACATCTTGCTCTGAGTACCGATTTCTCGAGTGCCCACATCTCAGTATAACCATCTCACGCCGAGTATCCACAGAATACTTCTCAGAATCTCAGAGCTGGTCTCCGTGCTGCCGTCTTGCATTGTCCCGAGATGACAGTGAAGACTCTGAATGTGACACAGCACTGATTCAGGGGAGAAGATTTTGAAAGCTGGCCCATCACGGAATCTTTCCTTTTTTAAAAAAGTGAATCCCAGTGAGATAGTTACAAAGCTACTCTAGATCGGGTATCAGTCATACACTGATCCAACACCCACCTTCACAGTTCACATTCCCACCACCAATGTCCCCAATTTCCCTCCCACCACCCTCTCTCCCGCCCCCTCCTGTATCTAAAGCAGGAACTTTCTCTCTTTCCTCCATCCCTCTCCCTCCATCTCTCCCTCTATGTCTCTCTCTCTGTCTCTCTCTTTCCCTCCCTCCCTTTCCCTCCTACTTTTGGCACTATAGTTTGCAATCCAGGTACTGAGAAGTCACCCTATTTTTCCCTTCTCTCCTTCTGCACTCAGTTCTTATCCAGATCAATCATTTCTGACTCTCCTTGCCACAGTGCTCCGTTCTCTCCCCCAGCACCTGAGGCGGGCATCTGACCGGCCAAACTGCACATTGAGGGGAAGATTCTGAAGGGTGAAGCTCGGCTTATCCCCACTACACAGATATCTGGATGCAAGGCTCCGGAGAGCGGGCCTGCCTCTCCTCCGTCCATGAAGGAGGAGTCTATATCTGTGTGTGTGTATATATTTCTGTGTGTCTGTTTATGTCTGATCATGTGTGTATGCATGTCTGTACACATATGTTTCTGTGTATCTGTCTCTGTGTTTTGTGAATCTGTCTCTGTATACATGTCTGTGTATATGCCTGTTATTTGCATGCACGTATCTGTGTATCTGTGTATATATTTGTCTCTGCATATATCTCTGTGTGTCTCTAGTGACAGTGTGTGTACAATGAGTGTATCTGTGTATATCTCTCTGTGTCTGAAACTGTCTCTGTATGTTCATGTGTGCATCTGTGTGTCTGTATATTTCTGTGTGTCTCTGCACATGTATGTCTGTGTATATTTCTGTATATGTGTCTGTGTATGGGTGTATCTGTGTATGTCTGTGTGTGTGTCTGTGTTTATGTGTCTCTGTGTGTCTCTTTTGTTTTCTTTTTGTTTGTTTTTTTTCTTTTTGGGTCAGACCTGGCAATGCACAGGGGTTAATCCTGGCTCTGCACTCAGGAATTACTCCTGGTGGTGCTCAGGGGACCATGTGGGATGCTGTGAATTGAACCTGGGTCGGCCGTGTGGAAGGCAAATACCCTACCCGCTGTGCTATCACTCCAGACCCTCTGTGTGTCTCTTTGGTTTGCACGTGCATCTGTGTATGTCTGTGTGTTTCTGTGTGCATTTGTCTGTGTATATGTCTGTTTCTACATCTATTTGTGTGTCTATATCTCTGTATGTGTGAGTGTGTCTCTTTTGTGTGCATGCGCATTTGTTGTGTGTATATCAGCATCATTGTGTGCATGCACGTATCTGTGAGTCTATGCATATATCTGTCTGTGTCTCTGTACGCATATGTGACTCGGTATATGTCTGTGTGGGTGTCTCTATGTCTGTGTATACGTGTCTCAATGGGTGTGGGACTGTATGGCTAAGTGTGTATATGTGTGCAAGTCTATATGAACATCATGTGTGTGTCTGTGTCTACGTATATGTCAGTATGTTTATGTGTCTGTGCTCTTCGGTGTGTCTCTGTATGTGTTCATGTGTCTTTGTGTCTCTGTGTGTCCGTCTGAGCACATGTTTGTGTCTGTATATGTCTGTGTGTCTGATTCTGTCTGTATGCTGAATCCTGTGTGTGCATATATGTGTGTATATGCCTGTGTAGTTATGTGTACACGTGTCGATGCGTATGTCTGTGCACGTCTGAGGGTGACGGTGGGTGTGTATCTCGATATATGTCTGTGTGCGCACATATATATGTCTGTATGTGTCTGTTTCTCTGTGCTTGGGTGTGTGCACAGGGGTGTATGTGTCTTTGTATGTGTATATGTCTGTGTCTATATGTCTAAGTGTGTCAGTGTGACTACGTATGGGTCTCTCTCTCTATATATATATCTGTCTCTCTGTGTCTCTGTATACATCTCTGTGTATATGTGCATGTATCTGAATTTGTGTAAACATTCATGTTCTGTCTCTGCACATGTGGGTATTAATCTGTATGTATCTGTGTTTGTGTATATGTTTGTGTCTGTATGTCTGTGTGTATCTGTGTGGATGTGTGTGTTTGTGTTGTGTATATGTCAGTATGTCTCTTGTGTGTCTGTGTGTGTATGTCTGGATGAGCATGTGTCTGTGCACTGTGTCTGTTTCTATGTATGTCTGTGTTGTCTCTGCACATGTGTTGTATGTGAATATGTCTGTTTTTGTGTCTATGTCTGTGTGACATGTTGATGTGTCTGTGTACATGTGTATGAATCTGTGTATGTACATCTGTGCACTTGTGTGCTATATGTATGTGTGTGTATCTTTGATTATATGTGTGTACAAGTGTGTGTTATGTTGTATCTGTGTTTCTGTACGTATAACTGTGTGGGTAAATGTATACATGTGTCTGTATGACTATGTATATAACTGCATCAGTTTGTCTGTGTGCATGTCTGTGTCTCTATCCGTGAACATGGGTTCCTGTGTAAATGCATTTGTGTGCCTGTATATATGTCTATGTTGTCTGTGTGCATGCATGTGTGTGTATCTTAGTCTGTGTATATGTGCATGTTTGTCTCTTTGTGTCAGTGTGCGTGCATGTGTGTGTGTCTGTGTATATATCTCTGTCTGATACTGTGTGTTGTGTGAGTGCATATGTACACCTGTGTATATGTCTCTGGGTGTGTGTATAGATCTGTGTGTACATGTGTGTGTCTCTGTATGCATTTGTGTGTCCTCGTGTGGGTGTGTCTGTGTGCTCATTGTGTTTCTGTTATATGTCTGTTTCACGATGTGTTTGCATGTGTTGTGTCTGTGTATATGTCTGTCTCTGTGTGTTTCTGTCTATAGATCTCAGTGTGTGTCTGTATGTCTGTATTGGTTCTGTGTCAGTTTGTGTCTCTGTGTGTCTGTGTTTAATATGTCTGTGTGTCTGTGTGCATGTGTATGTATATGTTTCTGTTTGTCTGTGTGATTGTGTCCATGTGTCTATGTATATATCTGTATGTCTGTGTCTGTTGTTTGCAAGTCAGTCTATTTAAATGTCTTTACTGTGATTGTGTGTGCATGGTGTCTGTGTGGCTATATGTATATATATATACACACATATATATCTGTGTATGTGTGTTCATGTGTCTCTGTCTGTGTATATAGCTGTTGGTTCCTGTGTGTGTCAGTTTTGACTGTATATGTCAATGTTATCTGTGTGTGTGTTTGTGTATATGAATGCATATGTCTAGGTTTGCGGGTGTCTGTGTATATATATGCCTGTGTGTCTCTGTGTGAGTTCATGTGTGTATACCTGTTGTATTTATATGTGTCTGAGGATGTATTTTTGGGTGTGTCTGTGTATATCTGTCTGTGAGTGTTTCTGCCTGTGTATGTTGTGTGTGCATGTGCTTGTGCCTGTGTATATGAGTGTATCTCTGTATGCACTATATATGTGTCTCTGTGTGACATCTGTGTGTATGTCTGTGTATCTATGAGTCATTGTGTGTAGATGTCTATGTCTGCATGTTTTTCTACATGTGTGTTTGTATCTGTATGCATCTGAGTCTCTGTATATGTGTGTGTGTGATTTGTATGCATGTGTCTATTGTCTTTAAACATATCTGTGTGCCTGTGTGTTCAAATGTGTCCGAGTGAATCTGTGTATGTCTGTGCATCAGTATGTCAGTGTGTGCACAAGTGTGTGTGTGTATATGTCTGTCTGTGTGTGACAGTGAATGTGTTTCTGTAGGTACATGTATGAGTATCTGTATATGTCTGCATATGAATGTTGTACCTCTGTGTACACTCCTGTGTCTTTGTGTTCAGGTGCTTATGTATCTTTGTGCACATGTGTATAGTGTCTTCATGTATATATGTGTCTCTCTATAAATGTCTCTGTGTGTCTGTTTGTACATGTGGGTATGAGACTTATATTTGTCTCTCTTGTGTATGTATTTTAATGTGTCTGTGGTTGCATGTGTGTATGTGCATGTCTCTATGTGTGTCTGTATATGTGTCTGCATGTGTCTTTGTAATTGCATCTCTGTATATATCTGTGTCTCTTTTCTTTTGTCTGTCTAAATCTGTTTTTATTTCTGTGTGTGTTTGTGTGTGAGCTCACATGTGTATCTGCATAAAAAGTGTCTGTGTTTGTATGGTTGTATATATGCATGTGTGTTTCTGTATGTCTCTGCTTGTGTCTATATCTATGTATACATGTGTCTGTGTATATCTGTATGCATGTGTGTCTGCATGTGTTTGTGTAAGCCTGTGTGTCTGTTTCTGTCTATATACATATCTGTATGCTTGTGTGATTGTGCCTCTATGTATACATCTCTCTCTGTTATGTGTGTCTGTTTAAATCTGTTCTTTTTTCTATGTGTTTGTGTATATGTTTGTCTGTATATATATCTGTGTCTTTGCTATATGTATGTTTATGTTTATCTATGTATATATCTGTGTGTGCATCCATGTGTCTGTGGATGTCTATGAATATGTCTGTGTGTATGTATAATGGTGTGTACACAAGTATGTGTCTGTGTATATGTCTGCATACCCGTGTCTCTATGTGTGTCTGTGTGTTGATGTATTTGGGTCTATGAATTTATCTGTGTGTCCTTGTGTCTGAGTATTGTCTTTGTATGTGCATATGTGTGTTTCTAAGTGTGTTTGTGTGTATATAGGTTTGTGTGTGTACAGAGATGTGTACATCTATATGACTGTGTGTATGTGGGCTTTGTGTATATTGTATATATATGTGTATATATATCTGTGCGTGTGTATCTGTCTGTGCATGTGTCTGTGTGTGTACACGTGTCTTTCTGGATGTCTGTGTATATATATGTCTCTCTGCGTTCATTTATTTGTATAGTGCATTTGTGTTTGCTTAAGTGCTTGCATAAGATACACACATATGTCTGTGTGCATGTCTATATGTTTTATGTCTGTATGCATTTGTCTCTGTATGTGTCTGTATCTTTGTGTGCACATCTGTATATGTCTGTGTACATGTGTATTCATGTCTTTGTGTGCACAGCTGTGTCTGTATATGTGTCTGTACATGTGCTTGTCTCTGTCGTCTATGTGTCTGCATGTGGGTCTGTGTCTGTGTGAATCTGTGTGTGTATATGTCTGTGTCTGTACATATGTCTTTCTCTGTATACTTATATGTACACAACTCAGTGTGCATTGAGATGTGACTGTGTATGTCTTTATCTCTGTGGAAGTGTCTTGGTGTATAGGTCGGTGAGTGCATTTGTGTGCATCTTGTATAGGTGTGTGTGTGTTTCTATGTCTGTGTATATGTCTGTATGTGCATGTCTGTGTATGCGCATGTGTTCTGTGTATGTCTCTTTGTATGTCTGTGTATCTCTCTATGTCTGCGACTATGTCAGTGTGTGCATGTGTTGTTTTCTGTGTATATGTCTGTGTCTGCACGTGTTTACATGTCAGATTTTGTGTCTCTGTGTTTCTATGTCTGTATCTACTTATGTTTGCCTGTGGTTGTCTCAGTCTATGTCTCTGTGTGTGTGCCTGTCTATGTCTGCGTGTCTGAGTACCTTTCTTTGTGTTCATATATCTTTGCACAGGTCATTATGTCTGTGTGAATGTATGTGCATGTATGTGTTTGCCTTTGTGCAAGTGTATGACTGTGACTTATCTGTATCTATGTATATGTGTGTGCATGTTTTGTATGTCTATATTTGTGTGTCTCTGCATATGTCTGTGTGTTTCTGTGGGTGGGCATGTGTGTGTGTTTGTACGTATGTCTATGTGTATATATGTCTCTTGCCTGTGTGTAAACGTGTGTCTGTATATCTGTGTGTCTATGTGTTGCACATATTTATCTGTTTTTGTCTGAGCAAATATCTGTTTATGCATGTGTTTGTCTCTGCAAGTTTGTGTATGTGTGTGTATCTGTGAGAGTCTGTTTATATATCTGTTAGTGCATTTATGTGTACCTCTATAATTGTCTGTGCATATGTGCATTTCGGTGGGTATCTTCGTATATGTCTGTATGAGTTTGTGTTCATATGTCTGTGTGTGCATGTGTCTGTGCCTATGTATATATCTGTGTGATTGTGTGTCTGAGTCTGTGTGTACCTGTGTCTATGTCTGTGATTGTACGTCTCTGCCTGTATGTCTGTATATGTCTTTGTATGTGCATGTGGATATGTCTCTGTGTATATATCTGTCTCTGTGTGTGTCGATCTATAAGTCTCTATTTCTGTTTGTGTCTGTATCTGTGTGTCTTTATATATGTCTGTGTCTTTATATGCATGTGTCTGTGTGTTCATGTGTGTGTCTATATATATTTGCGTGTGTCTCTGTGTATCTGTGTACATCTGTATCTGTGTAAATGTCTGTAAATCTGTGGGTGCATGTGCACATGATTGTATGTTGTGTGTATTTGTCCTATATGCATGTCTGTTGTGTCTTCTGAACATACTCCGTGTGTTCATGTGGTGTGTGTCTGTGTACAGATCTTTGTGTGTGTGTCTGTCTGTATGTCCATATGTATCTGTCTATATGTTTGTGTATATCTCTGTGTATGCATATGTGTGTCTGTGTGTCCATGTGGGTTTCTGTGCATAAGTCTGAGTCTGTATGAGTGTGTTTGGTAGATGCCTGTATATGTGCTTGAGTCTATATCTATATCTGTGTGCATATGTGTCTGTGTATAAGTGTGCCTCTGTATGTCTGTGGGGGTGAATGTTTGTGTTTCTGTGAATGTGTCCATGTGTCCGTGTATGTGCATTTGTGTCAATTTATATTTGTGTGGATATATATATATATCTGTGTGTACATCTGTTGTTTATGTAAGTCTGTGCACATCTGTGTAACTGTGTGTAGCTGAGTATATGTCTGTGTGTATCTGTGTATGCTTATGTACGTCTGTAAATGTGTCTGTGTGTATTCATGTGTTTGTTGGTGTATGTTGGTGTTTCCGTATATATGTCTCTGTGTCTGTGCGCGTATGCATCTGTGTATGTCTCTGTGTGCACATTTTTCTGTGCATGTGTGTTTGTGTATATGTCTCTGTGTGTCGGTACATCTGTGAAAGCATGTAGGTCTGACTGTGTGTGTGTTTTTGTGTAGCTCTCTGTGTGCATGCAGTTGTATGTCTGAGTACAGGTCTGAGTGTGCCTGTGTGTCTGTATTCATGCTATGTCTATCTATGTTCTATGTGTGTGCAATATCTGTGTCTGTGTTTATGTACGTGACACTGTGTAACTTTCTTTGTGTATGCATTCTGTATCTGTGTTTATGTTTGTGTGTATATGTATCTTTGTTTCTATCTATCTTTCTGGGTGTTTCTCTGTGTATGTCTGTGAGCCTGTATATATGTCTATCTGTGTCTCTGATTGTTTTTGCATGTCTCTGAATGTATCTGTGTGTCTCTGTGTGGCTATGTATGTCTATTTCCATACATCTGTGTGTGTGCATCTGAGTGTCTCTGTACATGTCTGTGTGTTTCTCTGTATGTGTTTCAATATGTAAGCACTTATCTGTGTTTGTCTTTGTATGTGCATGTATATGTGTATATGTATACATCTGTGTGTCTGCTTATGAATGTGTGCATATTGTGTTTATGTATATTGTACGTAGGTGTGTGTCTATGTGTGTGCTTTAGTGTGTCTCTGTATCTGTGTGTGCATGTGTGTCTCTGTATATTGTAGTGTATGTGTATATACCTATGTGTGTGCATGTCTATGTGTCTGTGTATGTCTGTGTGTGCATATGTCTCTGTATGTCGTGAGTGCATGTGTCTGTGTACATGCCTGTGTCTGTGCATGTCAGTGTCATGTGTACAAGTATGTATCTGTATATGTTGTATATCTGTACCTGTGTGCATTGTGTCTATGAGTTAGTGTGTCTGTATATATGTCTGTATGCACATGTATGTCTCTGTGTAAATGTCTGTGTGCTGGGTATATGAATATGAGTGCATGTGTTTTTGTGTGTCTATGCTGTGTACATTTCTCTATGTGCATCTGTGTTTCTATGCATAAATATGTCACTATGTCTCTGTGTATATATCTTTGTGTCTGTGTGTGCATGTGTGCATCTGTGTATGTGACTATTTGTGTCTCTCTGTGTTGCATTGGGTATATCTGTGTATATGTCTGTGTGTGTCTCTCTCTGTCTCTGTGTGTATATGTCTGTGTGTTCATGTATGTCAATGTATATGTCTGCGTCCATGTGTCGGTATTTCTATGTCTTTGTATATGTTTTTGTGTCTGTGAGGTTGTAGATGTGGGTCTGTGTATATATCTATGTGTCTCTGTGTTTATGTCTGTATGTGTCTCTATGGTTGAGTGTCTGTACATATGTGTTCCTGTGTATACGTGTGTTATGTGTGCATGTTTATGTAATTGTGTATGTAAATGTCTGTGTGACAATGTGTATGTCTGTGTCCCTGTGTGTATATGTGTCTCTATATATGTCTGATGTCAGTCTGTGGAAGTGGGTGTGTATGTCGTTTTCTGTGTGCAGGTATGTGTGTCTCTATGTTTGTGTGTGTTCTTGTGTGCCTGTGTCTGTGTGTACACATGGGTGTGTGCCAGTGTATGTTTTCTTGTGTCTGTGTACGTTGTCCATATATACACACACGTCTGTTTATTTGTGTGTCTGTGTGTGCATATGTCTGTATCTGTGCATGTATAGTTTTAGTTCGTGGATACATATGTGCATGTATTGTGCATATGTCTTTGTATATGTCTATGAGTCTGTGTTTATATCTGTGTATATGGCTGTGTGACTGTGTGTCTCTGTACATGTCTGCTGTCTCTGTGCATGCCTTTAATTGTACAGGTCTGTGTCTCTGGTGCACATGTGTTTGGTATATGTCTGTGTACGTCTGTCTATATGAATTTTCTGAGTGTGTGCATGTGTTTCTGTGTATATGTCTGTGTCTGAGTGTGCGTTTGTATGCTCTTCTCTGTGTGTACACATGGTCTCTGAGTATATGTATATATATGGAGTGTGTCCATATGTATGTGTAGGATAACATGGGATTTGTCCTTTTAGCCTTGCCTTAGGGAACATAGATTATCTTAAAGCAATGTCTTTTCTGTATGGACACAGGAAGACAATATTGTGCTTGTAACTTAGGAGTTGATTGACTCCAATATTTACTCCTGGCCTCTGCTTTCTTAACTCAAGTTGCCCTCAGTTCCTAGCACCCCAAAAGCAGGATCCCAACGAGGGACAGGGCGGATGCAGGGCAAGCAGTGAGTTATGTGCTACCCTGGCATCGAAATGGGCCAGGCCAAAGTGCCACAATACTCAACTACAAGTTGAGGGCATGATCATGGATAATGCTGTCATGATCCAAAAGTAACAATGAGATTTGGATCCTGCTGGGGTTAGGAAGACTAACCTGGCCTGAGGACTGTAGTCTGGATTATATAGTGAATGTCCTCAGGAAAAACCAAACTTTATATCTCTTACTGTGCTCATATAGAATAACATTGTTAGAAATATTAGAAGTAGATTTTCTATAACTATTTAAGTAGATTACTAGCTCACACCCTGATACACCCTTGTTTGAAATCACACCCTTGAGTGGATCTCCTTAGATGAGATTTCCTTAGATGAGGTTTTGTTAATTCTCTCAAGAAATGGTCTTACCCTTCTTTGTTGATTTGTTGATGTTAAACCCACCTTTGTGTCACCACCCTATGTAATTTCCTATATAAACTAAGAATGTGGGGCACGGAGAGGAGATAGAAGAGACGGGGGGAGAAAGAAGACAAGGGGGAAAGAGACAGAAGACAGAGGAAGAAGACAGAGGAAGAAGACATAGAAGCAGAGGGAGAGAGGCAGATGCAGAGAGACAGGCGCAGAGAGACAGGTGCAGGAGACAGACGAAGAGAGTACAGTGACACACACATAAGCAGAGCACAAGGTGAAAGAAGTGAGAGCGAGCAGGACAGAAAGGGGAATATTAGAAGATCCAGAGAGAGATCGAGAACGGGGAGGAAGCAACGAGAGAGACGGGACTGTATAGAGAGGAGATTGGAATAAACTGCGATTGAGAGCAACTAGCTTGGCTCCATTTCTGCCTTCGCCTGCCTCATCATTTCCATCAACCTCCCCGAGGTGGGGAAGTGGTGTGAGACTACCGAACGTGGGAAGCGGGAGAGATAGAGCCCCGCTTGGGCCCTCTCTCTTCTTTCTTGTGTTTTTACACATGTCTCTGTGTCTGCATGTCTGCGTTGCACATGGGTGTATGTCTGTGTATGTCTATGGGTTTATATGTGTGTATTTATGCTTGTGTGTCTCTGGGTGTATACATTATGTCTGTGTTCATTGTGTATATTTGTGTACATGTCTGCATGTGCATGTGTCTGTGTGTTCCTGCATCTCTGAGTATTGCGTTTGTCTATATATAACTCCCTGTCTCTGTATTATGTCCATTGTGTTTTCGTCTGTCCCTGTGTGTCTCATGTGTGTTAAGTGTGTGTGCATGTGTGAGAGTCTGTATATTAAGTCCACTCTGTGATTGTGTGCATGTGGGTGTATGCCTGTTTATATATTTGTGTGAGTTTATGGGTTTATAGGTGGTTATAGGTTCATCTGTGCATATCTGTCTAGGTATATATCTGTGTCTCTGTGTATATGTCTGTGTGTCTTTCTGTCTCTCTGTGTGTCTCTGTGTTAGTGTAGCACGTGTGTGTATATCTGTATGCGTCTTTGTGTGCAAACCTGTGTGTCTATGTATAAGCCGTAGCTGTGCTGTGCCTGTGTGTGTGCATGGGGAAAGTTCTTATATATGTTAGTATGTGTCTGTATGTCTGTGGGTCCCCGTGGGTGTGTCTATTTATGTCCCTATGAATATTTGTCTGTGTATATTGTATACATTTCTGGGTGTGTGTGAGTGTATCTGTGTATATGTCTGTCTGTGCATATCTGTGTAGCTATGTATATGTCTGTGTATTCAAGTGTATATGTATATATCTGTGTGTGTCTCTGTGGGTCAGTCTGTGTGCTTTACTTCTGTCTCTGTGTGTCTGTGTATATGTCTGTGTCTGTGTCACTGTGGCTATATAGATCTGTGTTTCTGTGTCCATGTCCATGTCTTTGTGTGCATATGTGAGTCTTTTCATATGTCTGTGTTGTTATTTTATGTACCTCTAAGTGTGTCTGTGTATGTCTGTGTGAGTCTCTGAATGTGTTTGTATATACGTGTCTGTGTATATGTTTCTCTGAGTTTGTATGTATTATTGTGTCTGTACACACGTGTCAGGGTATATGTCTGTGTTTTCCTGATTCTGTGTGTATATGTTTGTTATGTGTGTGCATGTGTGTGATTTTGTATACGTCTGTCCCTGTGTGTGTCTCTATGTGTGTCTGTGTGCGCATGTGTATATCTGTGTTTGCATTTTTGGTGTGTCTATGTATATATCTGTGTTGTTTAGTCTGTGTGTGCACATGTGTATATATATCTATACATATGAGTGTGCATTGTATGTCTGCCTATATGTGGTATGCCTTTATATGTATGTGTATGTGTGTCCATATATATTTGTTTTTCTCTGTGTGTGTATATGCCTATGTCTCTGTGTGAATATGTGTCTATGAGTCTGTGCATGTTTCTGTATCTGTGTGTGTCTGTGTATATATGTCTCCATGTGTCTGTGTGTGCATTTTTTGTTTCTATACATATTACCTGTGTCTGTGTGTCTGTGTCTGCATATATGTCTGTTTTTGTCTATGCGCATGTGTGTTCATTTATATATCTGTTGTATTAGTGTATGTCTCTATGTGTCTATACATCTGTGTGTCAGTATGTGCATGATTTTGTCTGTGTGTATGTTTGTGTGTGCGCATTTGGATGTGTGTGTGTGTACATGTCTGTGTCTCTCTGCATGCGAATTTGTATCTGGGTCTATTTCTGTGTTTGTATCGATCTGTGTTTGGGTGTGTCTATGTGTTTATATTTGTGTGTGCTCATGTGTTTTTATGTGTTTTTCTCTGTATGTCTGTGTGTACATGTCTATGCTTATGTATATGGCTCTCTATATATCTCTGTATATATGTCTGTGTGTCTGTATGTGCTCATTTTTGTGAATATGTATAAGCCATTATGAATGTTGCGTATGGGTATCTGTGTATATGTCTCTGTGAGTCTGTGTATGTCTGTGTGTATCCGTGTGTGCATGCATGTGTCTGTCTATACTTACATCTGTGTGTTTTAATGTGTCTCTGTGTGTGCATATTTGTTTCTGGGTATATGTCTCTTTGTGTCTCCATGTGTCTAATGTGTCTCTACATATGTCTTTGTGCGTCTGTGTATATTTGGGGGTGTCTGTGTATATGTCTGCCTCTTTCTGTGTGCAGGTTTGTGTATGTCTTGGTATATGTTTGTATATCTGTGTGTACATATGTATGTCACTGTGTATATATTTGTGTATTTGTGTGTGTCTGTGTTTCTCTGTGTATAAATGTTCATTGTCTTGAGTAAACTTATCTGTATACGTGTGTGCCATATGGTGGTCTGCATATATGGCTATGTGCCTATGTCTGTGTGTCTCTCTGTTCCTTTTGTGTATGTATGTTTGTGTATATGTTTAAGTGTATATCTATGTCTGCATATGTCTGTATGTGTCTGTATATCTATGAGTCTCTGTGTATGTTTGGGTGTATATATCTGTGTGTCCCTCTGTGTGTATATGCCTGTTTGTCTCTGTGTGTACCTTCTTATGTGTCTGGGTCTTTTTCTATTTCTGCCTGTATGTGTATATCTGTGCATATAATTGTCTGTGTTTCTTTCTGCATCTGTTAGTGCGCATGTGTGTCTGTGTGATGTTTGTGCTTGTCTGTGTATGACTATGTGTCTATATACATATGGTTCTGTGTGTCTTTGTATATGACTATGCCTCTATGTGTGTGCACGTGTCTTTGTTTGCATGTGTGTGTGCATGTAGATATGATTGCGTATTTCGTTCTGTGGGTAACTACTGTTTTTATGTGTATGTCTGAGTTTCTTTGTGTGCATCTATTGTCTGTCTGTGGCTGTCTGTGTTTATATGTCTGCATATATGTACATATTTGTACGTGTATTTGGGTGGCTGTGTCTGTGTATCTGTGACCGTGTTGCATATATATCTATATATTTGTATATATGTATCTGTATATCAGTGTGTGCATATCATTGTGTATGTCTGTGCACGACTGTGTCTGTTTATGTGTCTGTATCTGTGTTTATGTCTGTGTGTAAGTGTGTCTGTGGGATCCTATGTGTGTATGTTTGTGTGCAGATTTATCTGTGTATACGCATGTATCTGTGTGTGCATTGTGTGTCTTCTATATGTGATTGTCTATATGTCTATGTGTGTCGCTGTGTGTGCATTCATGTATGTGTCTGTGTGTAAATGTCTTTGTCTTGTGTATGTGTCTGTGTGGGCTCGTGCTTCTACGGACACATCTCTGTGTGTCTCTGTGTGCCTATGTATATGTGTATATGCCTGTCTTGTTCTGGCTTTGTCTGAATGTGTCTGTGATTTTTGTGTGTGTACATGTGTGTGCCTGTGTATATGTCTGTGTCTCTGAGTTTGCATTAGGTGCATGTCTGTGTATATGTCTCTATATGTCTGTGTGTGTCTTTGTCTATATATGCCTGTGTCTCTATGTATATGTCTGTGAGTCAATATGTCCTTGAGTGTCTCTGTATGTGCGTGTTTCACATATGTTGTGTCTATGTATATATATCTGTGCATGTATATGTGCATGAATATGTTTGTGTCTCTATATGCATGCATGTGTTTGTGAGTCTATGTGTGGCTGTGTGCATACATGTGTGTATGTCTGTGTATATATGTGTGCCTGCATGTGTTTCTGTGTATATATCTGTGTGCATATGTATTTCTATTGTGCACATGTCTTTTTTTTAATCCTCTCGGAATTTCTGTATGTCCATAGGTCTATGTTTGCATTATGTATGTCAGTATGTGTGCATGAGTGCTTCTCTACATATATGCATGTGTCTCCGTATGTGTCTCAGGGTGTATATACTTGTCTATGTATCTTATGTCTGTTTGTGTATGTATATTCTGTGTGTCTCTGTATGTATGTATATGTGTGTAATTGTGTGTGTATATATTCATGTATGTGTATCTCTATGTGTGCCCGTGTTTATGTCTCTGTTTTTGTGTCTGCATGTGTCTATCGGTGTGTTCTGTGAATATGAATGTGTGTGTGTTTCTATTTCAGAGTATATGTCTTTATGCGTCTATGTTGCACATGTGTCTGTGTGCACGTATGATTATGTCGGTCTACTTATGTCTGTTTATCTGTGTATGTATGTGTGTATATGTCGATATCTATGTGTCTGCATATATATCTGTGTATATATCTGTGTGTCTATGTGCATATTTTTGTGTTCTAGGCATCCCATTGCTCATCACTTTACTCAAGAGGGCATCAGTAACGTCTCCTTTGTGAGACTTGTTGTTACTGTGTTTGGCATATCGAATACACCACGGGGAGCATGGCAGGCTCTGCCATGCAGGTGAGAGGTGAGATATTCTCGGTAGCTTGCCAGGTTCTCTGAGGGGGTGGAAGAATCAAACCTGGGTCAGTCACGTGTAAGGCGAATGCCTTACTGTTATGCTATCATGCACACCTGTATTTGTGTTTATATGTCTCTGTGTCTCTACACATGTATCGCTGTACATGATGTGTATGTGTGTTCATGTCTGTGTCTGTGTATATGGTGTCTCTGTGTATTCATTGGCTTGTGTCTGTGCACATTGGTATGTGTAGGTGTGTACATTTCTGTTTGTCTCTATGTATGTCAGTGTGTCTCTGAGTATATGTGTGTATCTGTGCATGTGTGTGTGTGAATATGTCTGTTTGTATATATGTACATGTGTGTTTGATTGTGTTTGTATGTCTATGAATATATATGTGTGTCTCTTTTTGGCTGTGTATGATTCTCTGTGTGCATTTGTATGAGTCTGTGTGTGCATATCAGTGTGTCTCTGTACGTGTTTGTGTGTCTTTGTATAAGTTCCATCTGTGCATACTTGTTTGCATGTGTCTGTGTATGTGTCTATGTATATGTCTGTTTTATATGTGCTTGTGTGTATACCTGTGTCTGTGTGTATCTGTTTTTTATGTGTGTGCATTACATGTGTCTGTATATATTGTATATAGGTACGTGTGTGTCTTTTCTGTATATATGTATTTCTCTGTGTAAGTTTGTGGCTGTGCTTGCATGCTTGTGCTTTTGTATGGACATCTATGTGTGTCTCTGTGTGTTTCTGTATATATGAATGTGTGCACATCTGAGTCTGTGTATGTCTGTGTGTCTTTATTGAATATGTGTGTTTCTGTGTATATGTCTGTGCATGTGGGGATGTGTGTCTGTCTCTGAGTGTGCACGTGTGTCTATATGTCTGTGTCTGTGTTTTTATGTGCATATTCTGAGTGTGTTTCTAAGTCTATTCATCTGTATTTCCACATTTGTGTCTGTGTATACCTTTGTATTTGTTTATGTGTGATTCTGTCCACAAGTCTTACATATATATTGTGTCTGCATCTATGTATACGTGTGGTTGTAGCAGTGTGTGTGTTTATATATGTGTGTGTATGTGTTTCATGTCTGAATGTCTGTGTCTCTGTGTAGGTACATGTATGTGTGTGTAAAAGTGTGTCTGTGTATATGAATCTGTCTACATGTGTTCTTCTGTGTCTATTATATCTCGTGTATATTTGTGTTTTTGTGTGCATTTTTCTGTGTCTATGCATGTATCTATGTTATCTCTGTGTCTATATGTGTGCCATTGTGTGTCTCTGAATGCACATGTATATACCTGTCTCTATGTTGCATTGGGTGTGTGTCTGTGTATAGGTTTGTGTGTAACTGTGTAATTGCGTGTGTCTGTGTATTTGTCTTGTGTGTGTCTGCACATATGTGCACGTGTGTCTATATATGTTAGTGTCTGTGCATGCGGAAGTGTGTCTGTATATGTCTGTGTGTGTATCTGTGTGTGTTCTGGGTATATTGCTGTGTGTGTGTCCTGTCTATATGTCTGTATTCATGGGTATCTGTGTGTATATGTCTAGGTATATGTCTCTTTGTGTGTATGTGTGCATTTCTTTTGTGTCTGAGCATATTATCTGTGCTGTCTTTGTGTGTCTGGTATATGTCTGTGTGGGGCTCTATTTCTATTATTGCGCATGTGTGTCTGTGTATATGTCTGTTTCAGTATGTTTCTGTGTATATCAGTTAGTGTACAAGTGCATGTTTTTTCTGTGTATGTCAGTGTGTGTGCATGTGGATGTGTGTCTGTGTACATATCTGTGTTTATATCTCTGTATGTGTATATGTCTGTATCTCTGTTTGCATGTGTGTTTGTGGCTGGGTATATTTTTGTGTGTCCATGTGTGTTTTTATATGTGTGCATGTGTGTATATGTGTATCTGCTTCTGCATGTCTGTGTCTGTGTATACATCAAGGTATATGAATTCATTTCTGAGTATATGTCTATGTGTGCATACCTGTTTGTGTGCATGTGTTTCCCTGTATATCTGTGTGCCTCTGAGTGTATGCGTGCCTATGGATGTGTGTGCATCTATGTGTTTGAATGTCTGCATGAGTCTGTGTATTCATTATATTCATTTTCTGTGTTTGTATGTGTATATGCCTGTTGTGCACTTTTGTGATTCTGTGTATATGTGTGTTATGTCTGTGTACGTGTGTGTCTGTGTGGTGTTTTTGTGTTCTGTCTGTGTCTTGAGCATATATCTGTGTGTGGCTGATAGGGGGGACAGGGGAGTGTGCAAGTCTGTACAATCTCTGCAGAGAGTGCCCAGAATGGTGCAGGGGTGGGTGTGTTCAGTGTGCTCCAGTCAGAGCTGCAAATGGACAGAGGGCGCAAACACTGTCCCCCAGCTTACGAGCAGCACAGACACGGTGCCAGGGCTGGGTCCCACCACACACGTGTGTTCCAGGGCTGCTGTGAGCTCCTCTGGATGATGACAGCACGGCCTTCTTCACTTCTGCTCAGCAAACAATGGCACCTGCATGCAAAGGGCAAGGCCTGAGGGGCTGCACCCCTTCCACCTGTGTGGGCCACAGTGAGTCTGTATATGTCTGTAGGTTTGTCTTTGTGTGTGCATGTTGGTATGCGTTCATGTATATCTCTTTGTACATGTGTGTTTGTGTCTGTCTTTGTGTGTCTGTGTATATTTATGCACACATGTGTTGTGTCTTTATATGTCTGTGTACATACGTGTGTATATGTACGTGTCTGAATATTTGTATGTGCCGTGTATGTGTGACTATATCTTTTTATACATCTGTGTGTCTCACCGTGTGCACATGTGTATGCATTTGTGTCTATTTGTGTCAGTATGATGTCTATCTGTCTACGTATATATCTGCGTGTTTGTGTATTATGTAGGCATGTGTTTCTGTGCATGTGTTATTTGTGTATAGGTCTTTTATTTTGTGTGTCTATCAGTTTATATGTGTTATCTATGTGTGCAGTTTGTGTCTTGGTATGAATGTGTACCTGTGCATAAATGTCTGTATATGTCAATGTGTATTACATGTGTCTGAATCCGTGTCTTTGTGTTATATGTATCTGTGAAAATGTTCGTGTGTGTCTGTGTGTCAGTTTATATATCTGTGTATACTTCTGTGTGTGTCAAGAGTCTATGTGTCTATATATCTGATGTCCGTGTGAATGTGTGTGTCTGTGTGTCTATGTGGGTATGCTGTGTACATGTATGGTTTTCTATGTGTAAATGTGTATGTCTGTGTATCCCTGTATATATCCATTTGTGTTTGTGTATATGTTTATATGTGAACATGTCTCTGTGTGGCTATGTATATGTCCATGTGTATCTATCTATTTGTGTCTCTGTGTGTTTGTGTGTGTGCATGTATATGTACGTGTCTGTCTTGTGATTATGTCTATATTCCTTTGTCTCTTTTCCGTGTGTGCATGTCTATATCTGCATACGTATTTGCTGTGCCTTTATGTCTGTTTGTGTGCTTGTGTCCCTGTGTATGGTTCTGTTTTTGTCTATGTATATATCTGTGTGTACGCATGTTTGTGAGTCTGTGTATATCTCTGTGTTCTGTGTCTGTACAGGTGGGTATGATTATCAGTATATGTCTGTGAATCTCAGTTTGTGTATAAAGGTGTCTGCTTGTATGTTTGTTTCTGTAATACATATGAATGTCTGCTATGTCTTTTTTTGTCCTGTGTACATGTGTGTCTTGTACATGTCTGTATGTCTGTGTATACTCAATGTGTTTCTGTGTATATCTGTGTCAGTGTGTATCTGTAAGTTGTGTGTTTGTGTATATGCATGTGTTGTGTGGTTGTGTGGCTGTGTATATGTCTGTGTACCTCTGAATATCCACATGTTTGTGGTCTGAGTCTGTGTATTTGTCTGTGGTATGTTTGTGTTTAAATTTGTAAATGTATGCTTCTTTGTTTACATTTGTGTGCCTGTGTGTGCCTCTGAGCTTGTGCATTTGTTTAGTGTGTTTCTGTGTGTATATATTTGTGTATAAAGCTGTATGTACATTTGTGTGTCTGTGTATAAGTCTATGTGCACATTTCTGTTTCTGTGCATTTGTCTAAGTATGTCTGTGTGTCTAACTATCTGTGTCTACAGGTGCATTAGTCTGTGTACATGTCTGTGTCTACATGTGTCTTTGTATGTGCATATGTCTCAGTGTACATCTATTTGTGTGTGCATGTGAGTGTATGTCTCTTTGTGTACGTGTGTGACTATATGTCTGTGATATGCACATGTGTTCACACTTGTGTGTCTGCATGAGCATGTATTTGTGCCTGTGTGAATGTCTTTGTTGTCTGCATGTCAGAATATGTCTGTGTCTCATTCTCGGCATGTATGTGTACATCCGTGTCCCTCTCTGTGGGTCTGTCTATATATGTGTGACAGTGTGTAGGTGTATGTCTATTTTTATGTATCTGTGCATACGTCTATCGTGCATGTGTGTCTGTGTATCTCTGGGTGTGTATCGTCCATACGCGTGTGTGTCTATGTATATATCTGTGTGTCTTTGTGTGTCTAGGTATCTGTGTCAGTGTGTGCACATGTGTCTGTATATATCTGTTTCTGTGTGTATATATATCTGTTGTGCATGCATGTGTATACATACACATCTATGAGTGTATATGTTGTGTGTGCATGTGTTTATGTGTGTATATGTGCATGTGTGTACATGTGTGTGACTCTGTATGGATCAGTTGTGTGTCTGTTAGCATATGTAAGTCTCTATATGTCTTTCTGGCTCTGTGTACATGTGGGTGTGTATATCCCTATGTGTCTGTGTATATGACAGTATGTATGTCTGTATATTGCCTTTTTCTGACTCTGTGTCTATGTGCATATTAGTGTGCCTCAGTGTGTCTGTATATATGTCTGTGTTTTGTTTGTGTGTGCATGAGTGTCTGTGTCTGTATGGGTGCATGCGTGTCTGTGTATGCACATCAGTGTGAATCTGTGTATATGTGTGTCTTTGTGTATTTAGTCTCTGCTGCGTGTATATGGGGGTTTCTGTGTATCTGTATATATGTGCATGTGGGTACCTGTGTATATGTCTGTGTGCTTGCATGTATGCGTCTGTGTACATATGTTTCCGCATATCTGCATAGGTCTGTGTGTGCACATCAGTGTATGTCTGTGTATATGTCTGCGTGTGTCTATTTTGTATTCATGTGTACGATTTGGGTATGTATGTGTGGCCTTGTATATGTGGGTCGATATGTTCATCTGTATATCTATGCGTGCCTGTGGATGTCTGTGCATCTATGTGTTTGAATGTCTGCATGTGTCTGTGTACTCATTGTATTCATTTCCTGTTTCTGTTTCTATGAGTATATGACTGTGTGTGCACTTTTGTGAGTCTGTGTATATGTGTGTTTTGTCTGTGTGTACGTGGGTCTGTGTATATGTCTGAGTCTCTGTATATCTGTCTGAGTGTACATGTTTGTGTCTGCATATGTGTATATTTGTGTGTCTCTATAATTCTCTATCTCTGTCTATATGTCACTGTGGGTCTCTAAATGTGTATGTAAATATCTGTGTGTATGCATTCTGTATGTTTCTGTAGAAATGACTGACTGTGTCTATGCACGTATTGTATCTATGTCTGTGTATGTATGTATATATGTCCCTGTGTGTCTGTGTATATGTCTCTGTACATGTGTATGTATCTGTGTGTGCATCTGCATGCCGGTGTGTGCCTGTGTATATGTCTCTTTCTGTGTGCCTGTGTTGTCTGTCTATATGTGTGTGTGCCTGTGTATATCTGTACATTCTGTGTGTGTCTGTATATATGTTTGTGTCTGTGTCTATATGTCTATGTTTATCTGCATCTGTACATCTGTACATATGTCTATGTATGTCTCTGGGTGATTTTGTGTGCATGTGTGTGTCTGTGTCTGCATGTAGGTGCAGGTCTGTGTAAATGTCTGTGCGTCTATGTATTTATCGGTATCTGTGCATATGACTGTGTCTATATAAGTGTGTGTCTCTGCCTCTGTATATGTCTGTTTTGTATCTATGCGAGTTCATGTGGGTCTGTGTCTGTGTTTATGGTTGTGTGACTTTTGGCTGCATGTGTCTATATGTGTGTATGTCTTTCTGTGTATATGTATATGCATATGTATCTCTGTATCCACTGGTTGTGTAACTACATGTATCTGTGGATATCACACTATGTGTCTTTGCGTATGTCTGTGTGTGCATCTGTATGTCTGAATTTAGTTGTGTGTCTCCATCTTTATGCATTTGTGTTTATCTTTGTATATCTATGTGTCTTTGTATATATGTCTATGCGTATGTGTTCATGTGTGTGTGCATCGTGTTTGTGTATATGTCTATGCAACTCTGTGTGCATCTGTGTGATGTTTATATGTCTAGGTATTTGTATATATGTCTGTCACATGTCTAGGTATTTGTATATATGTCTGTGTGCACGTGTGTGAATTGTGTCTGCATCTACATGTGTGCATTTGGATATATGTCTCTGTGTATATGTGTCTATATGTCTATATATCTGAGGGTGTCTATGTGTCTGTGCACACCTGTGTGATTCTATGTATATATCTGGGTGTGTCTTTGTATGTCACTCTTTGTTTCTCTGTGTTTGTCTATGTGTGTATCTGTTGGTACATGCATGTATCAGTATATACGTCAGTGTGTATCCCTTTGTGTACATGTGGGGGTGTCTGCATATATGGCTATGTTTGTGTGTGCTTGTCTATATGTCTTTGTGTGTATATATCTGTCTTCATTTTTCTTTGCACATATTGTGTCTGTGTGAATGTGTGCACGTGTGTACACATGTCTGTGGCTTTACATTTGTATGTCTGTATATGCATGTGTGTCTATGTGTGTCTGCATGTATCTGTGTGTGTATATGTCTGTGTGTGCAATTTTCGGTGTCTATGTACATATCTGTGTGCCTCTGAGAGTAGCATATGTGTGTGTCTGTATATCTGTGTATCTCTGTGTCTGTATATGTATGTCTTTTGTCTGTGTGTCTCTGTATATGTCTCTGTGTGTTTGTGTGTACTGTGGGATTGTGTCTGTGTATATGCCTATGTGTATTTGTATGTATGCTCCTCGGTGGGCATATCATGTCTATTTCTATTTTGCATGTCTAGGTTTATGTCTGTGTGTGTCATTTTATGTTTGTGTGTGTGTCTGTGTATATGTCTGTCTGTATACACTGCTGTGTTTCCTGGTATGTTGCACGTATCCGTTTTTGTCTGTGTAAATGTCTGTGTGCATGTCTATATATATATATATATATATATATATATATCTTTGTGTATCTGTGTCTGTGTATACGTCTGTCTGTGCACTTGTATGTCTATGTATATGTCCTTGTCTTGTGCGCACGTGGGTGTGTTTGCGAGTCTCTGTCTTTATATTTCTGTGTGCATTTGTGTCTCTGTGCATGTGTGTATATATGCATATGTCTGTGTTACATGCCTTTGTTGGGTCTGCATTTCAGTTTGTGTCTGTAAGTCTCTGTTTATCTCAGTGCATATATGTTTCTGTAAGACTATGCACATAACTTTGTGTCTCTGTGGGTCTCTGTCTCTGCTGTGTATATTATCAGTGTCTTTCTGTGTCTACATCTCTGTGTGTGTCTATGTGTATTCTCTATGTCTGTGTGCGCATGTGAGTATCTGTGTGTCTGTGTGCATTTGTGTCTGTGTGCTTGTGTGTCTGCTTAAATGTCTGTGTGTATGCATGCATGTGTGTACACCTGGGTCAGTGTATATGTGTGCATGTGTCTATTTACATTTGTGTCTCTGTGTACATTATGTTATCACGTGTACACGTATCTCCATGTAAATGTGTGCTTCCGCATATATGGTGTGTTGTACACATATACAAATATTATCTGTGTCTGTAATGTCTGTGTGCATACATGTGTGTGGTCTGTATATGTCAGTGTCATTGTGCATTTGGCTGTGTGTCTGTTTATGTCCGTCTGTCTATATTTCTGTGTGTGTTAATGTGTCTGTGAGAGTCTGAGTGTCAATGTATGTTTGTGTGTGTCTATATTTCTGTGTGTTTGTTTCTTTGTGTGCCTGTGAGTGCTGTGCGTGTCTATGTACATTTGTGTATGTGCATATGTTTGTGTGTCTGCAAATGACTGTGTGTGCATATGTGTGGTGCATGAGTGTGTTACCGTGTTTTTGTCAGTGTGTCTTGTGACTGTGTCTATTTATGTATCTGGCTCTATGCGTATATGTCTTTGTATACGTTTGTGTGCATTGTGATTTTGTCTGTCTACATCTGTGTCTGTGTGTGCATGTGAGTGTGTATGTCTGCGTGTGTTTCTGCCCACATGTGAGTCTGCGTATGTCTCTACATTGTCTGTGGGTCTACATGTTGGTATGTCTCTGTATATATGTCTGTGTGATCTCAGTTTATGTATATCTGTGTCTGCATGTTTGTGTCTCTGTATACGTCTGTCTGTGTGTGCATGTGTCAGTGTACATGTTTATGTGTTTGTGTACATATCTGTATCTATGTGTTTATTTCCTTGTGTCTCTGTGTATATGTCCTTTTTGTGTATGTATGTTTGTATATATGTCTAAGTGCATATCTTTGTATGAATATGTCTGTGTGTGTCTGTATATATCAATGAATATCTGTTTATGTTGGGTGTATACCTCTGTGTGTCTCTATGTGTGTCTATACCTGTTTGTCTCTGTGTGTGCCTTTGTATATGTCTGGGTATATGCCTATGTGTGTCTGTATGTGTATATCCGTGTGTGTATGTCTGTCTCTGTGTTATTGTGCATGCGTGTCTGTGTACGACTGTGTGTATCTTTGTATAGGATTGTGTCTCTGTGTGTACACTTGTCTATCTCTTTGTATCTGTGTGTGTCTGTGCGCATGTAGATGTGCTTGTTTTGTTCTGTGGGTAGCTGTGTTTTTGTGTGTATGTCTGAGTGTCTCTGTGTGCATCTATCATCTGTCTGTGGTTGTCTGTGTATATGCCTGCATGTATGTACATATGTGTGTGCACATGTATTTGGGTTTCTATATGTGTCTGTGTATATGTGTGAGTGTGTATTGCATATATATTTGTATATATGTATTTGCGCATGTATATGTGTGTGAATGTTTGTGTCTCTAGGTGTGAGTGTTTGTGAGCATATATCTGTTTGGCTGTGTCTGCAATCTATATATGTGTCTGTGTATATATGTGTCTACATGTGTTTCTGTGTATATATCTATATGTATGTATTTCTGTTGTGCACATGTCTGCGTGTTTGCTTAATCCTCTCTGAATCTCTGTGTGCCCATGCCTGTGTAAGCATTGAGTGTGTCGGTGTGTATGCATGAGTGTTTCTCTGCATATGTGTATGTGTTTCTGTACATGTCTCAGTGTGTATACAATTCTCTGTGTATGTATATTGTGTGTGTCTCTGTATGTACACGTGTGTACTTATGTGTCTGTATATATCCTATGTCTGTGTGTCTCTATGTGTGCCCGTGTTTATGTCTCTGTGGTTCAGTCTGCATATGTCTATATGTGTGTATATCTGTATGTTATGTCTGTCTGTGTATGTATATTCATGTGTATCTGTGTGTGCACATCTGTATGTATATGTTCACAGGTGTCGTTCTATGACTGTGTGTGTCTGTGTCTGAATGTCGGTGTGGGTCTTTGTATATGTCTGTCTGCACATGTGTGTGTCTCTGTTTCTGTACATGTCTGTTTTATATCTATGTGAATTTATGTGAGTCTGTATCTGTATTTATGGTTGTTTGAGTTTTAGGTATATGTGTATCTCTGTGTGTGCAAGTGTGCAAGTCTTTCTGGATATATATATATATATATATATATATATATGTGTATGTATTTCTGTATACATTGGGTGTGTAACTGCATGTTTCTTTGGTTATCCCACAATGTATCTTTGTATATGTCCATGTGTGCATGTGTGTGTCTCTATATTTATGTGTTTTTGTTTATCTTTGTGTGTCTATGTGTCTCTATGTATGTATGTCTACATGTTCATGTGTGTGTATCTGTGTGTCTGTGTATATGTCTGGGTTTCTGTGTATATGCCAGCATCTGTTTCTGCATGTGTTTGTGTGTATTTGTCTATGTATGTGTATATGTCTATGGGTCTCTGTGAATGCGTATGTATTTGTGTCTGGGTATATTTATGTCTCCGTGTATGTGTGTGTCTATTTGTGTGTTTATGTGTGCTGTGTATGTATCTTTTTCTCTGTAAATGTGTCTGTGTATATGTCTGTGTGTAATATATCTACTCTGTTTACATTATGTGTATCTATATATATATATATCTGTATACCTCTGTATGTGTGCATGTGTGTCTGAGTCTGTGTATTTGAGTCTGTCTATGTGTGTCTATATTTGTAAATGTATGTTTCTATGTTTACATTTGTGTGTCTGTCCATATGAGTGTTTGAGCATTTGTTTTGTGTGTCTGTGAATATGTGTGTATCCTTGGATAAGTCTCTGTGTGTGCATTTGCATGTCTGTGTATATGTCCGTGTGCATATCTGTGTCTGTATATGTCTGTGTGTGCACATGTGTTTCTGTGCATTTTTCCCATGTATTCCTATATCTGTATGTACATGTGTTAGGCTGTGTACATGTCAGTGTATCTACATGTGTCTGTGTGTGCATGTCTATATACATCATTGTATTTGTGTGTGCAAGTGGGTATGTGCGTATGTGTATACGTCTGCCTCTTTGTGTGCATGTGTTTGTGTACATCTGTGTCTATAAGTCTATGTCTATATGCCTGTATATGTGTGCTCGCAAGTGTGTGTCTGTGCGAGCATGTATATATCTGTATCAATGTCCTTGTTATCTGTGTGTCTGTTTATATCTGTGTCTAATTCTCTACGTGTATATGTCTTTCTATGTGTACATGCTGTGTGTGTGTCTTTGTATCTCTCCATGTCTGTGCGGGTGTGTGTATTTCTCTGTATGTCTCTGTGAGACACTGTTTGTGCATGTGTATCTCTGTATATGTCTGCGTGTATCTGTGTACATATGTGCATTTCTGTATAAACGTGTCAATTCATCTGTTTTCAAACCTGTGTGTGCATGTGGGTGTGTAACTATTTCTCTGTATATTATCTGTGTATGCAGGTGAGCAGGTGTAAGTCTGTGTATATCGGTGTTGTGTTTGTGTGTGTGCGTGCAGGTGTCTGTGTGTATATGTCTGTACCTATGTGTGCGTATGTTTGGTGTACATATATATATATGTGTGTGACTGCATACATTGGGGGGTGCCTGTGTAGGACAGTTGTATGTCTGTTTCTTTGTGTGTCTATGTCTGTGTTTCTGTGTGTATATATGTGTATATTTGATTGTGTCTATGTTTCTATGTATATACCTCTGTATCTTATGCTGCCATAAGTGTCTGTGTCTATGTGTGTATTTGGATATGAGTGTATGTGGATGTCTGTATATCCATCTGTAAGTGTCTGACTAAACTACTTCTGTCTGTGTGTCATGTGTTTGGGATCATGTGTGTATATGTCTGTATGTTCCTATGTATATATCTGTGTGTGCATGTGCGCATGTGTATCCATATGTGCATCTGTGAGTTTGTACATGTCTGTGTGTTTATTTATCTATGCACACATGTCTGAATATTTGTGTCTCTGTATATGTCTGTCAGTCTGTGCATCTTTATTCGTGTCTGTGTGGATATGTGTGTCTTAGTATATGTCTGTGTGTATCTGCATTTGCACTGGGTGTGTCTGTGTGTATGTACTTGTGTGCCTTGTGTGTCTATGTCTGTCTGTATGTATCTACATGTCTGTGTTTCATCATGTATGCATCTGCATATCTGTGTATTTATGTGTGTGGGTATTGTCTATATGGCTGTCTGTATACATGTGTATCTTTACATGTCTTTAGGTGAGTTTGGGTCTCTCTGTATGGCTGTGTATACGTGTGTGTCCCAATGTCTGTGCATGTATATGTCTATGGGTATATGTATATTGCTGTGTGTCTGTATATATCTTTGCATGTCTGTGTGGCTATATCACTGTCTATGCAAATGTGTCTGTGTATATGTATGTATGATTGTCTCTGTGTTTCTATTTGTGTCTGCGGCTCTGTGTGTGAAAATAGGTTTATATTTGTACGTGTTTCTGTGTATGTTTATATGTGTGTGCGTGCATGTATGTGTATCTGTCTATATGACTGTGTGCCTCTGTATATGTCTGTGAGTGACTATGTGTGCGTGCGTGTGTGTGTATATCTGAGTCAGTGTCTGTACATATGCCTGTGTGTTTACATGTGTATTTATCTCTGTGTGCCGGTGTATGTCTGTGCACATGTCTATGTATGCAGGTGTATTTGTACATTTCTGAGTGTCTGATTCTGTGTGTATAACCTGTTCTGTGTGCATGTGTGTGTTTCTATATATCTGTGGGCATGTATGTGTGTTTTTGTGAACGTGTTTCTGATTCTGTATAAGTCTGTGTAAATGTGGGTGTATATCTGTGTATATGTCTATGTGTGACTGCGTAAGCATATGTGTTCATCTATATGTTTGATCTATGTGACTATAGGTGTGTGTGCACATGTGTATATGACTGTGTCTGTGTATCTGTATCTGTGTATACTTCTGTGTATCTGAGTATGTTTGTGTATATATATATATATTTCTGTGTGCGTGATTATTTCTATATCTGTGTGGGCATGCGTCTGTGTGTCTGTATATATCTCTGTATGCACTGTTGTTGTGTTTCCCTCTGTGAGTGTATACCTGTGTTTCTGAATAAATGTCTATTGTGTGTCTGAGTCTGTGTGCATGTCTAATGTCTATGTGTACATGTGACTTGTCTGTGTCTGTATATGCCTTGTGTTTTTGTCTGCACTGGGTGTATGACTTGGCACATGACTACATGTCTTTGAGTGTGCATGTGTGTGGTGTTTGTGTATACGTCTGTGTATATGTGTGTATCTTGTGTGCATGTGTCTGTGTATATGTGTGACTGTGTGTCTATGTGTGTGTTGTGTATGTCTGTGTGTGAATCTGTGTGTACCTATGAATATGGGTCTGTGTTTGGGTGCCTCAGTGTATAGGTGTGTATCTGTACATTTGTGTCTATATATGTTTGTGTGTGTCTCTGTACATCTATTTGTGATTAGGTATATAATCATGTGTGTCTATGTATATGCCTTGTGTCTTTTTATGTGGCTATGTGTGGTGTTTGTGTATATGTCTGTGTGTAACTATATATACCTGTATATCTTTTGCATGTGTGTTGTGTATGTCTCTCCGTGTCTTTTTATATGCCTGTGTGTGTCCATGTGTATGTCTCTCTATATGTTTGCATATCTTTGTGTGTGCATATAGGTGTGTCTGTGTATTTGTCTTTTTATCCGTCTATGTGTCTATTTATGTCTTTGTATGTATCAGTGTGTTCGTGTGTCTCTGTCCTTAAGTGTCTAAGTATATTTCCGTTCGTGTCTGTGCGTCTGTGTGTGTATCTTTGTGTCTCAGTCTGTATATAGGTCTGTGTGTGCATGTGAGAGTCTTTGCGCATAATTTTGTGTTTCTGTATTTATGTCTCTGTTGTGTGTCGGTGTGTGTGTGCACATATCTGTGGTTTGTGTGTATGTGCCTGTGTGCATCTGTGTCTATGTATGTATTTTTATGTTTCTCTGTATCTATGTGATAGATGTGTGTCTATGTCTGTGTGTCTGCATATTTCTTTGTCTGTGCACATTTGTGTAAGTCTCTGTATATGTGTGTTGTGTCTGTGTGTGCATGTGGGAATATAGCTGTATGTATGTGTCTGTGAGAATCTGTGAGTCTGTGTATGCATATATTTGTGTCTGTATATGTCTGTGTATACTTCTGTGTGCGTGTATTTCTGTATATACATGTCTGTGTGGCTTATGTTTATGTCTGTGTCTATAGGTTTGTGTGTCTGCTTATATGCCTCCATGTGCATGTGTTCATTATGTGTCTGTAATCTGTTTTTTGTTATATGTGAGCATGTGTTCTGTTTATGTATGTCTGTGTATCTCTGTGTCTATCAATATTTCTTTGTGTTCCGTGTGCCCATATCTCTGTGTGTGCGTATGTGTGTGTCTGTGTATGTTTGTGTGTTTGTGTCTATATATATATATGTCCGTGTATACGTCTGTTGTGGATATGTCTGTTTAAAAATCTGTATTGTAATTGTGTTTGTACATTTGTACATGTGAGTGTGTCTGTGTACATTTCTGTGGACGTGTCTGCGTGAGTCTTTGTGTATATGTCTGTGTGCTTTTGTGTCTGTGTATATAGCTGTGTATATCTCTACTGTATCTATTTCTGCATGTCTGTGTGTCTGTCATTGTGTTTGTGTGTCTATATATCTGTGAGTCTCTGTATCTTTTATATGTCTGTGTGTGCATGTGTGTCTGTATATATGTCTGTGTATGTGGTTCGTGTGTTTGTGTCTATATGTGTTGTCTGTCATTTCTGTGCGTGCAGGTGTGTGAAAGTGTGTAACTTTGTCTTTGTGCGTGCAAATGTGTGTCTGTTTGAGTGCATGTGTGTCTGTGTGTGCATGTCGGTGTGAATATGTGTATATGTGTATCTTTCTCTATATAGTCTGTGCTGTATATACATGTGCATATCTCAGTTTATGTGTGTATGTGAGTCTATGTCTCTACATGTGTGTTTCTGTGTATCTGTGTGCTTACGTGTGTATAACTGTGTCAATATATGTATGTGTTCATGTGGATGTATGTCTGTATGTGTGTGTATTTTGTGCCCATGTGTGGTTTGGGTATATGTGTGTGTCCTTGTATAGGTGTGTCAGTAAAATCACAATCACCTGTGCATGCTTTTCTATATATATGTCGACCGATGTGTTTAAATGTTTTGTGTGTCCATATGTCTGTGTACTTATATGTGTGCACTTGTGTGTGAGTCTGTGTATACATATGTGTTTTGTCTGTGTGCATGTGGGCATGTGTATATGTCTGAGACTCTATATGTCTGTGTCTGTGAGTGCATATATTTGTGTTTGTGTATATGTATACTTGTGTTTTTCTATAATTCTGTATCTCTATGTCTGTGTGGGTCTCTAGATGTCTATGTATATATCTGTGAGTGTGTATGCACATTCTGTTTGTTTCTGTAGATATGACTAACTGCGGCTCCATGTGTGTTGCATCTATATCTGTGTACGTATATATGTTCTCTGTGTGTCTGTGTATATGTCTGTGTGGGCACGTGTATATTTGTGTGCATCTATATGTCTGTATCTGTGTGCAAATAGGTGTGCATATGTCTATGTGTGTCTGTGTGCATGAATGTGTGTGTGCATGTCTATTTATGTGTGTGTCTGCATGTGGGTGTGGGTATGTGTTTATGACTGTGTCTGCACATTTGTGAGTTTGTGTATATATCTGTGTCTCTGCTTATGACTGTGTTTATATATGTGTTTGTCTCGGCATATGTCTGTGTTGTATCTATGTGTGTGCACATGGGTCTGTGGCTGTGTCTATGTCTGTGAGTTCTGTGTGTACATGTATGTCTGTGTGTGCATGTTTTCTGTGTATATGTATGTGTATCTCTGTATGCATCAGGTGTGTGACTGCGTGTATGTCTGATTATTCCTCTATGTATGTCTTGGTATATGTCTGTGGGTGTGTGTGTCTATGTATGTCTGGGTATCTCTCTACGTCTGAGACTAGTGTGTACATGCGTGAATTGTATCTGTATATACTTGTAAGCATCCACGTTTATGTCTCTGTATATGTGTCCATGTTTCTATATATGAGAGTGCCTCTGTGCATATTTCTTTTCTGTGTATGTGCGTTTCTGTGTATATGTCTGTGTGTCTTGTGTGTAGGTGTGTTTCTGTGTGTATGTCTGTCTCTGTACATGTCTCTATTTCTCTGTGTGTGTCTATGTCTGTGTGTCTGCTGGTACATGCATGTATCTGTGTATAAGTCAGTGTATATCACTTTGTGTTTATGTGGGTGTGTATCTGTGTGTATATGTCTAAGTTTTATGTGGATAAATGTCTTTGTGTATAGCTATATATCTGTGTTCATTTATCTTTGAGCATGTTGTGCCTGTGTGAATGTGTGTGCACGCAGGTACACATGCCCCTGTGGTTTTTGCATTTATATGTGTTTGTATGTGTATATCTATGTGTACCTGTGTGTATCTGTGTCTTTATATATGTCTGTGTGCATTTTTCTGTGTGTCTATATGTTATCTGTGTCTGTTTCTCTGATTGGGCATGTGTCTCTATATGTCTGTGTCTGACTCTGTGTGTATGTACGACTGTTGTGTGTCTGTTGTGTATGTCTGTGTGTACATCTGTATATACATGTTGGATTATATCTGTATATTTGCCTGTGTGTATTTGTATATTTGTCCCTCAGTGTGCATATATCTATGCATCTCTATTGTGCATGTCTGGGTTTATGTCTGTGTCAGTTTATGTCTGTGTGTGCATATGTGTCTGTGTATATGTCTGTGTGTATCTGTATATATGTCTGTGTTTTCTGGTGTGTTGCACGTGTTTATCTGTTTTTTTTCTGTGTGCATGTCTGTGTGTGCATGTGTTTATCTATGTATGTATCTGTATTATGTGTCTATTATACAAATTAGTGTCCGTCTGTGTATGTCTCTGTGTGTCTAGGTTTATATGTGTGTGTAAATGTGTGTGTCTATATATTGATGTGTGTCTATGTGCACGTGGGGGTCTGTATGAGTCTGTGCTTATATTTCTGTGTTTGCAATTGTGTGTCTATGCATGTGTGTGCACATGAGTATATGTCTGTTATATCTCTTTGTTGTATCTGCATTTTGGTTTGTGTCTGTGTATATGTCTGCAAAAGTCTCTGTGTGTTCATGTCTGTGCATGTGTCTATGTGTTATTGTGTCTGTGTGACTATGCATACACCTTTGTGTCTGTGTGAATTCCTGTGTCTTGTACATATGTCTTTCTGTCTGTCATCATGTATGTATGCAAGCGTATGTCTGTGTATGTCTCTGCATGTGCACACGTATGTGTATGTGTAGATGCTGTGTTTATCTCTGTCGATCTATATGACTGTGTTTCCATATGTCTGTGTGTGCATTTGTAAGTCTGTGTGCTTGTATGTGTCTGTGAAAATATCTGTTCGCATGCACGCGTGTGCACCAATGTGTCTATGTTTATGTCTATGCGTGTCTACGTGTCTCTGTATATATATCTGTGTATCTATGCATGTGTCTATGTTGTGTTTCCATGTGTGCATGTGTGTGTCCATGTAAATGTGTGTTTATGCATATATGTGTTGTTTGGTATCTGTGTGTATACGTTTGTGTATCTTTATCTCAAGTGTCACTCTTTGCATTTGGCTGTGTATCTGTTTATACATTTATGTGTATGTCTATATTTCTGTGTATGTTTGTGTGTTCATGTGTCTGTGCCAACGTGTGTCAGTGCATATGTTCGTGTCTATCTGTATATTTCCTTGTCTTTGTGTTTGTGTATGACTTATGTTTCTCTGTGCCTGTGTTTCATGTATGTTCTCTGTATACATGTCCACAGGAACATCTGTGTGTCTGCAAATGACTATGTATATGTGTGGCACATGTGTGTGACTGGGTGTGCTTCTATCAGTGTGTCTTGTGATTGTGTCTATTCACATATCTGTATATCTGTTTATGTGTATCTTCGTGTATATGTCTGTCTTTATCTGAGTTTGTTGTGCATGTGTCAGTGTATGTGTCGGTGTGTTTCTGTGTGTCTCTGTGTGTATATATCTATATATGTCTGTGTATGCCAACAAGTGAGTCTGTGTATATCTCTGTGTTGTCTTTGGCTCACCATGTTAGTATGTTTCTGTGTATGTCTGTGTGAATCTCAGTTTGTGTATGTCTGTGTGCATGCTTGTGTCTCTGAATATATATATATATCCGTGGGCATGTTTGTCTGTGTGGACATATGTATTTTTGTGTACACGTTTGTATATGTCTGTGTTTGCACGTGTACCATGTCTAAATACATCTGTGTGCATCTGTGTCTGTGTGTAGGCCTGTGTGTATACTGTGTATGTCTGTGTGCACGTGTGTGCTGTGTATATATATTTATATGTCTCTGTATCTGCATGTCTCTGCGAGCATATGTGTGTGCCTGTGTATGTCTGTTTGTGTGCGTGTTTGTGTGTATATGTCTATGTGTCTGTATGTCTGTGTGTGCAAGGTATGTATTTGTGTATATATTTCTGTATGTGAGTGTCTGTTTCTGTATGTGTGTTCATGTGGCTGCGCAGGTGTGTTGTGCGCCAAAGTATCTATCTGTTTGTCTGTCAGTGGTTGCACACATGTGTTATGTATATGTGTGTCTATTCTCTATGTATGTCTGTTGTATGTGCATGTTTATGTGTCTGTGTATTTGTATGTATGTGTCTGTATATGTCTCTGTGTCTGTTTCTACGTATATATCTGTATGTAATGTGTTCTTCATATGTCTCTGTGGGAGTGCATGTGTTTGACTGTGTATACGTCATATGTGTCTCTGTGTGCTACACAGAATTATACACAGATGCATATACGTATGCACAAAAGACACAAAAAGACACAAACTTATGCATAAAACTATAATAGACATGCCTGTGTACATGTCCTTGTTGTCAGTGTGAATGCATGTATCTCTATGTGTGCATGTATCTAAGTATATAGTGTTTGTCTCTGTGTATTTCTGTATATATCTGTCTGTGTCTCTATCTGTTTGTCTGTGTGTGTCTGGGTGTTTCTGTGTGTCTGATATATGTTTGTGTGTGTCTAATTCTGTCTGTGTATATGTCTGCCCTATGTATCTACATGTGTTTCTATATATCTCTCTGTATATATTAGTGTGTGGCTATGCATGTCTCTGCATACGTATGTTGTGTCTGTGCGCATGGTTGTGTGTGTCTCTATGTAAATATCTGTGTTTATCTGTATGTCTTTTTGTGCATAAATGTATGAATCTGTGTATAATTCTGTGGATATATATGTCTGTAAATATATCTATGTGTCTCTGTATAAGTGTGTCTGCCTGTATGTCTGTGTATATGTGTCTTGTGCATCTGTGTGTGGCTGCCTATATGTCTCTGTGTATGTCGATTTTGTAGCTGTGTGTGCATGTTTTGAGCCCATGCATAATTTCATGTTGTAACTGTGCTGCATGTTTGAGTATGTTTGTGTGACTCTGTCTGTATTTCTGTGTGTGCATGTGTGTGTCTTTATACAGTCTGTGTGTTTGTGTGCATGCATTGGGAGTGTCTGTCTATATGTCTGTTTTTGTATGTTTAGGTGTGTGCTTGTGTGTGCGTGCATGTCTCTGTGTCTATCCATATACCTGTGTCTGTGTATATTTCTGTGTGTTTCTCTGTGCTTGTGTGTGAACTGTGTCTCTGTATTTCTGTGGAGGCCTCTATGTGTTTATGTCTGTTTTGTCTTTGTGTGCCTTTGTATATGTCTGTGTGTTTCTGTGTGTCTGTCTCCTATATATGTCTGTGTTGGTGTCTGTCTATATGTCTTCATATCTGCATATGTATTTGTGTATCTATTCATGCATCTGTGTGTCTATGCAAATATCTGTGTGTCGTGTGTCTGTATATGACTCTGTGCTTGTGTCTGTGTATATATCTGAGTATATCTCACTATGTGAATTTGGGTGTGTGTCTCTGTGCATAAGTGTGTATATGTAAGTTTTCATCAATTTATGGCCCTATGTTTGTATGTCTGTGTATGTGTGCTTTTCTTTAAATGTCTATTTGTATCAGTATGTTTGTGTGTGCATGTGTTAATGTCTGTGGGTATGTACATGTGTCTAAGTGAATGCATCTGTCTCTGAGTTTATATATATGTTTGTGTCTCTGTATCTGTGTATATGTCTGTGTATGCACGCATGTGTGTCTGTGTATATGTCTATGTGACTGTGTATGCTTTTGTATGTGTATATATATTTGTGTGTATCTTTGTTCATGTGTGTCTTTATATCTGTGTCTCTATGTATGTCTGTGTCATGTATGCATCAGTGTCAGTGTATATGTTTCCTCTTGTAGTACATTGTCTGTAAATACCTATGTGTGTCTGTATGTCTGTGTGAGCATTTGTGTGTCTATCTGTAAGTCTGTATGTTTCTGTGTCTCTCTGTACATTTATGTGTGTTTTTTGCTTGTGCACACATGTACATGTGTATATGTTAATGTGTTTATGTGTTTATACAAATGGGTTTATATGTCTGTGTTGTTTGTGTGAGATTATGTGTACATCTGTGCTTGAATATGTCTCTTTTTGCATGTATATCTATACATAAGTAGCTGTGTTTTGTGACTATGTATACATCTGTGTGTCTGTGTGTGCATGTTATGTATCTATGTATTTTTTGTGTATGTCTGTTTGGAAAAAAGTGTCTGTGTATATGCCTGTGTATTTGTGTCATTCTGTGTGTCTCTGTGTGCACGTGTGTCTATGTACATCTAATGTGTCTGTATAATTGTGTTTTTGAGTGTGAATGTGTCTGCATATATGTATGTGCCTGTGTACCTATGTATCTTTGTATATATATGTATGTCACTTGCATACGTTTCTATGTATATGTGTATATGTATATTGTGTGTATGTATGTTGTGTATGTCTGTGTGTACATGTATATGTATGTGTGAGCATAAGGTGTGTTTATGCATATGTGTGTTGCTCTCTGTATGCATGTGTCGATACATATATCTGTGTTTGTGTATATGTTGTGTCTGTTCTAGTGTGCACATCTGTGTATGCATGTGTCTGAATATGCCTGTCTGTGGACATATCTGTTTGCTTCCGTACTTCTGTGCGTATATGTCTGAATGTGTTAGTGTACGTGAGTTTGTGTGCATGTGCCTATGTGTATACTAGTTGTTTGTGAGTATGTGTGTATCTATGTTTGTGTACGAGTTAGTGTGTATAAATGTGAGTTAGCATGTATATCTGTGTATGTCTACATGTCAATGTATTTGTGTTTGTCTGACTGTGTCTATGTGTATGCATCTGTGTGTCTATATTCGTTCTGTGCACATGTCTGTATATATGTACAGTTGTAGCTGTGTGAATGTGTGTATGTATATGTCAGAGTGAGTCTCTTTGTATGTTTGTGTATATATTTGTCTGTGTGTATGCTAGTGTGTATGTGTCTATGAATATATCTGTGTTTTTGTCTGGATATATGCCTGTGTCTGTATGTGCTTGAGTGTGAATGCATGTAAGTGTGTCTGTGTATGTCTGTGTTTATATGTGTATATGTATGTACATATTAAGTGTGTCTATATATATGAGTCTCTATGTACTTTCATGTGTCTATGTATGTATGCATGTCTGAGTCTATGTGTGCACAATTCAGTTTTCTGTGCATGTGTGTCTATATGTGGGTGATGATTGTAGGTATGTGTATATGTCTGCGTGGGTCTGTGTGCATGAGTGTCTGTGTTTATATCTATGCATCTTTGCATTTCTATGTATATCTGCTGTGTCTATCTCTGCATCTATATCTGTGTTTGTGTATCCACATAGCTGTGTTTCTATGTATATGTCTGTGTGTCTCAGTGTGTGTGCATGTGTATGTGTCTGTATGATTAGCAGTGCATCTATGTGTATATCTGGGTGTTTATCATTGTGTTTCTGTGTCTATATACCTGTTAGTCTCTGTGCGTCTTTATATATGTCTGGATATGTGCATATGTCTGTCTATAGGTGCTTGTGTGTGTCATTGTGTGTTTGTGTCTGTGTGTGTTGTCTGTCATTTGTGTGTGCAAGTGTGTTTATGTTTCTGTGTCTGTAATAGTGCATGTGTGTCTCTGTATGCATATCAATGTAAATCTGTGTATATGTGTGTCTCTGTGCATGTAGCCTGAGCTTTGTGTACGTGTATACATGCATATGTGTGTGCATGTGAGTGTGTCTCTGTGTCCAGGTGGGTATCTGTGAACACACATGTGTGTGATTATGTACATGTGAGTCTCTATACATCACATATGTCTGTGTGTGCATGTGGATGTATGTCTGTGTATATGTCTGTGTGTGTCCATTTTGTGTGCATGTTTATGATTTGGATATGTGTGTCCTTGTATGTGTGTGTTGGTATATTCATTTGTGTATCTGTGATTACCTCTATATATGTGTGTGCACCTGTGTACTTTAATGTCTTGCATGTGTCTGTGTTCATTTTGTGTGTCCACGTGTCTGTATATTTGTCTGTGCACATGTGCGTGAGTCTTTATACATGTGTTTTGGCTGTGTGCATGTGGGTATGAGTTTATGTCTGAATCTCTGTATGTCTGTGTCTGCATGTTTGTGTTTGTGTATATTTGTGTGTCAGCGTATAATTCTGCATCTGTCTATATGTCTGATATATGTCTATGTATATATCTGTGTGTGCATGTGTATGCATCCTGTAGATATGACTGTAACTCTTCCTGTGCATGTGTTATATCTATGTCTATGTATATATGTCTCTGGTGTATATATCTGTGTGTACACGTGTATCTGTGTGTGCATCTTATGCTGGTGTGTGCCTCTATCTGTGTATATGCCTATATGTCTGTGCACCTGTTTTGTGTGTCTATCTCTATGTCTGAGTGTCTGTGTATGTCTTTACATTCTCTGTGTATGCGGGTGTCTTTGTGTGTATATGAATATCTATGTGCATGTCTGTATATATATATATGTCTATGTGTGAATGTGTGTGTACATGTATGAATCTATGTCTGCATGTGGGTGTACGTCTGTGTATGTGTCTGTCACTGCACAGGTATGTGCATCTGTGTATGTCTGTGTTGAATTTATGTGTGTGCATGTGGGTCTGGTCTGTGAGTCTCTGTGGTAAGTGTATGTCTGTGTCTTTCTGTGTATATATCTTTCTGTGTATATGTATGCGTATCTGTGTATGAACTGGGTGTGTGACTTTGTGTGTATATCTGGGTATCACTGTGTGTCTTTGTATATGTCTGTGTGTGCATGTGTGTGACTGTATAGGTCTGTCTCTATAATTGTGCATTTTTGTGTCTTTATCTAAGTCTGTGTTTTTATGTTCATGTGTGTGCACACTGTGTGTATATGTCTCTGCAAGTGTAAGTGTGTGCATGTGTCTCCGTATGTCAGGGAGTTTGTTTATATGTATATGCATGAGTCTGAATTATGTCTACATATATGTGTGCATTTGTGTATGTGTATGTCTCTGTCTACATGTCTCTGCCTATCTGAGTCTCTGTGTGTCTGTACATATTTCTTCTCGGTCTGTACATATGCATGTGTCTGTGTATATGTCTTTGCATGTCTGTGTGTGCACCTGTGTTTGTATGTATATATGTGTGTCTGTCTCTGTCACTGTTCGTTTCTCTGTGTGTCTACATCTGTGTGTGTCTGTTGGTACATGCATGTATCTTTATATATCAGTGTGAATCTGTGTAAATATGGGTGTGTGCATATATGCCTGTATTTGCCTATATGTCTTTGTGTGTATACCTGTATTCATTTATCTTTGCGCATGTTGTATCTGTGTGAATGTGTGTACAAGTGTACACATGTGTGTTTTTGCATTTGTATGTTCTGTATACTCATGTGTGCCTGTGTGTCTTTGCATATGTCTGCATTTGTGCATTTTTCTGTACTTCTATGTATGTGTGTCTCTTGTCTTTCTGTGGGTCAGCACGTGTGTATGTCTATGTGTCTTTCAGTCTGTATGTGTATGTCTATTGTTTGTGTGTCTCTGTGTATCTGTGTGTATATGTGGGTTTATGTCAGTGTATATGCCAGTGTGCATTTGTATGTTAGACCCTCGGTGTGCATGTATCTGTGTGTCTCTATTGAATATGTCTGGGTTTATGTCTGTGTAAGTTTATGTCTGCGTGAACATGTGTGTCTGCATGTGTGTCTGTGTATATGTCTGTTGTCTGGTGTGTTGCACGTGTGTGTTTTTTCTTTGTAAATGTCTGTGTACATGTATGTGAATGCATGTGTTTTTATGTATAAGTGTTTTTCTGTGTGTATCTGTGTATATATCAATGCGCATGTGTCTTTATGTCTATGTGTGTGTCTATTTTTGTATGTGTGTACATGTGTATCTCTGTATATGTCGCTGTGTGTCTGTGTGTACATGTGGGTATGTGAGTCTGTTTATATTTCTGTGTGTGCATCTGAGTCTGTGCATATATGTGTACATGTGTATATGTCTATGTTGTATGTCTTTGTTGTGTCTGTATCTCAGTTTGTTTCTGTGTATATGTCTGCCTAAGTCTCTGCTTATGCCTGTGTATGTGTGTGTCTATGTGTTATTGTGTCTGTATGACTATGCATATACCTTTGTGTCTCTATATAAGTCTGTGTTGTGTGTATACGTGTCTATGTTTCCATGTGTGTGCAAGTGTGTCTATGTGTCTGTCTCTATTCCTGTGTGTACATGTACTGTGTATGTGTCTGTGTCTATTTCTGTCTCAATCTGTGTTTCTGTATGTCTATGTGTTCATGTGTGTGTCTGTGAGTGCATCTGAGTGTATAAGTGTTTCCATATCTCTGTGCATTGTGTCTGTGTAAATGTCTGTGTGCATGTGTTTATGTATATATCTCTCTGTGCATTTGTCTATGTGTCTATGCATATGTCTATATGTATATGTTGCATTGCCATGTATCTAAGTGTCTATCTGTGTACATACTGCATGTTTCTGCATATATGATGTGCTGTTTGTGTGGTATCTATGTGACTCTGTATATGTGTGTAATGTCAGTGTCCAAATATGCGTGTGTCTATGTATGTCTGTGTCGCTCTATGCATTTGGCTGTGTCTGTTAATATATCTATATGTCTGTCTATATTACTGTGTATGTTTGTGTGTTCATGTGTGTGTGAAAATATGTGTCAATGTATACATTTCTGTGTGTCTATGCATTTTTCTGTTTGTGTTTGTGTATGTCTTGCCTGTGTGTGGATGTGTGTCTGTATACATGACTATGTGTACGTGCACATGCCTGTGTGTCTATAAATAACACTGTGTATGCATATGTGGGGCAGATGTGTTTGACTGAGTGTGTGTCAGTGTGTCTTTTGATTGTATCTATATACATATCTGTATCTCTGTTTATGTGTGTCTGTATATATGTCTGTGTGCACTGTGATTGTGTTGTCTATATCTGTGTCTGTGTGTGCATATTTTAGTATATATGTCTGTTTCTGTGTGTTTCTCTGTGTATATTTATGTGTCTAAGTGTGCCCATGTGTGAGTCTGTATATCTGTTTTATATGTGGGTTTACATGTTTGGTATGCCTCCGTGTATATGTCCGTGTGACTCTTTGTGCATGTCTGTATCTGTGTGTGCATGTTTGTGTATATGTTTGTGTATGTCAGCTTTGTGTGGGTATGTGGGTCTGTGTGTATAACTGTATGTGTGTTTATGTATCTCTATGTGTCTCCATGTGTATATGTTTGTGTATGCATGTGTCTGTATTTATATCTGTGTGCCTTACTCTGTGTTTATATGTGTCTCTGTGTGTGCATGTCTGTGTCTCTGGGTACATATCTCTGTGCATCTCTGTGTATGTCTCTGTGTGTCTCTGTGTATCAACATGTATGTCTGTGTGTGTTTGCATGTGGGTGTGTATCTGTATATTTGGGTGTGTCTCTGTGTACATGTCTGCCTCTCTTTGTGGTCAGATTTGTGCATGTGTTGATATATGATTATGTATCTTTGTGTATGTATGGGCTAGAGTAATAGACCAGCAGTAGGGCGTTCGCCTTTCATGCGGCCGACCCATGTTCGATTCAATTATCCCTCTCAGAGAGCGCAGAAAGCTACCGAGAGTATTGCGTCCGCATGGCAGAGCCTCGCAAGCTACCCATGGCGTATTCGATATGCCAAAACAGTAACAATAAGTCCCACAATGAGAGATGTTACTGGTGCCCGCTCGAACAAAGCGATGAGCAATGGGATGACAGTGACAGTGACAATGTGTTTATGTGTATGTCACTGTGTGTATGTTTGTATATTTTTGTCTCTGTTTCTCAGTGTGTATATATTTGCTGTCTTGTGTACACATCTGTATATGTGTGCCATATGGTGGTCTGTGTATATGGCTGTGTGTATATGTGTCTCTGTATTCCTTCTTGTGTATGTATGTTTGTATAAATGTGACTGTGTACATATATGTCTATGTGTGCATGTTTGTATATGTTCGTTTGTGTCAGTGTACACATGTGTGTCTCTGAATATGTCTGTGTGTGCATTTGTGTATCTTCAAACATATGTATCTGTGTTTCTCTGTGTGTATGTGTCTGTGTGTGGTATATGTCGGTTATCTATTTGTAAATGTGCATTTGTGTTTACATGTGTGTACTGTCTCCAGATGTCTGTTGTACATGTATTTGTATTTTGTATCTGTGTATGTCTGTGTTGAATGTGCATATGTCTGTTTATTTGTGTGCATGTGTGTCTCTGATTGTCTGTATATTATGTCTTAGTGTGTCTGTGTTCGCATGTGTTTCTGCATATGTGAGAATCTGTATGTATATTTCTTTTGTGTCTGTGTGACCATGTTTGCATGTCGCTGCTTCTGTGTATACGTTTATCTATGTTGGAATATATATGTGTATCTGTGTATGTCTCTGTGTGTATATTGCTGTGTATATGTATGTCTATGTGTAAGCATATATGTATGTCTGTGTCTGTGTATCTGTGTATATGTCTGTGTGTGCTCATGTGTGTCTACCTGTGCATGTTGTATATGTCTGTCATTGTATGTGCATACATGTCTGTGTGTCTGTCTATATATGTGTCTACCCATGTATGTCAGTATATAGTTATTTCATTGTGTACATATGTAAATGTGTGTGACTTCATGTCTGTATGTGACTGTATATATCAGTGTGTGCATGTGTGTCCCATTTGTATCTGAGTATATGTGTATGTCTATGTGAGCATGTGCTTGTGTCTGTATATGTCTCTTTGTGTGCACACATGTGTTTGCATATTTCTCTGTATGTATGAGTATATGTATATCTATATGTATGTGTGAACATTTAATTGTGTACTTGTGTGTGACTTTGTGTTTGTGTGTATGCATGTGTGTGTCTAAGCATATGTGTGTATATATTTATATGTGTTCCATATATGTCTGTGTGTGCATGTGTTTGTACCTGTGTTTCTGCAGATATGTCTGTGTTTGGGTTGGAGCGATAGCACTGCGGACAGTGCATTTGCCTTGCAGGCAGCTGACCAAGGTTCGATTTCTCTGCCCCTCTCTGAGAGACCGGCAAGCTAAGGAGAGAATCCTGCTTGCACGGCAGAGCCTGGCAAACTACCCGTGGCATATTCAATATGCTAAAAATAGTAGCAACAAGTCTCACCATGGAAAAGTTACTGCTGCCTGCTCGAGCAAATCGATGTGTAACGGATGACAGTGATGACAGTGATGTCTGTGTTTGTATTAGTGTGCATGTGTCTGTGTCTATGTATTTCCGTGTATCCATCTCTTGAGGAAAAAAGAGACGTTTCTACCTACCTCTTGAGTCAAGGCAGGAGGAGAAAGATTCCTTCAGGAGACCTAAAGGACGGTGGCTCCTATGACAGGAAAACAGCTGCCTCTTTTCTCAACACTCTGGCATGAGTGAGCCGGCAGTCGGGGGAGAATGCATGGAGACTCTGGCACACAGACCCCACTGCGAGGAAGGGACACAGCACGCAGCTTACAGAACAGCTCAGAAGACACAGTCAAGTGTATAGATCGGACCAGGGCCGAGCTGCAGGACAGTAGGGAAGGTATCTGTCTGCTCTATATGCAACGGACCCAGGTTCGATCCCTGATACCCCCCAGGCCCCCCGCCTCTCCCAGAGTGATTCCTGAGCAGAGCCAAAAGTAAGCCCTGACCATCATATGTGCGCAAAAATACTGGAATACTAATAATATTAAATGTGCAAATTATTCTTTAAAATCAATGTGCAACATTGCAAAATGAAACCTAAATTCAGACTAGTCTCTCTTGTTTATATGTCTGTGTGTGAGTGTGTATACACCTCGGTATGTGTTTTTGTATATCTCTGTGTACATGTGTGCCTGTGTGAGTCTCTGTTTGTGTGTGCATGTGTGTTTGTGTCTGTGTGCATCAAGAGCCCGTATACATATATATATATATATATATATATATTACCTGTATATATATGTATGTGTCTGTATGTATATGTGTACATGTGTGTTTCTATATGTGTTTCTCTGTGTGTCCATGTGTCTGCAATATTTTTCTGTAAATATGTCTGCATGCATGTGTGCATATCTCTGTGTCTGTTTGTGTATACATCTGTGACTGTTATACCGCATGTGTGTATGACTGTGTGTCTATGTATATGACCATATGTGCCTGTGTTTATATCTCTGTATGTCTATGTACATATCTATTTGTTCTATTTGGGGTGTGCCTCTATATATGTCTGTGTCTCTGTGCATGTCTGTGTGTTTGTGTGTGACTGAGTGTGGCGCAAAGTGTGTGACTGTCTGTGTCTATGTATGTGTCCATATGTGTCTGTGTATACATCTGTGTGTGCATGTGTGTGTTTATGCATGTGCCTTGTGTGTCCGTGTGTGCAAATGTGTATGTGTATATGTTTATGTCTGTGCCGGGGCTGGAACGATAGCACAACGGTAGGGCGTTCGCCTTTCATGCGGCAGACCCGTGTTCAATTCCCTCGCCCCTCTCAGAGAGCCCAGCAAGCTACCGAGAGTATCACGCCACATGGCAGAGCTTGGCAAGCTACCCCTTGTGTATTTGGTGTATTGGATATGCCAAAAACAGTAACAATAAGTGTCACAATGAGAGATGTTACCGGTGCTGCTCAAAATGTCTGTGCAGAGGTTTTTGTGTATATCTGTGTGTCGTGTATGCATGTGTGTCTGTGTGTATCTGAGTATGTCAGTGTAATATCTGTATGCCTCTGTATATGCCTATCTCCACGTGCATATATGTGTTTGTGTATAAGTCTGTTTCTGTGTCTTTGTATGTGGGTGTGTGGCTAGTTATATGTCTGTACATACCTGTGTCTATCTACATACATGTCTCTGAGTATCTGTCCATGTGCATGTGTATCTGTGTCTCTGTAGGTTTTTCGTGATATTTCTTTGCTTGTCTTGTGAGTGCACGCGTCTGTGGGTCTATGCATATCTCTATGTGTGTCTATTTCTGTGTATTTGTGTGTGTCTCTGTGTTCTTGTGTGGACACTGTGTCTGTGTATGTCTATGTGTTTCTCTGTTTGTATGTCTGTTCATCTATGTGTGCTTGTGTATATGTCTGTTGTGTTTCTGTGTATATGACTTATGTGTATGTAGATGCAAGAGTTTGTGTATATGTCTATATGTTTGTATGTTTGTGTGTGTGTTCATGCCTTTACCTGGGTGTCTTTGTGTATATAAATCGATGTCTCCATGTGCATCTGTGTATAACTGTGTGTCTATAAATCTATGTATGTTTGTGTGAGCATATGTGTTGGTGTATGTGCGTGTCTGTGTGCATATTGGTGTCTCTGCTTATGTCTGTGTGTACATACAAGTGTTTTGTGTGTATGTTGTGTCTGTGTAAATTTAATGTGCATGTGTTTATATATCTCTATATATGTGTGCGTATAATGTTTGTGTCTCTGTATAAGTCTGTATCTGTCTTTGTGTATATATCTGTATGTGTCTGTGTGTATATTTTTGTGTATGTGTATATGTCTGTTTGCACATATCTGCATATGTGTCTACGTGTATGTCTGTGTGTATGTATGTCCCTATTTACAAGTGTGTGTAACCGTTGTCTGTATATATTTGTGTATCTATATTTGTGTCTTTGTTAATCTATATGACTTATGTGTACATGTGTGTTTCTGTACACAAGTCTGTATGTGTGTCTCAGTGTGTGCATGTAGGTATGTGTCCATGCATATGTCTGAGTGTGCATAAATGAGTTTGTGAATGTCTGCTTGTCTCTTTATATCTGTGTGTGCATATGTGTGGTCTCTGTGTATATGAGTGTGCCTGGGTGTATATCTGTGTGGATGTTTATATGTCTGTGGATGTCTGTGTCTGTATGTCTTCTTGTGTGCATTGTGTGTGTCAGTGTATGACTGTACATATCTGTGTCTGTGTAGATGCCTGTGCATGTCTCTATGTTTCTTTGTATATGTCTCTGAGTGTCTGTGTATGTGCGTGTGTGTGTACCTGTATGGGTCTGTGTATGTTTGTGTATGTCTCTGCATGTGCATATGTCTATGTCTATGTATCTATTTACGTATATTTGGTTTATTTGTGCTTGTGTGTGCACTGTGTCTGTGTCTCTGTGTATGTCTGTGTATACCTGTGTTTATGTCTGTGTTTGTGTCGAGATGTCCATGTATGTATCTTTGTGTGCGTTCATCTGTCTGTATGTCTATGTGTGTATGTGTTTCTGTGGGTCTGTATATGACCGTCTCTCTGTGTCTGTGTGTGCACATCTGTTCATCTGTGCTTACGTCTCTGGATTTGTATATCTGTGTGTCTCTGTGTGTTTTCATATATGTCTTTGAGCCAGTATGTTTGTGTGTGCACGTGTCTATGTAAATGGTATGTGTGTCTAAGTATATGACTGTATGTACCCGTGTGCACACTTGTGTCAGTGTAAATGTCTATAAATGTGTGCATACTTGTATCTGTGTGTATGTGTCCTTATATAGGTCTCCGTATGCATGTGGGTGTCTGCGTCAGTGTGCATCTATGTCAGTGTATATGTCTTGTGTTTGCACGTATACTGTGTCTAAATACACCTGTGTGCATTTGTGTCTGTGTGTAAGTCTATGTTTTCTGTGTATGTCTGTGTACATGTGTGTGCCTGTGTATGACTGTGTGCATGTGTGTTGTGTATATATGTCTATATCTGTATGTATATATCATTTGTGTGCATGTGTTTGTCTTTGTATACGCCTGCATGTCTGTGTGCACAAAGGTATGTCTGTATATGTGTATGTCTCTGTGTATGTGTCTGCACATCTGTTTAATGCATGTGTGTATTTGTATATATATCTGCATGTGAGTATATGTCTGTGTTTCTCTGTGTGTTCATGTGTCTGTGCATGTGTGTGCTGTATGTCTTAGTATATATCTGTGTGTCTCTGACCGTGGTTTGCACAAAAGTATGTTGTGTATATGTCTGTGTATTTATTCTGTATGTATATATGTATGTTACGTGTGCAGTTTTATATATCTGTGTGTTTATATATCTGTGTGTATATGTCTCTGTGTCTGTGTTTCTAAGTTTATGTCTATATGTAAACTGTGCTCTTGATGTCTCTGTGGAAGTTCATGTGGTTGACTCTGTGCATATACCATGTGTGTCTGTGTGTGATAGAATTATACATGGATGCATACACTTATGCACAAAAAGACACACAGACATACAGACTTGCACAAAAAGACATACAAATATGTCTGTGTATGCCTGTGAACATGTCCTTATTGTCTGTCTGTGTGCATGTGTGTATTTCTATGTGTCCATGTGGCTAAGTATAGTGTATCTGTCTCTGGGTTTCTGTGTATATGTCTGTCTGTGTCTGTGTTTCTGTACGTCTCTCTGTATGTGTCTCGGTGTCGCTGTCACTGTGTGCACATGCGTATCTGGGTATATATCTCTGTATCTGATTCTGTGTGTATATTTCTGTTCTGTGTATCTGCATATGTCTCTGTATACGTCCGTGTATATATATCTGTGTGTGGCTATGTGTGTCTCTGCATACGTCTATTGTGTCTGTGTGCATGGTTGTGTGTATCCTTGTATATCTGTGTTTATCAGCATGTCTTTTTGTGCATGAATGTATGCATCTGTGTATAATTCTGTGTATGTGTTTGTGTATATGTCTATATGTGTGTATCTGTGTCTAAGTGTTTCCACATATGTCTATATGTGTCTGGCACATCTGTGTGTGGCTATCTATATGTCTCTGTGCATATCAATTTTCTATCTCTGTGTGCATGTTTTAAGCCTGTGTATAGTTTCATGTTGTAACTGTGCTGAATGTGGGAGTGTATCTGTGTATGTCTGCGTGAGTCTGTCTATCTCTGTGCATGTGTGTGTCTTTATGTAAGTCTTTGTGTGTCTATCTGTGCATGCATTGGGTGTGTCTTGGTATATGTCTAGTGTGTGTCTATGTTTCTATGTTTGTCTGTGGATGTCTAGGTGTGTGCTTCTGTGTGAACTGTGTCTCTGTATGTCCGTGTGGGTCTCTGTGTATAGATGTCTGTGTGCCTTTGTATATGTCTCTGTGTCTGTCTCCTTTTGTATATATCTGTGTTTGTATCTGTCTGTATGTCTGTATATGTATCTGTATGTCTGTTCATCGTCTGTATGTCTATGCAAATATCTATGTGTCTCTGTATATGACTGTATTTGTGTCTGTGGATATGCCTGTGTAGGTCTCCTATATGCACTTGGGTGTGTGTCTTGTATACAGGTCTCTGTGTGCATAAATATGTGCATAAGTGTGCATACGTGTTTTCATCTGTTTATGTCCCTGTGTTTGTATGTCTGTGTATGTGTGCTTTTGTGTAAATGTCTGTATCAGTATGTTTGTGTATGTGTGAATGTCTGTGTGTGGCTATGTATATGTCTGTGTCTCTGTGTATGCATCTATCTCTGAGTCTATGTGTGTTTGTGTCTCTGTATCTGTGTATATGTCTGTGTGTGCATGCATGTGTATCTGTGTATATGTCTATGTGTCTATGTGTGTCGGTGTATATGCCTATGTGTATATCTGTGTGCATGTGTCTTTATATGTCTGTGTCTCTGTATGTCTATGTCACATATGCATCAGTGTCAGTCAGTGTATGTCTGTGTTTGCTCTTGTACATTTTCTGTAAATATGTTGTGTGTATCTGTATGTGTGTATGTAAATCTGTCCGTCGTCTCTGTGTTTTTGTGCACATGTGTCTGTGTCTCTGTGTGTATTTGTGGTGTGTGTATATTTCTGTGTGCCTCTATCTGCATATGTCTGTGAGCATGTATGTGTCTCTGTATGTGTCTGTGTGTATGCAAGGGCATGACTCTGTATGTGAGTCTCTGGTTCTATGTCTGTAAATCTGTGTAGTATTTATGTATCTGTGTATATATCTGCATGTGAGTGTTTTGTGTACTGTTCATGTGTCTCTGTGCATGTCTGTTGTGTGTCTATGTATATATCTTGTGTGTCTCTATGTCTATGTATATGTTTGCGTGCTTTTGTCTTTGTGTGTGCCTCCCTGTGTCAGTGGGTGCACATGTGTATGTGTTGTGTTATGTTTGTGTATGTCTAATTCTGCATGTATATGTCTGCTGTATATGTGCATGTTTGTTTCTGTATCAGTGTATATATGTGTGTCTGTGTATGTTTGTGTGCCCACAGGTGCATCTCTGAATATCTATCTGTGCCTGAGTGTTTGCCTGTGCATATGTCTTTACTGTCTGTACACATACTTATGTGTCTCTGTATGTATTTACACACAGACACACACAAACCACTATAGTGTGTGTCTGTGTGTCTCTGTATGTCTGTTTGTCTGTATGCGTTCATGTGTGTCTAGATATGTCTGTGTGTCTGATTCTGTATCTGTCTCTTCTGTGTGACTGTATGTGTGTGTCTCTGTGTATGTCTGTGGTATCTGTGTGCATGTTTATGTCTGTTTATATATCTGTGTGTCTGCATGTCTTTTTCTGTGTAAGCATAGCCATTTGTGTATAATTCTGTGTATGTTGTGTGTGTCTGTGTCTGTGTGTATCTGTATGTGCAGTATAAGTGTGCATCTGTATATGTCTGTGTATATGTGTTTGCATGCATGTGTGTATGGCTGTCTACAGTTCTATGTGTAGCTCTGAATAGATCAATTTTTATGTATCAATGTTGTAAGTGTGTGTAAGTACAAGTTATGACACTGCTACATGAGGGTGCCTGTGAGTATCTATGTCTACTTATGTGTGTGCCTTTATATATGTCTGTTGTATCTGTATATGCTCTGGTTGTGTCTGTGTATATGCCTATGTCTCTGTGTGCTTGTGTGTGTGCATGTCTGTGTGTCTCTGTATATGTCTATGTCTGAGCTTGTGCACGTTGTGAGTCTCTGTATAAGTTTGTTTTATGACTGCTGCTTATGCATGTTGTCTGTGTATATGCCTGTGTGAGTCTGTGCGTTTCTTTGCATATGCCTGTGTATCTGTGTGTGCATTGGGTGATTCAGTGTGCATATCTGTGTATCTCTGTGTATCTTTCTATATATCTGTGTATATGTGTGTGTGCTTGTGTGTGTCTGTATATACGCTTATGTGTCTTTGTACATAGCTCTTTGTCTTTGGGTTTGTTTCTGTGTGTCAATGTGTGGACGTTTGTGTCTCTGTATATGTTTGCGTGCCTGCATATGCACGTGTCTCTGTATATTTGCACATGTGTTTGTGTGTATGTGTGTGTCTATATATATTTCCATGTCTGTTTCTGTTTGAATGTGCACACGTTGTGAGTCTGTGTATAAGACCCTGTTGTGACTTATTGCATGTGGGTATGACTCCATGTATATATCTGAGTCTGTGTGTGTCTCTGTTTGTGCACGTGTGTCTTTGCATATGCTTGAGTGATTCTGTGTGTGCACTGGGTTTGTCTCTATTAATTTACTGTGTGTCTTCTATTCACAAAAGAGGGAGGAAGGACAAACCAATGTTATCCTACATGTGTCTATATGTCTGTGTCTCTGTATATGAATGTGTGGGCTTGCGGTCGCATGTGTGTGTCTGTGTATGTTTGTGTCTATGTGTCTCTGTGTCAGAATGTGCACATTTGTCTATGAATTTCTGTGTATGTCTGTGTGCGCATGTGTGTAACAGTATCTATGTGGGTGTGTCTGTATATGTCTGTGTCTGTGTGTGCGCATGTTATCTGTGTATAAGACCGAGTTGTGTATTGCATGTGTGTCCGTGTATATGTGAGTCTGTGTGTGATTATGTGTATGGCTTCGCATATGCCTGTCTATATATCTGTGTGTGCACTGTGTATACCTGTGTATATATATTTGTGTCAATGTCTGTGTCTGTGTGTGCGCATGTTATCTGTGTATAAGACCGAGTTGTGTATTGCATGTGTGTCCGTGTATATTTGAGTCTGTGTGTGATTATGTGATGGCTTCGCATATGCCTGTCTATATATCTGTGTGTGCACTGTGTATACCTGTGTATATATATTTGTGTCAATGTCTGTGTCTGTGTATATGTGTGTACTTGTGTCTGTGCATGGTCTGCGTATATAGCTGTGCCTCTGCATATATCATGGTGTCTCTATGTATATATGTGTGTGAATTTGTGTTTGTGTCTGTGTTTCAGTATTTGTGCATGTGTGTTTACATGTCTGTGTGTTTACAAATGTGTGGCTTGTATATTTCTTTGTATGCCTATATGAGTCTATCTATGCATGCTGTGAGTCTGTATAAGTCCGTGTTGTTACTCTGTTGTAGTGGGTGTATGTCTGTGTGTCTGTCTTCACATATGACTGTGTATTTGTGTGTGCATTGGGGGTTTCCATGTATATATTTGCATGTCTGTGTGTTTCTATGTCTATGTCTGTGTCTATCTGTGTATACATCTGTGTGCTTGTATGTTTGCATATGTTTGTCTATGTATATGCCTGTATATGTTACTGTCATTGTGGTTGTGAGTCTATGTATATGTGTAGTGTCTGTAAGTATGTCTGCGTTTTGGGAGTCTATGAGACTGCCAGTGTATGTGTATGTGTCTCTATACATATGTGTCTGTGTGTATATAGTCATTGTATATGTATGTGTCTGCACATGTGTCTGTAAACATGTATGTGACTATATATGTCGTGTGTGCATGTTGTGATTGTGGTAGAAGTTCGTTTTGTGACGGTGTTGCATTTGAATGTGTGTGTATATGTCTGTGTCAGCCTGTATTTCTGTGTGTGATTATGTGTATGTCTTGGTATAGTCCTGTGTAGAGATCTGTGTTTGCATTAGATGCATTTATGGATACGTTGTATGTCTAAGTCTGTGTGTGTCTGTGTATGTCTGTGTTCTTGTGTGTGTGCACATGTGTCTGTGTATGGCCTGTGTCTCCATATATGTATCACTGTGTCCATCAATGTCTCTGTGCGTAGTGGTGTGCACAAGTGTCTGCGTACACATCTGTGTGTGCAAACATTTCTGTGAACATACGTGCAGCTGTTTATATATCTGTGCGTCTATGTATATGTCTCTGTGTGTGGCAGAGAATGTTGTGATTCTGTGTATAAGTCCGTATTGTGACTGTGTTATAGGAGAGTATGTCTGTGTATATGTCTGTGAGTATGTGTGAATCTGTGGGAATGAATATGTGTGTCCTGGTATATGTCTATGTGTATCTGTGTGTGCACTGGATGTGTGTTTAAATATATTTGTGTGTTGTCTATATATTAGTGTTTCAGTGCATATGTCTATGTGGGTCTGTGTATATGTCTGTGTCAATATATCTATGTATATATGTGTGTGATTTTGAATCTTTGTATATATCTGTGTGAATTTGTGTGTCGTGTTGTGTGAGCATATACATATCTGCATAGTGTGTATGTATATGTATATGCGCTTATCTGTGAGCATGTGTACATCTTTGTAATGTCTGTGTATACCTCTCCATGTTTCTGTGTGTCTGAGTGCACGCACGTGTTTGTGTCTTTGTATATGCCTATGTATCTGTATGTTCATAGGGTGTGTCTGTGTATATATAGATATAATTGTGCATCATTCTATATGTCTAACTCTATGTATATCTCTATCATTGTCTCTGTGTGTTTATGTATGCATGTGCGTGCCTTTGTTTCTATGTGTATCTGCATATACCTTGTGTTTGTATGTTTCTGTGTGAGTTTGTACCATGTATGTGTTGTATATGTTTGTGTGTATCTATATATGTCTGTGTGTAAATATGTCTGCACATGGGTCTGTGTCTATGAATATGTCTGTAAGTGTCTGTGTGAAATTATGTATGTCTTGGTATATGTCTCTGTGTATATCTGTGTGCACTGGGTGTGTCTTTGTATATATATTGTATGTCTATTTGTGTTTGTGTATATATGTGTATATGTCATGTGTGCCATGTGTGCACACATGTGTCATCTCTGTGAGTCTGTGTATATGTCTGATTATGTCTGTCTTATGCCTGTGTATATATATTTGTGTCTTTGTGTGTGTATGTCTGTGTGTCTGTCTGTGTACGCATGTGTGTCTATGTATATGCCTGTGTGTGCATATGTTTCTGCACGTGTATCTGTTTATATGTATGAGTCTGTGATTATGTGTCTTTGCATATGCATATGTGTTTACCAGTGTAATCACTGGGTGTCTGAGTATATTTCTGTGACTATGTCCATGTCCGTGTCTCTGTATGTCTGTGTATATGTGTACATCTATGTCGCTATATCTGCGCATACATATAAATATATATGTTTCTACTGTGTATATGTGTCTTTGTGTGCCTTTGTGTCTGTCAGAGTGCATGCATATGTGTATGGATGTCTATGTCTGTGTATGTCTATTTTTGTCTGTGTGTGTGCATGTTGTGAGTCCATGCAAAAATGTTTTAATGTGTGGCATGTGTCTGTGTGAGTCTGTTTATCTGTGTGTGACTTTGTGTGTTTCTTGGCATATGTCTGTGTGTACCTCTGTGTGCATGTGTCAGCGCATATGTGTGTGTCTGTGTTCATGTCTGTCTGTGCTCATATTGTGAGTCAGTGTATAAGACCATGTTGTGATTGTTTTGCATGTGGGTGTGTGTCTATGTATGTGCCTGTGTGATACTATGTGTATATATCTGTCAATGCGTGATAATGTGTGTATTGGTATTATGGTTACGTATCTGTGTATACAATGGGTGTGCTTGTGTGTACATATTAGTGCATATATATATGCCTGTATGTCTGTGTATATATATGTGCGTATCCATGTCATTGTCTTTCAATCTATGTATATGTGTCTGTCTATGACTCTGTATATGTGTCCATCTTTGTCTCTATATTGGTGTTAATGTGCACATGTGTTTCTATGCATCTGTGCGTGCACATATGTTGGTGTGTACATGTTGGTGTGCATGTGTATGTGGCAGTGCATGTCTGTGTGTGACTGTATATATCTGTTTGTATATATCTGTGTATATATCTGTGTCTGTGCACATGCATGTTGTGAGTCTGTGCACAAGTCCGTGTTGTGACTGGGTGCCATGGGAGTGTGTATGCATTTATGTCCTTGTCTTTGTGTCTCTGTGTTGGTGTGTGCGTGTGTGTTTCTGTGCATGTCTGTGTGCATGTGTGTGTCTGTGTTTATGTCTGTGTGCACATGTGTTGCTGCGCATGTGTATGTGGCTATGTCTCTGTGTGTCTGTGTATATGTTTTTGTGTTTCTGTGTGTTCATGTTGTGAGTCTGTGCATAAGTCCATGCTGTGACTGTCTGGTATAAGAGTGTATCTGTGTATACGTCTGTCTGAGTCTCCGTGTGTATCTGTTTGTCATTATGTCTCTTAATATGCCTGTTTTTCTTTGTGTGCATTAGGTATGTACTTGTCTATGTGTGGTTCTGTGTCTATGTCATTGTGTCTGGGAGTCAATGTGGATATGTATGTCTTTTTGTCTGTGTGTGTATGTCCGAGTGTGTCTTTATGTGTCTCGGTCTCCATGTGTCAGTTTGTACTCATGTGTCTGTATATGCAATTCTGTTTTTCTGTGTATATAACTGTGTATGCATATGTGTCTATACATGTGTCTGTGCATATGTCTATTTGTCTATACACATGTTGAGAGTATATATCTCTACTTATGTGTATGTGGTAGTTATGTGTATGTGGATGTGTCTATGTGTGTCAGTGAATATTTCTGTGTATGTCTTCCTGTGTCTATGTGTCTGTGTCAGTGTGTGTGCATGTATGTCTTTGTGCCTCTGTGTGTGCATGTGTTTCTGTGAATACACCTCTGTGCATACACATCTGTCTGTGTGCCATGTGCCTGTGTATAAGTCTGTGTCTGTGTATATATGATTGTGCCTGTGTGTGCATCTGTGTCTGTGTATATGTATGCGTTTGTGTATGTATGCACATGTGTGTGTCAGTGTGTGTGCATGTGGATGTGTGTTTGTGTTTTTCTCTCCGTTACTGTGACTATATATATGTATATATACACATATATGTGTGGGTGAGCATGTTTGTCTACATATATGTCTGGTGTGTCTGTGTATGTATGTGTATTGATCTGTAGGTGCCATCTATGTACATGTCTGTGTGCATTTCTGTGTAACTATCCATATATCTCTGTGTCTATGTGCATATTTGTGTCTGTGTATTCATGTCTGTGTGTATGTATCTCAGTGTTTGTGTGTACATTATTTTCTCAGTGTATATGTCTGTCAGTGTGTATGTGTGCATGCATATGTATGTATGTGTATGTCTCTATGTGTATCTCTGTGTCTGTATGGCAATATGTCTGTGTGCCTATGTCTGCATGTTTGTTTATATCTGGGTATATTTCTGTGTTTTTGTGTGTATCTGTCAATGTATATTTGTTATGGGTCTCTGTGAGTACAATTGTATTTGTGTCTGTGTATAGATCTTTCTTTGTGTACATCTATTTGTGTGTTTATGTCTTTGTATCATGTCTATATGTCTGTGTGCATGTATGGTTACTACGTTTGTCTGTGTGTGTGTTTGTGTTTCTGTGTGTGCATTTATGTGTCTGTGTGTGCATGTGTTTTTCTGTGCAATTGTCTGTGTATATGTGTATATCTGTGTGTTCTTGTGTCCGTTTATGTGTGCCTCTGCGTGTGTATATGTGCTTCTATATATATCTGTCTGTATATGTATGTTTCATAGTGCGTGTCTCTCTGTGTGCATGTGTCACTGTATATGTATGTGTATGTGTGTGGCTGTGTATGTGTTTATGTGTTTGTGTCTGTGTGTGCATGTGTGTGCATGTGTATCTGTGTGTCTGTCTCGTGTATGAGGTGTATGTGCCTCTGTATATATCTGTGTATCTGTGTGTATGCTATGTCTGTGCTTTCTGTCTGTGTATCTGTGTATGCATGTGTTTGTTTCTGTGTATATGTCTGTGTCTGTCTGTGTGGTTTCTGTGTTCTGTCTATGTCTTGATGTATGTCTGTGGCTATGTGTGTGGGAAGAGGGTGAGCAAGTCTGTACACTCTCTGCAGAGTCCCCAGAGCGGGGCAGAGAGGTGGTGTGGTCAGTGTTCTCCAGTCAGAGATGCAAATGGACAGAGGGTGCGGACACTGTCCCCCAGCTTACCAGCAGCACAGACACGGTGCCAGGGCTGGGTTCCACCACACATGTGTGTTCCAGGGCTGCTGTGCTGGTCCTTTGGACGATGACAGCACAACCTTCATCAATGCGGCTCAGGAAACACCAGCACCTGCATGCAGAGGGCAAGGCCTGAGGGGCTGCACCCCTTCCTCCCTGTATGGGACACAGTGAGTCTCTGTATATATCTGTACTTTGTCTTTGTGTGTTCATCTGAGTATGTCTTTGAGTATGTCTGTATGTACATGTGTGTGTCTGTGCATGTTTGTGTGTGCTCATGCAGTGTCTTTGTCTCTGTCTATGTATATGTGTGTGTCTGTGTGATCATGTCTATGTGTCTATGTATATATCTGCATGTCTGTGTGTCTCCGTATGTGTATGTCTCTGTGCATATGTTGTCTGTGAATATGTCTATTACTTTGTATGTGTCTATATGTCTGTGCATATGTATGTGTTGTCTAAGTGTGCAGTTTCCATCTCTTTATGAATGTATATCTGTGTATAAATATCTGTGTGTATGTGCATGTGTCTGTGTGTCCAGGTAAATATTTGTGTCTTTGTGTTCATTCGTGTATATCTGTACGTCTTCGTGAGTGTGTCTCTGTTTCCATGGTTAGCTGTGTGTCAGTGAATGTGTGTGTGTCTCTGTATATTTCTGTCAGAGTAAGTGTGTATGTCTGATGTTTGCACATGTGTGTGCATGAAGGTGTGCTGTGTATATGTCTGTGTGTAAATGTGTGTCTGTGTATGTTTGTGTGTCTGTATAAATCTATGTCTTGTATTTACACTATTTATGGCTGCATATATATCTGTGTGCCTCTATATGTGTGCATGTGTGTCTAAATCTGTGTATTTGTCTGTTGTACATGTATGTCTATATCTGTAAATGTATGTTTCTGTGTTTACATTTGTGTGCCTGTGCACCTGTGTGTTTGTGCATGTTTTGTGTGTCTGTGTGTATGTGTGTATCCGTGGATAAGTCTGTGTGTCTGTGTGTGCATTTGTGTGCCTGTTTATAAGTCTGTGTGAATGTCTGTGTCTGTAAATGTCTGTGTGTACATGTATGTTGCTGTGAATTTTTCTGTGTGTCTCTGTGCATTCCTATCTCTGTATACATGTGGTAGTCTGTGTAAATGTGTGTCTACATGTGTCTCTGTGCATGTCTCTATAAATCTTTGCATTTCTGTGCGTGCAAGTGGGTATGTTCATATGTCTGCCTCTTTGTGTGCATGTATTTGTGTACATCTGTGTCTATAAGTCTATGTCTGTATATGTGTGCTCACAAGTGTGTCTTTGTGAGCATGTACATATTTGTGCCAATGTCTTTGTTGTCTGTGTATCTGTATTTACCTGTGTCTCATTCTCTCATATTGTGTGTGTTGTGTGAGTGCATGTGCACATCTGTGTATATGTCTCTGGGTTTCTGTGTGTATACATCTGTGTGTACATGTGTGTACATGTGTGTGTCTCTGAATACATTTGTGTGTCCTCGTGTGGGTGGGGATGTTTCTGCGTGTCTCTAGGTGCCTCTGCGTGTATATGTGCATTTCTGCATACAGGTGTGTGGTGTGTATCTGTATGTCTGTGTGAGTCTGTCTGCATGTGGGTATATGTGAGTCTCTGCATATGTGTGTATGTCTGTGTATATGTCTGTGTCTTTGTGTAGATCCCTCCGTATGCCTACCTAGATGCATGTGTATGTTTAAATGGGTGTGCTCACACGGGAGTGTCTTTAGTCTGTGTGTGCATTGGTGTCTGCTTGTGTGTATCTCTGCATGTTCATGTCTCTGTGTGCATGCGTGTGGCTATCTATATTTCTATGTGTGCATTTCTGTGCACGTGTGTATATGCATCTGTGTGAATCTGTGTACACTTGTCTTTGTATATGTCTATGTGAGTCTCTGTGTATATCTATGTGTGCATATGATTGTCTTCCTATATGACTGTAGATTTGTGTGTGCATCGGATGTATCTATATCTGTGTGTCTGTGCATTTCTGTGTCCATGTATGTGTCCCTGTATGTTTGTGTGAATCTGTGTGTGCACGTAATATTTGTCTGTTTCTCTTACTTTGTGCATGTGTATGTGTCTATGTATATGGCTGTGGATATATGTATATATGTGTGTGTCTGTGTATGTCTGCATGTGTCTGTATATGTCTGCATGTGTCTGTGTGCATATATGTGCACATTTTCTGTCTCTACATGTGTGTCAGTGCATGTGCTTTTGTGTGACTGTGTTCACATGTTTCGATGTACACATTTGTATGTATGTTATGTATATATCTACATACATATATACATGTATGCATATATGTCTGAGTCTGGATGGACAGACGAACAGGCTGACAGATGGACGGACAGACAGGCAGGCAGACAGACAGGCAAAGACTATACTGCCTATATGTATGTGTGTCTATGTTTTGTGTGTTTGCATGTGTCTGTGTGTCTATGTATATATTCATGTGTTTCTCTGTGTCTGTTTCTGTGTATATGCATGTATGTATGATTGTGTACCTGTCTATGTATATATCTGTATGTCTGTGTGTGCACATGTGTGTAAGTCTGTGTACGTTTGTTGTGTCTCTTTGTGTGCATGTGGCTGTGTATATAGTCAGTGTGTGTCTCTATGTGTACACTGGGTATGCATCTGTGTACATGTCTGTGTGTATCCGTGTGTCTTCTGTGTGTGTTTAGGCCTTGCGTGTGTCTGTGTGTATCTGTGTGTCTCTCTGTGTTTATATTTATGTGAGTGCATGTGTGCTCATTGTGTGTTTCTGTCATATGTCTGTGTCTCTCTGTGTATGTGTGAAAATGGGTATGTTTATGTCTATTTGTATTTAGTCTGTGTATAAAGGGTAATGTCTGCGTATACCTGTGTGTGTCTCTGAGTATATGTCTCTGTGTGTGCATGTGCACCTGTGTGTCTGTCTCAATGTGTTTCTACATAGATGTCTGTTGTGTCTGTCAATATGTGTATGTCTTTATATATGTCAGTGTATACAAGTAGATAAAAATTTCTATGTGTATCCATCGATATATCTGTGTGTCCTGAATATGTGGGTGTTTCATGTGCAGGTATGTATCTGTGTGTTTCTCTGTGTTGTGCATGTGTATGTATGTATCTATAAATGTCTGTGTCTTTTTGTGAATCTGTGTGTCTGTTTGTGTGTCTGTGTGACTGTATCAGTGTATCAATGTATATATGTGTGTCTTTGTGTCTTATGTGTGAGCAAACTCCTGTTTCTGTGTTTATGTCTGTTGTTTCTGTATGTGCATGTGGTTGTGTGTCTATGTACACATTTGTGTGCCTGTAATATGTTTTCTATATATATCTATGTATGTATCTGTGTGTGTCTATATTTGTGTCTGTATATATATGTGTGTTTCTGTGTGTCTTTGTGCATGTATTTCTCTGTATATATTGGTGTATCTGAGTGTTTATCAGTGTGCGTACATGTATGTGTGTGTCTGTGTATGTTTCTGTATGTGCATATGTGTATTTTATTCAATCTGTGTGTGTCTGGATATATCTATGTTTCTCTGTGTATTTATGTGTATATATCTCTGTGTGTGCCTGTTTTTGTATCTGTACATTCGTGTATGTGTCTGTGAATTTATGTATATGTTTACGTGTGCCTGTGTATATGTCTGTGTCTACATATATATCTATGTGCCTCTGTGTCTCTGGGTGTGCACATGTGTCTTTGTAGGTACGTATGTATGTCAGTGTTTGTGTGTGCATGGTTCTCTGTGAATGTATATATACTCTAAGTCTGTACATATGTAAATCTGTTATGTCTGTGTATCTATGTGTGTGCATGTATGTGTATCTGTGTATGTTTCTGTGTATACATGTGTTTTTTATGTGTCTTTGTGCCTATCTGTGTGCATGTGTATCTGTGTGTATCTGTATATATCTGAATGTCTGTTTATAAGTTCGTGAGTGTATTTTTGCCTGTGTATAAGTCTGAGTCTGCCTATATGTCTGTATCTGTCCTTACGTCTGTGGTGTAAGTTGTGCATGTGTGTCTGTTTATATGTGGAGTGTGTATCTGTGAGGCATGTGTGTCTGTGTATGTGTGTGTATGTTTCTCTGTGTGAGTTTGTATGTCTTGTGTGTGCATGGGTGTTGATCAATGTATATGTCTGGGTATAAGTCTGTGTGTGCATGCATGTCTATATAAATATATGTGCACATGTATGTATGTCTCTATGCATACAGGTGTATAGTTTCAGTGTGTATCTCTGTGAGCATGTGTATGTTCTCCTTGTAAATGTGTGCATGTATATGCATCTATGTGTGTCTCTGTATATGTCTATGTACCTGTGTGTATGTCTGCTTGTGTGCACTGTGTTGGTATACGTTTATATATATACCTCTGGTCTATGTATATGTCTGTGCATGTCTCTCTCTCTGTCTTAGTATATATTCCTGAGTGGCTCTCTATGTGCATGTGTGCGTATCTATTGTGTCTTATATATTTTGTATGTCTATCCTTGTCTGTGTGTGCATGTGTCTGTGTGTATAGATTTATCTGTGTGTGTCTGTTTCTCTAAGCATATTTGTGTGTCTCTTCTTGTGTGGGCACTATCTGTATGTCTGTTTCTCTGTGTGTATATGTCTATGTGTGCCTCTTTATGTCTGCTTCTGAGTGTGCATATGTCTGTTTGTGCCCATGTATATGTTTTTGTGTGCATTTGTGTGTCTCTGTATATGTACGAGTTTATTGGTTTGTAGATTTCTTCTGTCTGTGTGTATATGTTTGGGTGTCTGTATATTCCTCTGTTTATGCGTATGTGTATGTCTGTGTGTGTCTCTTAATAATGCTGTGTCTGTGTAAGCCTCTGTGTGTATGAATGAATTTGAATATATGTCTGTGTGTGTCTTTGTGTATATGTCTGTCTCTGTGTTTGCATGTTTGTCTGTGAATGTGTGTATCTATGCAACTATATCTTTGGGGGTGTACCTGTGTGTATCTGTAAATGCCTGTGTGTGTCTATGTATACACATGTATGACAGTGTGTGTATCTATGAATCTATTTACGTGTTTGTGTGTGCATCTGTGTGTGAATGTGGGTGTGTGTCTGTATATATGTCTGTGTTTTGTGTGTGTACATGTCTCTGTGTGTCTGTATATGTCTGTGTGTCTGTGCATGGGTCTATATATTGGTGTATGCATGTATGTGGGCTGTGTATGCTGTGTCTATATATATCTGTATATATCTTATTGTGTCTGTATATGTCTCTGCATATGTGTGTGCATCTGTCTGTATAAATCCATGCATATTTGTGTGTGCGCCTCTATGTCTGTGTGTGTCTGTCTGCATGTCTATGTGTGTGCAAGTCTGTGTGTACATGTGTACATGCCTGTGAATGTACATTTCTTTTTGTCTATATGTCTCGATGTTGTATGTGCATATGCTGGTGTGTATCTGAATGTGCATGTAGGTGTATGTCTACATAGGTGTCTGTGTTGTATGTGTGTATCTATCTGTCTAGTTTCATATCTGTATGTTTCTGTGTGTCTGTGTACAGGTCTGTGTCTTTCTCTATACCTGTTAATGTGTCCTGTGTACATGTCTATTTGTACAACGTGTGTTTCTGTTTATGTCTTTGTGTTTGTGTAAGCATTAGGTATGTGTCTGTGTGCATGTCTGTGTTTCTGAGTGTATGTCTTGTGTGCATGTCCTGTCTGTATGTCTGTGGTGAATGTGTGTGCGCATGAGAGTGTTTTTGTGTATACCAAAGGGTGTGTATTTTTGTATGCATTTGTGTATGTATATGTCTGTGAGCCTGTGTGTGTCTGAGTCTATTTGACTATATGTCTGTAATTTTGTCAAAGTTTATCTGTGTGTCTAAGTGCACGTCTTGTGTCTGTGCATTTCTATGTATATGGTCCTGTGTTTGGGTATATGTTTGTATGTTCGTGTGTGTATGTCGATACGTGCAGGTTCGTTTGTATACCAATGTGTGTGTGTTTCTATGTATATGCCAAAGTGTCTGTGTGTGTGCTAGTATGTATGTCTGGGTCTGGGTCTATGTCTGGACTCTCTATGCGTCTATGTCATTGTGTCTGTGTGTTTATAAATATCTGTGTGCGCACGTGTGTGTAATAGTGTATAAATCTGTGTGCAGGTGTGTGCATGTATGTACCTCTGAATACATGTTTGTCTTTGTATATATCTGTGTTTGTCTATCTGTATATATTTCATCTGTTTCTGAGCATGTATGTGACCAAGTATGTCTGTGTGTGTTTGTGTATATATATACATATATATATGTCTGTGTGTCTTTATATATATATATGTTTGTGTATCTGTATATATTTCATCCATTTGTAAACATGTATATAACTGAGTATGTCTGTGTGTCTCTGTTTGTATATATCTGTGTGTCTTTGTATATGTCTGTGTGTACAGATTTGTTAGTGTCCGTGTATACGTCAGTATGTGTGTCTTTGTGCAGAGACCTCTCTGTACAGGTCTCTGTGTGTGCACATGTTGATCTTTTATGTGTGCATGTCCCTGTATGTCCATGTGAGTGTCTCTGTATATGTCTGTGTGTTTGTGTGTTTCTGCATATGTTTCCTGTGTGCATGTGTCTGTGTATGTCTCTTTGTGTCTGTGTATCTATTTGTCTCTGTATTTGTATGTTGTGTCTGTGCATATATGTGAAACTGTGATTGTCTGTGTGTACCTGTGTGCTATATTTGTATCTGTGTATATTTCTCTGTGCAGCTTTCGTGTGTATGTCTCTGTCTGCGTATGCATGTTTATGTCTGTGAATAAATGTATCTCTAGGCATTGTTTGGGTGTCTGAGTATACGAATGTGTGTATCTGTGTGTCTTTGTGTATGTATATGTATGTTAGGTGTGGATGTGCATGTGTATAGTTCTAGTGTGTCTGTGTGTGCATGTGTGTTGGTATGTCTGAGTGTCTGTGTTTATAACTGTGCATGTGAGCGCATGTTTCTATCTATATGCATGTATATGTGTCTATGTATAAATCTGTGTGCACCTGTGTCTCTGTATATATCTCCCTTGTGTCTATGTTTCAGTATGTCTGTGTGGGCATGTGTCTGTGTATATATCTATGTTTGTCTGTATATATGTCTGTGTTTATATACTTCTGTATTCAAATGTATGTGCATATGTGTGCCTGTGTATATGTTTATGTAAGTGTGCATGTGTATGTGTCTGTGTGTATACGTACATGTGTCTCTGTGTTCACATGTGTTTTTCTATATATACATCTGTGTGGTATAGGACTGTTGTGTATATGTATACATGCATTTTTGTGTATCTGCATATATGTGGGTATGTGTCTGTTTGTATGTATATATTTTTGTGTATCTCTGTCTTTGTATATGTCTATTTCTGTGCCTCTGTGTTCGCATGTGGGCATGTCCATATTTGCCTATGCCGTTGTCTGTGCCTCTTGGTGTGCATTTGTGTCTCTGTATCAGTCTATATGTGTATGAGATGTGTGTATATGTGTATATACACAGATGTCTGTATATCTCTACGCTATCTGTGTGTATACATGTATCTGTGCATATAATTATCTCTCTGCGTGAATGTGCATGTGCTTCTATGTCCATATATCTATCTCTGTGTATGCATATCTGTGTGAGCCTGAGTCTAATTTATATCTCTTTGTTTCTTGCTCTGTGTGTATGTTTCTTTGATTGCATTTTTCTGTGTGTCTGGGTATATGCCTATGTGTGCTCATGTGTGTTTGTATGTGAGTCTCTGTGTGTGTCTGTGCATATATCTGTGATTATCTCTGTGTATGTAGTCTGTATCCTTCTGTACATGTGTGTGTCTGTGAATGTTTCTGTGTATCTGTGTCTGCATGTGTCTTTGTATATATTTGTGTATTTGTGTGTCTGTATACATGGCTGTATATATGTAATTCTGTGTGTGCATGTGTGTGTCTGTGTATATGTTTTTGTCTATGTATATGTCTGCGTGCATGTCTGTGTGTGCAAGTCTGTGTGTCCAATCATATGTTGTTTTGTGTCTGATGTTTCTGTGTCTATGTACATATGTGTGTCTTTGTATATCTGTGTATATGTTGTGTGTGCCTGTGTGCATGTGTGTATGTATATGTTGGGTGCATGTGTTGAGTTATTGTGTGTCTGTGTTTCTCTCCATATATGTCTATGTATATGTCTGTGTGTCTGCATATATCTGTGTCTCTGTGCAAGTTTCTGTGTATGTCTGTGTCTCTGTGTATGTATGTCTATGTGTGTACATATGTATATACATATAAAATCTATATACGTCTCTGTGTCTATGTGTGTACCTGTTTTTATGTCATTCTGTGTCTGCATGTATATCTATGTGTATGTCTGTTTATGTATATATCTGTGTCTGAGTGTATGTCACAAACAAACACGTGTTTGTGTGCACGTGTGTGTCTGTGATGATGTCTGTGTTTATTTGCATATGTAGGTGTGCATGTGTCTCATATACATCTGTGTAAATGTCTCTGTGTCTCTCTGTGCATGTTCCTGTGTGGTCTATGCATATATCTATGTTCTTTTTGTTTGCATATGTCTGTGTGTCTGTATGCATGTGTGTGAGTATGCATGCCTGTGTGTCTATATATATGTCTACATGTGTCTCTGATTCTTTTTGCATGTCTCTAAATGTCTCTGTGTGGCTATGTATATGTCTATGTCCATACATCTGTGTGTGCACATCTGAGTGTCTCTGTACATGTCTGTGTGTTTCTCTGTATGTGTCTCAGTGTGGAAGCACTTACCTGCATCTCTGTAAGTGCATGTATATGTGTGAGTCTTTGTATATGTATACGTCTGTATGTGTCTGCTTATGAATATGTCCATATTGTCTGTGTATATTGTACATAGGTGTGTCTGTGTGCTTTAGTATGTCTCTGTATCTGTGTGTGCATGTGTGTCTCTGCATATTGTAGTGTATGTCTATATAACAATGAGTATGCGTGTCTAAGTGTCTGTGTCTGTATCTCCGTGTCTGTGTATGTCTGTGTATGCATGTGTCTCTGTTGTTAGTTCATGTGTGTCTGTGCATATGTCTGTGTGTCTGTGCATGTCAATGTCATGTGGGCAAGTATGTGTCTGTATATGTTGTGTATCTGTATCTGTGTGTTAGAGTGTCTTTATATATGTCTGTGTGAACATGTATGTCTCTGTGTAAATGTCTGTGTGCCTGGGTATATGAATATGTGTGCATGTGTTTTTGTGTGTCTATGCTATGCACATGTCTCTGTGCATCTATGTTTCTATGCATATATCTATGTGTGTTTCTAGTTCTCTGTGTATATGTCTTTGTGTCTGTATGTGCATGTATGCATCTGTGTATATGACTATGTCTCTCTGTGTTTCACTGGGTATGTCTGCATATGTCTGTGTGTGTATCTCTGTCTTTGTGTGTATGTCTGTGTTCATGTGTATCATTGTATATGTGTGTCTGTGTATCGGTATTTCTATGTCTTTATATCTGTTTTTTGTGTCTGTGAGATTGTGTGTGTGTGTCTATGCATATATCTATGTGCCTCTGTGTATATGTCTATATGTCTCTGTGCAGTTGACTGTGCACATGTATGTTCCTGTGTATATGTGTATTGTGTGTGCATGTTTATGTAACTGAGTATGTAAATGTCTGTGTGCATATGTTGTATTGTCTGATTGTGTCTGTATGTCAATGTGTATGTCTATGTCTCTGAGTGTGCATGTGTCTCTATATATCTGTTGTCAGTCTATTCAAGTGGGTGTGTGTATGCTGTTTGTGTATGCAGGTGTGTTTGTGTCTATGTTGTTATGTGTCTGTATATGTCTGTGTCTGTATGTATACATGGATGTGTGCCAGTGTATGTTTTCGTGTCTGTGTATATTGCTTATATGTACAAATATCTGTATATTTGTGTGTCTGTGTTTCATATGCCCATATCTTTGCAGTATACTTTTTAGTCTGTGGATGCATATGTCCGTGTATTGGGCGTGTATATGTCTTTGTGTATGTCTATGTATCTGTGGTTATGTCTGTCTGTGTATATGTCTTTGTGACTGTGTTGTGTGTCCAGGAACTTATCTGTATGTCTCTGTGTGGGCATTTGTATGTGTGTCTATACACGTCTGTTGTCTGTATGTGCATGCCTTTAATTGTACAGGTCTGTGTGTCTCTGTGTGCACATATATTTGGTATATGTCTGTGTACGTCTATGTGTGTTTTCTGAGTGTATGCACGTTTTTCTCTGTGTGTATATTTGTGTGCTGTTGTGTGTGCATGCTTGTGTCTGTATACGAATATGTGTCTGTGTGTATAGCTGTGTCTGAGTGTGCATGTGTATGTTCTTCTCTGTGTGTGTCTGGGTGGTGTGATTGTATGTCTGTGTGTACATACTGTCTGTGAGTGTATGTGTATTTCTGGAGTGTATCCATATATGTCTGCATTTATGTCTGTGAGTCTGCATGTCTGTGTTGCACATAGGTGTATGTGTATGTCTATTTAGGTGTGTTTATGTCTCTGGGTGTATACAATATGTCTGTTCATTGTGTTTGTGTACGTCTGTATGTGCATATGTCTGTGTTTATGAATCTGAGTATTGCATATGTTGATATATACCTCTGTCTCCATACTATGCCCATTTGTGTTTTAGTCTGTCCCTGCGTGTATCTTGTGTATTAAGTGTGTGTACATGTGAATCTGTATATAAGTCCATTCTATGATTGTGTGCATGTGGGTGTGTGTCTCTTTATGTATTTGTGTGAGTCTATGGGTTTACAGGTGGCTATATGTTCATCTGTCTGTGCATATGTGCCTAGGTATATATCTGTGTCTCTGTATATATGTCTGTCTTTCTGTGTTAGTGTAGCACATGTGTGTATATCTGTATGTGTCTTTGTGTGCAAATGAGTGTAGCTGTGTATAAACCGTGCTATGCCTAGGTGTGTGCATGGAGAAAGTTCTTGTATATGCTCGTATGTGTCTGTATGTCTGTGTGTGCCCATGGGTGTGTCTATTTATGTCTCCGTGTATATTTCTGTGTATATTGTATGCGTTTCTGGGTGTGTATCTGTATGTCTGGTGTTTGTGTGTGTATCTGTGTATATATCTGTATGTGTATATCTGTGTAGTTATGTATATGCCTGTGTATTCAAGTGTCTATGCCAACAGTTGTCTATGCCTATACCTGTTTGTCTCTGTGGGTCTGAGTATATATCTCTGCATCTTTGTGTTTCTGTGTGTGTCTCTGTGTGTCAGTCTGTGTGCTTTACTTCTATCTCTGCGTGTCTGTGTATATGTCTGTGTCTGTGTCATTGTGTCTATGTATATATGTTTCTGTGTGTCCATGTACATGTCTGTGTGTGCATACGTGAGTGTTTTCATATGTCTGTGCTATGACTGTGTGTATTTGTGAATATGTGTCTGTGTATATATGTCTGTGTGAGTCTAAATGTATATGTCTATGTGTATGTGTCTGCGATATGTCTCTCTGAGTTTGTGTATATCACTGCGTCTGCGTTCACACGTGTGGAGTATATGTCAGTGTGTTCCTGATTCTGTGTGTATATCTGTTCTGTGTGTGCACATATGTGTATCTGTGTATATATATGTGTGTGTGTCTGTGTAGGTCATTGTGTCTGTGCTTGCATTTTTGGTGTGTCTATGTTTATATCTGTGTTGTTAAGTCTGTGTGTGCACATGTATATATATCTCTATACATATGAGTGTGCCTATGTGTGCATCTGTATTTCTTTGGCTCCACAAGTTTTACATCTATGTCTGTGTATATATATATATATATATATATATATATGTTCTCTGTGTGTGCGTATGTCTGTGTGTGTGCATGTGTATATTTGTGTGCATCTGTACGCCAGTATCTGAGTGTGTATCTGTGTATATGTCTGTAGGTTTCATGTGCCTGTTTTATGTGTCCATGTCTGTGTGTCTGTATATGTCTATATATTCTGTGTGTCTGTGTATATGCTTGTGTCTCTCTGTGCATATATATGTCTGTGCAAATTGGTGTGCGTATGCCTATGTGTATCTGTGTGCATGAATGTGTGTGCACATGTCTATATCTGTGTGTGTCTGCATGTGGGTGTGGTTGTGTGTATATGACTGTCTGCACATTTGTGAGTTTGTGTATATATCTGTGTCTCTGCTTATGACTGTGTTTATATATGTGTTGTCTCTGTCTCTGTATATGTGCACACATGTCTGAACATTTCTGTGTCTGTGTATATGTCTCTGTTGCATGTCTATGAATTTGTGTCTGTGTATATGTTTGTGAGAGTCTGTACGTGTTTATCTGTGTCTGAGTGTGGATATGTTTCTCTGTACATCTCTGTATGTGTATCTTTGTGTCCACTGGATGTCTGTGTATATTTGTGTGCCTTGTGTGTCTGTGTATATATTTGTATATGTGTCTGCATGTCTGTGTGTATACATATGTATCTCTGGGTGTCTGTTTTGCTGTGTATATGTGTATTTGTATGTCTTTACATGCACATACGTGTGTGTATATAGTTGTGTATGTCTGTGTTTGTTCCTGTATATATCTGTGTGAGCATGCATCTGCATGTCTCTTTACATTTCTGTGTATACTATTCTGTGTGTCCCTCTGTGTGTGTATACCTGTGTTTCTCTGTGTCTGTATTTGTCTGGGGATATATCTATAGTGTATCTGAGTCTGAGTGTGCATGTATACTGTCTGTACATGTGGTATGTGTGTCTGTATATGTCTTGTGTTTGTGTGTCCACTAAGTGTGTATCTAGGTATATATCTGTGTCTTTGTGTGCACATGTATGTGGTGTCTGTATATACGTCTCTGTTCTGTGCATGTTTATGTCTATGTGTATGTCACTGTGTCTGTGTGTCTATAGATGCGTGAATGTGTATGTCTATGTATATGTCTGTGTGAATATCTGTGTGCATATGCATGTCTGTCTGTGTACTTGTCTGTGTTCGTGTATGTTGGTGTATATGTTTATCTCTGTGCATCTGTATCTAGATGCCTATGTGTTTTTGCATATGTATTTATTTATACGATCATGTGTATCTAGGTATACATATGTATCTCTCTGTGTCTGTGTATATATCTGTGTCTTTTTGTGAGCATGTGTGTGGTGTCTGTGTATGTGGCTGTGTGTCTGTGTATGTCTGTGCATCTTTTGCATGAGTGTCTGTATATATGTCTCTCCGTGTCTATTTTTTATATGTCTGTGTGTGTCCATGTATTTGTGCATATATTTGCATATCTCTATGTATGAATACGGGTGTGTGTCTATGTAGTTGTCAGTATTTGTGTCTATGTCTGTATGTGTATACGTTAGTATGTTCATGTTTGTGTATATAAGTGTCTATGTCTATGTCCGTGTATGTCTGTGCATGTGTCTCTCTGTATCCTTGTATGACTCTAAGTATATGTCTGTTTGCAAGTTTGATTTGTTTGCGTGCTTTGGTATTGGAGTATGCATATGTTTTTCTGTGTATGTCTGTGTGTATCTGGGTGCATGTGTATATCTCTGTGCCTAAATATTTTTATGTATCTTTGTGTCTGTGTTTGTGTGTCTATGTGTATATTTATGTGTCTGTGCCTACTGCATTCTGTGTGTGCACATTTGTGGCTGATTGTGTATTGTGTCTCTGTGTGCATGTGGGTATTTGTTTATGTAAATGTCTGTGTGAATCGATGTGTGTTTCTGTACATGCATATATTTGTGACTATATAGGTCTTTGTGTGTACCTCTGTGTGCGTGTCTGTGCATATTATGTCTGTGTGGCTTGTGTATTTATGTCTGTGTGTGTCTACAAGTTTATCTCTGTTTATGTGCATCAATTTACATGTGTGTTCGTGTCTGTATATCCGTGTATGCATGTTTGTCTGTGTTTGCATGTGTTTGCATATATCTGTGCACATGTTTGTGTCTATATATATGTATGTATCCTATGTACACTGGGTGTTTGACTCTCTGTATGTATGTATCTGTACCAGTGTTCACATCATTGTGTGTATATGTTTGTGTCTGTGTGTTTCCATGTGTGTGGGTCAGTGTATATGTTTGTGTTTTTTTATATATGCATGTGGGTGCATGTGTGTGTGCATTGTATTCATGTGTTTGAGCATGTCTATGTGTCTTTATGTCTGTGGGATATATGTGGGTATGTGCATGTCTCTGTATATGTACATGTACGTTTTTCTGTTTCTGTTTTTGTGTCTCTCTGTGTTTCTCTGTGTGTTTATTTGCTTGTGCACATGTTTGTATGTATGTGTTTGTGCATTCATGGGTATATGCAAATGTGGGTATGTATACATATGTGTGTTGTTCATGTGTGATTATGTGAATCTGTGTTTGAGTATATGTCTCTGTGTGCATGTATTTGTCTATGCATGTAATCTGTCTTGTGTCTATGTATACATGCCTATGTGTGCCTGTTATGTATCTATGTATATGTTTTTTGTGTATGAGAATGTTGGATATCTGTATAAATAGTGCGGGTGTGTGTGTGTCTGTGTGTGCACGCATGTGTCTGTGTATATCTATGTGTGTCTATATATGTCTGTGTTTTTGAGTGTGAATGTGACCACATATATGTATGTGTGGGTCTGGTTGTGTATGTATGTCTGTGTCTATTTGTGCATGGGTCTGTCTTTCTGTACATATGTGTGTACCTGCGCATCTGTGTATCTTTGTGTATATATATATGCATATCACTTTATGTGCATGTGTTTCTATGTGTGTATTTTATTGTGTGTATGTCTGTGTGTACATGTATATGTCTGTGTGAGGATGTAGGTGTGTGTTTATGTATATGTGCTGCTCTCTTTATGCATTGTCTATGAATATGTCTGTGTTTGTAAATATATTGTGTCTGTGTTAGTGTGCATGTCTGTGTGTGCATGTGTCTGGATATGCCTGTTTGTGCACATATCTGTTTCTATATTTCTTTGTACATATTATGTTAGTGTATGTCTGTGTGTGCATGTGTCTACATGTATACGTGTTGTCTGTATGTGCATGTGTATCGGTGTATATGTATCTATGTCTGTGTATGAGTTAGTGTAAGTATAATTTAGCATGTGTATCTGCATGTCTGCATGTCTGTGTATTTGTATGTGTTTATATGATTGTGTCTATGTGTATCTACGTATCTGTGTCTGTGCGCATAAGTTTGTATATATGTACATGTTATAGCTGTATGTGCATGTGTGCATATGTCTATGTGAGTCTGTGTATGTTCATGTTACTGTTTATATATCTTTGTGTATGCATGTGTGTCTATGAATATATCTGTGTTTTTGTCTAGATATATATCTTTGTCTGTTTATATGTGCTTGTGTGTAAGTATATGTATGTCTGTGTCTATGTCTATGTGTATATGTGTTCCTGTATGCACATGCTAAGTGTGTCTGTATATATATGTGTGTCTGTGTATATATTTTCATATGTCTGTGTATATCTCGGTGTGTCTGAGTCTATTTGTGTACAAGTCTGTTGTCTGTGTGTGCGTGTGTATCTGTATATGTCCATTTGTGTGTGTAATTGTATGTATGTGTACATGTCTGTTTGGGTCTCGATGTGCATGTGTGTCTGTGTATAAATGTATATATCCTTGTGTTTCTATGTGTGACCATTTATATCTGTGTGTCTATGTCTATGTTTATGTGTCCATGTCTATGGATGTCTGTGTCTCAGTGTGTCTGTGTATATGTCTGTGTGTCTATCATTGTGTTTACGTGTCTATATGTTAATCTCTGTGTGTCTTTCTATATGTCTGTGTGCATGTGAGTGTCTGTCTATAGGTGCTTGTGTGTGCATGTCAGTGTGGATTTGTGTCTATTTTTGTATTTTGTCTGTCATTTGTGTGTGCAAGCTTGTTTGTGTTTCCGTATGAGTCCATGTGTCTCTGTATGCACGTCAGAGTGAATCTGTGTATGTGTGTGTGTCTTTGTGTATGTAGTTTATGCTGGTATATATTGTATATGAGTGTGTATGTGTGTGCATGTGAGTGTGTCTGTGTGAGCATGTGGGTTCCTGTGAGCTCACATGTGTGTGTACACAGGTGTCTCTGTATATCTACATATGTCTGTGTGTGCATGTGGGTGTATGTCTGTATATCTATTTTGTGTGCATGTTTATGATCTGGGTATATGTGTCCTTGTATGTGTTTGTTGGGCTATTCATCTGTGTATCTGTGCATGCCTCTGTATAAGTGTGTGCACCAGTGTATTTAACTGTCAGTGTGTCTGTATTCATTTTCTGTATCCGTGTTTGTGTATGTCTACGTGTGCACTTGTGTGTGAGTCTATGTATGTGTGTGTTTTGTCTGTGTGCATGTGGGTATGTGTTTATGTCTGAGTCTCTGTAGGTCTGTGTCTGTGTGTGCATATGTTTGTGTTTGTGCATATTTATATTTGTGTGTCAGCATATAATTCTGTATCTGTATGTCTGATATATGTCTATGTATATACCTGTGTGTACATTCTCTGTGTTTCTTTAGATATGACTATAAATGTACCTGCAGATGTGTTATATATATGTCTGTGTATATATATCTCTATGTGTGTAGTGTCTCTGTGTGTGCATGTGTATCTCTGTGTACATTTTAGGCTGGTATGTGTCTGTGTGTATCTGTGTATATAAATGTGTGTATGTTTCTGTGTGCCTGTGTTGCTGTATCTGTATGTCTGTGTGACTGTATGTCTGTACATTCTGTGTATGTCTGGATACGTTTATGTCTGCGTGTACAATAATGTCTGTGTGTATCTGTGCACAGGTCTGTATGTATATGTCTACGTGTGTTTGTATGAATGTGTGTGTGCATGTGAATGTGTTGTGTGCATGTGTTTGTGTGTCTGCATGTCTGTATATACATCTGTCTCTATGTGTACATCTGTGTGCACATCTGTGTGTGCATGTGTCTGTGTATATGTCTGTGTGTGCATTTGTCTGTTTACACATTTAAGTGTATAACTGCTGTCTGTGTGTTTGTGTGTCTGTGTGAATCTGTATGTCTTGTGTGTGCACATGTATCTGTCAGTATATATGTCTATGTGTCACGTACATGTACATAGGTGTGTTTCTGTGTCTATATCTGTTGTGCGCAAGTGCGTGTGATATGTCTGCGTGTGTCTTCATGTCTGTGCATATGTGTCACATGTCTGTCTGTCTCTATGTGTGCATATGTGTGTTGTCTGTGTGCTTGTGCATGTATCTGTGTGTTGCCTATGCATGTATATGTGTATCTGTGTCTTTGGTTTGTGTATGCCTAATTGTGTATGTATGTGTCTGTATCAATACATATATCTGTGTGTCTGTTTGTGTATATTACTATTTATTTGCGCTTATGTGTGCAATATGTGTATGTCTGTGTCTCTCTGTGTAATATGTGTGTTTGTGTGTGCCATTGTATATGTGGTGGGTGTGGTCAGTGTGCTCCAATCAGAGCTGCAAATGGACGGAGGGCGCGGACACTGTCCCCCAGCTTACCAGCAGCACATACACGGTGCCAGGGCTGGGTCCCACCACACATGTGAGTTCTAGGGCCGCTGTGGGTTCCTCTGTACGATGACAGCACGACCTTCTTCACTGCTGCTCAGGAAACGCCGGCACCTGCATGCAGAGGGCAAGGCCCGAAGGGCTGTACCCCTTCCACCCCGTGTGGGCCAAAGACAGCAATGGCCCTCGCGGGACACAGACGCACACAAGGGTCGACCCAGAGACCTGGCCTTGCGCCTTGGCACCTGCCGTGGTCCCCTGAGCCCTGCCAGGGGTGATCTATGAGCCCAGAGCCCATAGTAAACATGTGTGACGCCAAGTGTGACCCAGAACCATCACCCATCCCCCCAAAAAGAAAACACAATCATCTCTTGAGGAAAAAAAGAGATGTTTCTACCTACCTCCTTAGTCAAGGCAGGAGAAGAAAGATTCCTTCAGGGGACCCAACGGACCAGGGCTGCCATGACAGGGAAACGGCTGACTCTTCTCTAAACACTCCGGCACGAGTGAGCCTGCAGTCGCGGGAGATGCACGGAGACTCTGGCGCACAGACCCCACTGCGAGGAAGGGACACAGCACACAGCTTACAGAGCAGCTCAGAAGACACAGTCAAGAGTACAGATTGGACTAGGGCCGAGCCGCAGGACAGTGGGGAAGGTGTCTGTCTGCCCTACATGCGATCGACCCAGGTTCCAAACCCCCTTCTTACCAGGAGTGTCTTCGGAGCAGAGCCAGCAGTGAGCCCTGAGCACCACCATGGGAACAAAAAAACCTGAAATAATAATATTAAAATGTGCAGATTATTCTTTAAAATCAATGTGCAAGACACGTGAGTGGAAAATGGAGCCAAGATTGAGAGGAGAGATGCCAACAAGGAGCGAGGAGAGACTGCAGGACCCGGGAGCACACGTTGCTGTCAGCAGGGCAGACTGCAGCGGATTCCGGCCACGCTCCGGAACCCCAGGGGCAGGACAGACTGTGGGCCTGCCCGTGAAGCAGAGGGGAACCAGAAACCCGAGACCGGGTGGCAGGGGAGTATAGACTCATACAAATGGACACACACACACATACATACAGCCTCAAGGCTGCAAGGGTCCAAAATTCGTTGTGCCACCAGCAGATGCGGACACAGAAGAGACCACCCGCCAGAGAGATTTGGAAATGGTCACTCTGGGGGAACCGAGTGCTGACAGGAGGGAAGGGGACATGCCGACCGGGAAAAGAGCTGGAAATAAGTACGTGTGGTTGAGTCTGTGTTTGGGGGTTTCTCTGCGTCTGGTGTGGTTTGCTTAGGGGGCCACACCCGGCAGTGCTCGGGACTCTGTCCTGGCCGACACGGGGAGCATACAGCGTGCCAGGGAGGAAACCCAGGACAGCTGCACGCATGTCTGCAAAGTCTCCCAAAGGCCTGCAGCTCCCCAGGAGTGAGCTCTGTGTGTACCCAGAGGTCACAATCCCAAGGACCAGGTCTCACAAGAAGACAGGCCCAAGGCCCTCGCAGAGGCTCGCGTGCCAGTCCTCCTTTGAACAGAAGGGCCAGCTCTGTTTCCTACAGGGCAGGGCGGGCTGCTGGGAAGGGCGGCCCCTTTCCTGGGAGCAGGGCGCCCCCTGGCGGCACCGCACGCACCACCCAGGTACACAGCGGGGGACACGCCCGGGGAGGGGGCCACTGTTCAGGCACACAAGCTCTGCCCAGGCAGGAAGCCAGGGGCCTGGAGGGGGACAGGGCTGCAGGGCACAGCCAGGCGCTGACCAGCCCCAGCCCATCCGGCCAGCGCGGTAGGCTCTGGGGGGAGCCCGCAGAATGCGCAGAGCTCCCCACACTGCAACCCAATGCCCGCTTATACCCTCGTGCAAAAGAATGAACTACATATACATGTGCACGGGTGTACACATGTATGTATGTACATGTGTATGTATATATACACACAAACATATATCACAAATGTGTATGCATATATACATATACAATGTGTGTACACATGTGGACATGTGTGTATGTATGTGTGTGTGCATAATCCTTAAATTTTTGGCTCTGAGTGTCTATTACATCATGATTTTCTAAAACGATGCTTATTTGAAAAAATTTTGTTACAGAGTTACAAGAGAGAACTGAGTTATCTATATTTCCCAAAGAGTGCCTTCAACACGAAGCCTAGAAAAAGTGATTATGGATTATGTTCTATTCATGGTATCTCTGTTTTGCAAATTAAATTTGTGATGGCACTTTAGCTCAGAGATATGAATATTTTAATAACGCCAGATGCATAAATTGCAAGGAGAATGAATTAGGATTCAAAAATGTTTTCAGTTCCAAGGAACTGGATTTCACGTAGATCTCTTTTCCCTCCACAGAGAGAAGAGATACTCTAATTTACTGTAATTTTACTTTAACTGTTTTAACCGTTTAGAGTTCTTCTTTTAACAAATTATCTTTCCAACAGATTTAAGATATTAAAAATCATCCAAAGCTTTGCGCTACCTAGTAAACTATTTTCACACTGAAGAGGACCTACCTTGAGATGTCAATCTGACTAGTATGATTCAGGCTGTTAGAAATGAAATAGGCCAGCAAGCAACAGCACTCTTCTTTGGGCCTTGCATGCATATGCGTACACATATATACACACATATATGTATGTCTACAGTATTTGGCCTCACAAATGCTTAAAACGTACTGTAGGACCATTATTTCCTTACTAATGAGTGACAATCATTTCATTATTCCTACCTGGTAAACTACCATGTACCCTGTTATGGCTCCGGATGATAAGGACACTAGCGTGGGCGTTTCTCTGAACAAACACTCCACACTCCTGAGTTATCCACAGTGTCATGGACCTTCTCTGTCACTCAGGTGGCAGCGGCACCCACAATGCACTGGCCAGGAGTTTGAATCAGAGAGGCTAAGCAGCCTAGCCACGGACACAGTGCTGGAGCCGGGCCCTCTGTGGACACCAGGGCAATCCAGCCACAGGCCAGTGTCCCGACAGCACGTGCAGACCAGCCCTGGGACCGTGTGCAGAGCAGGCGCCGAGTTTCCGTGTCCCCAACCCGTGTGGTGCTGGCCGGTGTACTCACCTACCCAGAGTTCCCACAGAGGTCCCCAAGCGGTGTCTGCCCGGCCTGTTCCCCGGGCGAGTCTCCGGCTGCTGATCAGGTCCCGGGCCAATGCTCTTGATGGTTCCAGACTCCTGGCCGAGAAGGAGACGCACGTGAGCTGGGGCGGGGCCAGGGGGGTATGGGACACACCAACAGGGCCAGGAGGAGGCTCGGTGGTGGGAAGCTCGGCCAAGTGTGTCGGGGCGAAGGGCAGTGAGGACAGAGAAGGGACCAGTATGACAATGAGAGCTGGAGATGGTCACTCTGACAAGGACCAGGTGTTGAAAGGAGGGAAAGGGATGTGCATGATGACCTTCGGGCCCCTGTACTGCAAAGCCTAATGCCCAAAAGGAGGCAGAAACAGAGAACAGAGACAGAGAAAGAGAGGGAGAGAGACATGAAGAGAGAGACAGAGACAGAGAGAGGGGAGAGGGAAAAAGAGAGAGAGAGTGTTGGGGGAGAGAGAGAGTCCACAGTTCTCTAAGAACTACACAGAGATAAACGTCTATGTGGAATCCTGTTTTTTTTCGGGGACTGAGACAGGAAAGAGCATGAGTGGCTGTCAGCTCTCACCTGGGGGGCACAGCAGCACTGCAGGCCTGAGAGACAGCACAGGGGGGGTGGCGAGCAACAGACCTGGAGAGAATTGGACCCCCCTGATGGAGAAGCTACAGTAGGAACAAAGGCCAGGAAAGGAATTTCCAAGAAGACCATCCCCACTCTCAAGCCCACCCCCTTGGCAACCTTCCTAGTGACAGACTCTTACCTGGGTAGAAGCCCCAGGTGGGGCCAGGCTGGAAAAACCCTATGAAAGCCACCTTGAGCAAAGGGAGGGGCCACATGTGCTGTTTGTGCCCATGTGGCCAGGCACGTGTGTCGCCCGCATCTCCCCTCTTGGGGGTTGGCCTCTGATCCTTCCAAGTCTCCTGCTGGGGTGTGTGTAGGCCATCTCTGCCTCTGGAGAAGCCAATGGTTGTCTCTTGAGTGCGTTCCACTCCCCTCTCTCCCACTTTCTCTCCTTCCTCCCTAGCTAGGGCTCAGGAGGCTGAGATAATGGGCAAGACCTAGGGCGAATAGCCTGACAGGGATCTGCCAAGAACCCAATTTCCATCTCAAAGGGTCTACAGAAAACCCCCCTTATCTCTAAAGTCTGTGCCCCCAGTAAGACAAAGAGCCAGTTCCCTATGAAAACCCCACAAAATAAACTACATTCCTTCCCACATGGGGAGTTTCTCTTGTTTTTCTCTTCTACTTTTTTTCCTTTGGTACTTAGGCTTTTACTTTGAAATTTTTTCATTGAAATTCTGTAGTTTCCCACACTAGGAGTCCTGTTTACACATGCACATAATTCCAACACCACACAACTCATCACCAGAGTAGTCAATCCCTCTCTCTTTGTTTTCTCTTCCTCCTTTCTAATAAAGGAGCCCATTAGCTAATAGGCTAATAAACTGAGGCTCTCCACTTGCCAACTCTGAGTCTGAGCGTCCTCAGGACTCCCACCTTCCATTCCTGAAAATACTGGAGAGCTGGACATGACAACCAACAGAGACCTCCGTCCAGCCTCATCTGCTCACTGACCCCCAGGCGCGTGAGAAATGGGGTTCCCTCCGGGTTATTCCCACCAAACCTTTAAGGACTGGCAAATGGTAAGGATCAGAACATGCTCAGAGACAGTAGAATGAGGACCGTATCCCGTTTTGCCCTGCATCCACCAGAAAATCCACCCTACTGGATGGAATAAAGTAGATTCACACGTCCCTCCTCGTTTCCATCTCGAATAAAACAGAATCGGACGCCCCTTCTCGTTTCCATCTACGCCTTTTCACCTCGGGACCCCGGAGTGCGCTGCGTTTTCGGCTCTGCCTGGTACCCGCGTGGGCTAGCTAGCGCCCGGGGCTGGGATGCTGGGCTGCAGGGATGCGGGGATGCAGGGAGTCGGGGATGCGGGTATGCACGGATGCGGGGATGCAGGGATGCTGCTGGGCGGCCTCCCTAGTGCATCCCGCCCCGCCCCCGCCCGCCTCCCGGGCTCCGACGTCACCAGCGCGGGGCAGTACCTGGGGCGGGGCCAGCCAGCAGCCTGCGGACGGGGCGCGCTCACCCTCCGGCAGGGGGCGCAGCCGCTCAGTGTGTGCCCCGGCTGCCAGGGGCAACGGGGAAACTGGCGCAGGGAACCACTTCCGGGATCGCCGGCCAGCGGGGGCAACCACTTCCGGGGCGCAGCCAAGGGCCGGCGTCCGGGCTCAGCGGGCTCACCGTGGGGCGGAGGGGACCGGAACGCGGCCCCTCGGTCTCCGGACACAGTTAAGGGCCGGGGCGAGTCCAGTACAAAGCGCCGGCTTGTCCCTGTCAGTCACCGCGCGAGAGGGGCCGTGGGCGCGCTCCGCCAAGCGGCCGAGCCAGTGGCGATGACGTCACAAACGAGACCCGGCCCCACTCGTACCTTCCTGGGCGGGGCCGCGCAGCGTGATGTCGTCACAAAGTCTCGTGGGGCGGTGTCTCCTGGCCACGCCTCCCGCCCCCACACCTGTTCCCTCTGGACCTTCCCGAGGAGGCGCGCAGAGCAGAGAGGCCGGGCCTCGTTTTCCGGTTCCGGGCACGGAGGCGGACCGCAAGGGGGCGGGAGGTATAGAAGCGAGCCGCGCTCCTATTGGTCGAGCGGAGCGAGAGGCGGGCCGTGCGGGGCCCGGGCGCTCCAATAGGCGGGGCGCGGTTGAGTGGAGGCCCGGCGGCCCCGCGCCTGAAGCAAGGGGTGTTCCGCACGGAAAGGGAGTCGGGCCCCCAGGTGGGCCGGGTGGGCTCCGGGCGGTAGCGGGGAGGCGGGCCCGTCACCCCGCCTCGTTGCCGCGTCCGGCCGGGGGCTTAGGGCGCACGCCCCGGACCCCAGGGCTCCGCAGACGGGCCGGCGGCCCCTGCACCCCGGGGAGCTCCAGGCACCTGCTCTGGGCGCGCGGCTGCATGACACACTGGCACCGGGGCGTGTGTGTTTCTGTGTGTGTGTGTGTGTGTTATACACAATGACACAATGGAAAGAGTTCAGGATTGCTGCGGGATGGGTGTGTGTGTGTGTGTGTGTGTATGCACGATAGAAAAAGTTTAGGATTGGTGTGTGTGTGTGTGTGTGCGTGTGTATGCACGATGGAAAGAGTTTAGGATTGGGGTGTGTGTGTGTGTGTATGTGTGCACATATGCACAATGGAAAGAGTTTAGGATTGTTACAGGATGGCAGTTTGCAGGGTTGCATGATGCAGCACCCCAGGTACAGGTGTGTGTGTGTGTGTGTGTGTGTGTGCACGTATGCACAATGGAAAGAGTTCAGGATTGCTGCAGGATGGCAGTTTGCAGGATTGCATGGTGCAGCGCCCCGGGAAGGGGGTTCTATCGATTATATAGATGCAGCCTCGCTCCAGCCAGGCCTGGGGGTCAGGGGCCGCAGTTTCAAACCTGCTAAAGCATCAACATTTCTATCGGAGCTTTAGAACTGCGGCCCCCATCGACCCCGGTGCTCTTGGCAAACTGGGATGCGTTCCAGTGGGACCCTCGGGAATTCGGATCTCTGTAGATGTTACTTTTCTCTACCCTCTCTCTACCCCCCAAAGTTCCATAAAAATCTAGGGAAAATAATAAACTAAGAACAGTGGGGAGGGAGGGGCAAATGCTTTGGGCCTTCTCGGTGTTTAGGTCACCCAGGGGCCCGCCCTGCCACAACCACCCTGTCCTGGAAGCACCCAGGGGCTGACATCTAGGGGCGCAGCAGGGCTGGAACAGGGAGACAGAGCTGTCTCAGGGCCCACTCCCACAGCCCCCAGAGGTGAACCCGGCAAGGAGGAGCCGGACGCGAGCCGGCCTGAGCCCCCGCCGAGCTCTCTTCAGCTGTGGCATGGCGGGCGGGGGCAGAGCTCAGCCTCGGGGCTGCAGGAATCAGGAATCGCCCCTTCCCCCAGGAGCTGGCCGAGGCGTCAGTCACCCAGATGGAGAGCAGAAAGCGCAGCGGCTCTGCAGTGCGGACCCCTTGGCGCGCACGGAACAATGGAGCCGGGCTGGGGGCTGAGGGCAGGCGGGCTGGCGGGCGTCAGACTCAGCCCCTTCCCGCGGCTCCGGACAGCGTGGGGCTCGCGCCTCCTTCTCCTGCCTCCCTCCCACGGGCCACAAGCCCCCTCCACATTTTGTTTGTCCTCGCTGCCAGTGACAGGCCGCAATTTTTCCACATTATCTGGAAAAGAATCATTGTTCTTCCCTATGGACAAGTCCATTTTCCATATTCCATTTGATATCCTTCATTCATCAAACCACATGGCGCGTCTGCGACCTTCCATTCTCCATAAATGCTGTTATCTGGTGTGCGAGGATGCCAACAAAACCAGGCAAGATTGTGCATTGTCCAAGAACGGCCCTGTAAGCTTTTGCAAGGGGACTATACAACAGACAAAGATGGTACAGTTGTTGCAGAACATATTCCGAACTCTAAAGGTGGGTGAGATTCTCTATGGAAGTGAGACCGTTTAGAAAACCGTGTTCCATTAATGGTAACAATAGTAGTTAAATTCTTCCAATATATTACATGATCCTATAAGCCCAAACATCCCAAAGTCCCATTAGTGGAAGAGTCCCTCTCTAAACAAATAGGGGTTCCTCGAGATATACTGGAGAAAGAAATATCTGACTGGTGCCATATAATATGTGCAGCCCTCATTCCCCAGCCTAATTGAGTAGCATTATTATAAAACTGAATCTGCTCTCCTGCCCAACTGGCTAACTGCAACACTGGGGGATCTGGAATGGAAGTCCAAAACGTGTCTGCCCTTGCTGAACTAAGGAGCATCAGCTGTACAAAGAAGGCCGTCAGGGTCACATGCAATTGACTTCTCTTAACTTGAAAGTATGCCTGTTGGACCTGATCCGTTGTCAATGCGGTCTCGGCAAGGCTGGTTGGATCCACCAACATCATCTGTGCAAATTGATTGATCAAGTTCTTTCTCTGTCTGGCGCACCAACCTCTGCAGCAACCAGCGTGGCGTTTCAGCATCCTGTGGAAAGACACAAACATGCCCTCGTCTCCACATCAATACTGGATCTGGCTCCTACAATTTTCATCCAATGGATCTTTCCATTTTACAAGAGGATGGGATTTATTTTAATTTCTATATTTTTTCCCACAGCTTCTGTGCTGGGGTATTGCCATCTTCATTAAAAATCAAATAATTTAAAACAAAGAGGTCATGCTTCAATAGATTTCTAGGTTGTTGAGAATACATTTCCCCTGTTTTTATTTTTTGCAACTGATATTTAAAAGTTTGGTGTGCTCGTTCAACAATACCTTGTCCTTGAGGATTATATTAAATGCCCGTCTAATTTATAATATTTATCTGTGTACAAAAGATTGAAATTTTTTCCAGTATAACCAGGGCCATTATCTGTTTTTATGTTTCAGGGTACTCATAACTGCAAAACAAGCCAAACAATGTTTACCAGCTTCCCCTGTTTGTAAAGTAGCATGTAGAAATCCTGAATAAGAGTCTATGGTGACACGAGCATAGAGAAGATTGCCAAAAGCATGAATAAGTGTGACATCCATTTGCCACAGTCCATTGGGTAAAAGGCCTCTAGGATTAATTCCATAATGAGACACTGAATGCAGCAAAGGACATTCTGAACCTTGTTTAACAATTTGTCTGGCAAATTCTCTAGGAATATGAAGCTGCTGGCAGAGGCTCCTGCTGTTCTGATGGTGAAGTTTATGGGAGCGGAGAGAGGCTTGAGCTTGGGAAAAGAATATTTCAGTTGCTTTGTCAGACAGAACATTTCCCTCCGAAAGAGGTCCAGGAAGGCCAAATGTGCACAGATATATCCAAAATAACACAGATGAGTTCACTGATGAATAACAGTTTGGATTTGGTTAAAGAAAAATCCTGTACAAGATGATTAGAATGTCCAATATACAGAACAGTTTCAATAGCAAGTAAGGCTCGTACAAAATATTGACTGTCAGAATAGAGATTAAAGGGCACCTCATTACACAATTTAAGACCAGGAAGCACAGCATAAAGTTCAGTTTCCTGAGCAGAAGTGCAACCTGTCTGCCAAACCTTAGTGCCCGCGTCTGTTTGTACCACGGCTCAGCCATTAGAAGATCCATCAGTAAAAATTAAACCAGCATTAGTAATGGACTGTTGAACTGTAGTATGTGGAAAAATAAAGGGATCAGTCACCATAAAATGTAAAATCGTGTCCTGTAGTAAATGATAGGAATAGTAGCTGAATAATTTACTAAGGTGATGTCCCATGAATTCGAAAATTGACTTCACCAGTTTTGCTTGTCTTTATCAAAAGGGATTCCAATTGCTCCTGGGTCTTTACCAAAATATAAATTAGATTGTTTTTGATGCAGGGCAATTAAAGGAATAACCATCTCATAGTAAGGAGTTCAAACCTCCCATGGGGATGCTTGTAAATGAATTCATAAAAAGGGCTTATCCTGATAAAGTACTGCTGCAGGAATATGGGAAGTGAGTATAATATATAAAGGCCACGGATGAGTATAATTACAATATCCAATGGATGGAGCCAAAATGGCTTGTTCAACCAATTTCAGTGCTCTCAGCCTTGAGGGCTTAATGTCCGAGAAGAACTGGGATCCGAATCTCCTTTAAATATATCACACAGTGGATTAAGCATGCTAAACACAAGGAAGGCCTAATCCAGTTAATGTCCCCAAGACAGTTTTGGAAGTCAGAGTCCATAAACTGTCTTTTCTAAGGCTTAAGTTTTGCATTTTAACCTTATCTGTAAATAACTGATAACGTAAACCAGAATAAGGCTCCTCCTTGCATTGTACTTTCTCAGACAAAATAAAAAGCCCAGCTTGAGTTAAAACAATTGTCAAGTTTTTAAAAGTAGTTAATAATTGATCTTCATCGGTATGGACAATTAATATATCATCCATATAGTGAATAATATAACTAGCTGGATATTGCTTTTGTATTGTATAGCCTGTGCTACAAAATTTTGACATAATATGGATCTATTGGCCATTCCCTGAGGCAAAACTCTCCATTGATATCTCTTCATAGGTTCTTTAAAATTTGTTTCAGGAACAGTAAGAGCAAAACAAGGACAATCTGCCAGAAAGGAGGGGTTCGTATAGAAACAATCTTTTATTTATTATTTTTTAAATATTTTTATTGGAGAATCACTGTGATGTACAGTTACTAACTTATGAAGTTTTGTGTTTGCATTTGACTCATAGAGTGATCATTTATCCATCCCTCCACTAGTGCCCATTCACCTCCACCAATGATACCAGTATCCCTCTCATCAACCCCACCCCAACCCCCACCACCTAACCAAGCCTCTGTGGCAGGGCATTCCCCTTTGTTCTCTCTCCTTTTGGGTGTTGTAGTAGAAACAATCTTTTAGATCAAAAATAATTGTACAAGTATTGGCTGGCATGGCAAAGCGCATAGGTAAGCCAGGCTGGAAAGCTTTCAGGTGTTCCCTTAGTTTCATTAACTTCTTCAAAGTCTTGTAACAGCCTCCACTTCCCTGATTTTTTCATAATAACAAATATAGGGGAATTCCATGGTGAATCAGAAGGTTCAATATGTCCCAACTCCAGCTGATCCTGCACTAGCCGTTGGGCAGCAATACTTTTTTCTTGTGAGAGGGGCCAAGATCAACCCACAAAGATATCAGATTTCCACTTAATAGCATCAGCATGGACTGCAGGGCAGTCAAAGCCCCCTCCTAAAAAGGCGAGGCAGTTCTCTAGCTTGGGGACTATATAAGAACCAGTTCAGATTTGGCGGTACCCCGCCATCACCAAGGCCTCCTTCGGTTGGCGCAGAGCTGGGTGGGGGAGGCACAGGGCTGAGCTGCCGCCCCCTTTTCCTCCCAGCCATACCCTCCGCCTCACCAGGGCCCCAGAGCAGGGCCCGCTGAAGGTGCAGACTTCGTGCTCCCAGCCAAGTCCAGCTGCTCAGCGGTAGGAGAGGCCGGCACAGACCTCCACACCACAGGCATGCTGGGAACCGCTCTGGCCCTGCTCACAGAGGAACATCAGCACATCAGCCATGCCACACGGGGCCAGGTCCCCACTCCCACCCTGCCATGCCCCCCCAACCTGCCCTCAGGCCCACAACTGTGTAGACCTGCAATGGCTCCCAGGGGGAAATGGCTGCTCCCCACTTTCAAAAGGCAGTTAAACCACCTCTGTGGCCAAGAAGATGCATGCTGGTTGGTTTGGCGGTGCCTGCAATGTCTCCTACTAAGCCAAGTGGGAGATGGATAAAGGCATTTCCATGTGGCTGGCCACAGATGAATCCCTGGCACTACATGTGGCTCACACATGCATGCACAGATGAACACACAGGCACACACGCATGCACACATATGCAGACACAGGCATATACATATGCACACACATGCACACACAGGCATAGACACATGCACACACATGCACACACAGCCATACATACATGCACACACAGGCATACACACATACAAACACAGGAACACACAAACACATACCAGCACATACAGGCACATGAACACACAGGCACATACACAGGAACACACAGTCACATACATAGGAACACATAGGCACACAGTCAAACACACGCACACACATGGGCACACACACAGACACACACAGGAACAACACAGCCACACACACATGCACACACACGTGCATACACATCAGCACCACCAACAGCCCTTGCAGAAGTGACCCACGATCCTCTCCCCGGTGTTTCTTGTCAGTGCAGATCCGCATCACTGAAGGCAGCCTGAGAGTCCCTTTGGTACACATCACACAAACAGGGCACACAGGATCAGAGGTGGGGAGGAAGACTGGCCTCTGCACCCCGGCCAGCTCCGGGGGAAACTGGCTGCTCCTTCTCTACCACAAGAAAGGACAAATGAAATCATCCTCTCTCCGCTGTGAAAGGGCGCACTGGAGAGTGGCCTCTCTTCTTTGTGTTGCTTCCAGACTATTCTTTGACCTCTGCTCTTTGTGACTGAAAATCTGTGATGCAGGAGCCACACCCCTTTGGCTGTGTGGGTTCTGTGTCCACCTCTGGCCGCCCCCCCCTCTACTCCTTCCCTTGTTTCCCATCGGGACAAGGGTCAGCTACATTGGAAGCACCCCACATCCTTTTGCCCACTCTGTGGCCACAGCTTCCTGGAGCAGGGGTCAGTGTGGCTCCTTCCAACCATGTGGGGGCAGTGACCTCACTGGCCTGGGCTCCTGCACCACGCACCGCTGCTTCCTCTCAGAGTGTCAGGAAACTGTTAACAAAACAGACGTGGCCACTGGCAGCCACAGCGCTCTTCCTTACTGATTGTACTTATCTTCCCCCCCACCTTTTTTCTTTTTTTAACATACATGTCTCTGTCTGGGGGCTTTGGCACTTACAAGAACCTGGAGACAGAAAACAAGCTTGTTCTCAGAACTGAGTGACAAAAATAAATAAATAAATCAGAACCCTTGCTAAAGACAGCCTGGTGACCTGACATGCTGTTCTCTCTTTTATTCCTTGTGATGTTCCAGTAATGGGGACCCAGGGATCCCCTTTCAGCTATACTCCCTGGTTATGCGGTGATTTGCCCTGGCAATATAATGCTGCTTAAGGTTGCAGATACCCCCCCACACACACACGGGGAGCATATATTCTTGCAGTCTTTGTGGCCACTTCTAAGTCCAGGAGACCTTCGTTTCCAATACCCATGGAGTCCATAGAAGCTCTCCAACATATTTAACTCCCAAGGACAGTAGAGACAAGGGCCAGGAGGATCACATCACAGCTTGGAATATGGCCTCACATGCTGGGGGAAAATTCAGCTGGGACAGAGAAAGGACCACTAAGTAAATGATGGTTGGACAGATCACTTGGGATAGGAGATGCGTGCTGAAAGTAGACTAAGGACAAAACATAACCTCTTAGTACCTGTAGTGCAAACCATAACCCCCAAAGGGAGAGAGAGAGTAGGAGGGGATGTACCTGCCACAGAGGCAGAGGGTGGGAAGAGGTAGGGGTGCCGGGAGGGATATTGGGAACATTGGTGGTGGAGAATGGGCACTGGTGGAGGGGTGGGTACTCCATCGTTGTATAACTGAAGTATAATCATGAAAGTTTGTAAGTCTGTACATATATGTCACGGTGATTTAGTTAAAAAAAAGAAGAAACTTTCCAACACAGAAGAGAATAACAACTGTAACAAAACATAGAAATGAATCAGAAAAAAAAAGGCAAAACACTGTGTACAGTGTAACTGTGCACCCAGATCCGGTGAGGGGGGGAAGGGAGAGAGAGAGGGAGAGAGAAAGAGAGAGAAAGAGAGAGAGAGGAAGTGCCTGCCATAGAGGCAGGCTAGGAGGTGGCAGGAGGGAAACTGGGAACACTGAAATGTGTACTGGTGGAGGGACGGGGGTTAGAACACTGTATGACTGAAACCCAATCATGAACAGCTTTGTGAGAGTCAATCCCACAGTGATTCAATTAAGAAAAAAATTTTTAAATTATGTTGTTAAGGGTTGGAATGAAATTCCAAGGGGTAACAGCTCTCCTGGATGTGCCCTCTTCAATTCTGAATTTTGTACCCCCAACAATGCCAGGAGAGATGCCTGAGCAGTGCCAAGCAGAAGCCCTTGGTACAGCCGGCTGTGGCCCTCAACTCCTGTCATAAAAGTAGGTGACACGAACGGCCTAAATGCACCCATAAAGAGACACAGAGTGGCAAATGGATCCAGAAATTAAACCCATCATTCTACTGCCTGGAAGAAACACACCTGAACAAACAGAGTAAACATAGACTCAAAGTCAAAGGATGGAAAACAATCCTGCAAGCAAACAACCCCCGTAAAAAAGCTGAAGTGGCCATCCTAATATCCGACAACATAGATTTCAGGTTGAAAAAGATTAAAAGGGACAGCGAAGGTCATTTTCTGTTTATCAAGGGATATGTACAACAGGAAGAAATCACACTCTTAAACATATATGCACCTAATGAGCGACCAGCTAAATATTTAAAACAACTCCTAGCAGACTTCAAAGAGGACATCACTAACAGCACAATAATAGTCGGAGACTTCCATATGGCCTTATCGCCTCTAGATAGATCGACAAGAACAAAACTCAACAAGGAAACACTGACTCTGAAAGAAGAAATTGAAGAGAGAGGCCTAATAGACCTATACAGGGCCTTACACCCCCAAAAGAAAGAATACACATTCTTTTCCAGTGCACACGGAACATTTTCTAAAATAGATCATGTACTGGGCCCCAGAACATACCTCAATAGAATCGGAAAAATAGAAATTGTATCAACCATCTTTTCAGACCACGATGCGCTGAAGATAGAAGCTAACCACTCACTGACACGGAGAATGAAGTCAAACACTTGGAAGTTAAACAATTCAATGTTGAACAATGAGTGGGTCAGGAAGGAAATCAAGGAAGAAATCAAAAAATACTTAGAAACAAATGAGAATGAAGACACGAGCTGCCAAAACCTATGGGACGCAGCTAAAGCCGTGTTAAGGGGAAAATTTATAGCTCTCCAAGCATTCCTCAGGAAGGAAGAAAGGGCCCACATAGACAGCCTGACTTCACGACTCAAGACCTTAGAAAAGGACCAGAAAAAGGAACCCAAACCAGATCGAAGGAAAGAAATAATAAAAATTAGAGCAGAAATTAATGACATGGAAACCAAAAAGACAATCCGAAAGATCAATGAAACAAAGAGCTGGTTCTTCGAGAAAATAAACAAGATTGATAAACCGCTAGCAAGACTCACAAAGAAAGAAAGAGAAACAACCCTAATAAATCGAATCAGAAATGAAAAGGGGGACATCATAACAGAAACCAGTGAGATTCAAAAGATCATTAGAGACTACTTCGAAAGTCTATATGCCACAAAACAGGAGAACCTAAAAGAAATGGATGGATTCCTCCATTCCTACAATCTCCCCAGACTGAACAAAGAAGACTTGGAATACCTGAATAGACCCATCAATGTTAAGGAAATTGAAACTGTGATCAAAAACCTCCCCAAAACAAAAGCCCAGGCCCAGATGGTTTCACTGGCGAATTCTTCCAAACATTTAAAGAAGACCTGCTGCCTGTTTTCCTCAAACTTTTCCAGGAAATTGAAAAAACAGGAAATCTCCCAAACAGTTTCTATGAAGCACACATCTCCCTAATACCAAAAGCAAACAAAGACACCACTAAGAAAGAAAATTACAAACCAATATCCCTGATGAACACCGATGCGAAGATCCTCAACAAAATACTGGCAAATAGGATCCAACAACTCATCAAAAAGATCATACATCACGACAAAGTGGGATTCATCCCGGGGATGCAAGGATGGTTTAACATTCGGAAATCAATCAACATAATCCACCATATCAATAAAAGCAAAGATAAAAACCATATGATCATATCAATAGACGCAGAGAAAGCATTTGACAAGATCCAACATCCTTTCATGATGAAAACCCTCGCCAAAATGGGGTTTGGAGGAACTTTCCTCAAGATAGTCGAAGCCATCTATCACAAGCCTACGGCAAGCATTATCCTCAACGGGGAAAAACTAAGGGCCTTTCCTCTGAGATCAGGCACAAGACAAGGATGCCCACTCTCACCACTCCTCTTCAATATAGTACTTGAAGTACTTGCGATAGCTATTAGACAAGAAAAAGAGATTAAGGGCATCCAGATAGGAAAGGAAGAAATCAAACTCTCACTATTTGCAGACGATATGATACTGTATCTAGAGAAGCCTAAAACCTCTACTAAGAAACTCTTAGAAACAATAGACTTATACAGTAAAGTTGCAGGCTACAAAATCAATACCCAAAAAATCCATGGCCTTCATATATGCAAACAATGAGGCAGAGGAAAGGGACATAAAAAAAGCAATCCCATTCACAATAGTGCCCCAGAAAATCAAGTACCTCGGAATCAGCTTAACCAAGGAAGTAAAAGACCTCTACAAAGAAAACTACAAAACGCTACTCCATGAAATCAAAGAGGACATGAGGAAATGGAAACATATACCCTGCTCGTGGATAGGGAGAATCAATGTTGTCAAGATGGCAATACTCCCCAAAGCATTATACAGATTCAACGCGATCCCTATAAGTATACCCATGACATTCTTCAAAGAAATGGATCAAGCAATCTTAAAATTCATATGGAACAACAAACGTCCAAGGTTAGCTAAAACAATTCTTGGGAAAAAGACGATGGGAGGCATCACCCTCCCCAACCTCAATCTTTACTCAAAGCAGTAACAATTAAAACAGCATGGTACTGGAACAAAGGCAGAGCCGTAGACCAATGGAACAGGGTGGAATACCCTTACACACAACCCCAAATGTATGATCATCTAATCTTTGATAAGGGAGCAAGAGATGTGAAGTGGAGCAAGGAAAGCCTCTTTAACAAATGGTGCTGGCACAACTGGACAACCACATGCAAAAAAATGGGCATAGACCTTGACCTGACACCATGCACAAAAGTCAGATCAAAATGGATTAAAGACCTCAACATCAGACCACAAACCATAAGGTACATTGAAGACAAGGTCGGCAAAACCCTCCACGATATTGAAGATAAAGGTATCTTCAAAGGTGACACAGAACTAAGCAATCTAGTAAAAACAGAGATCAACAAATGGGACTACATTAAACTAAAAAGTTTCTGCACTGCAAAAGATACAGTGACCAGAATCCAAAGACTATCCACAGAATGGGAAAGGATATTTACACAATACCCATCAGATAAGGGGTTGATATCAATGGTATATAAAGCACTGGTTGAACTCTACAAGAAGAAAACATCCAACCCCATCAAAAAATGGGGCGAAGAAATGAACAGAAACTTTACCAAAGAAGAAATACGAATGGCCAAAAGGCACATGTAAAAGTGCTCTACATCACTAATCATCAGAGAGATGCAGATCAAAACAACCACAAGATACCACCTCACACCACAGAGACTAGCGCACATCCAAAAGAACAAAAGCAACCACTGTTGGAGAGGATGTGGCGAGAAAGGGACCCTTCTACACTGCTGGTGGGAATGCCGACTGGTTCAGCCCTTCTGGAAAACAATATGGACGATTCTCAAAAAATTAGAAATTGAGCTCCCATTTGACCCAGCAATACCACTGCTGAGAATATATCCCAGAGAGGCAAACAAGTATAATTGAAATGGCATATGCACATGTATGTTCATCGCAGCACTGTTTACAATAGCAAGAATCTGGAAAAAACCCGAATGCCCTAGAATGGATGACTGGTTGAGGAAACTTTGGTACATCTATACAATGGAATACTATGCAGCTGTTAGAAAAAAGGAGGTCACAAATTTTTTATTTAAGTGGATCGGCATGAAAAGTTTCATGCTAAGTGAAATGAGTCAGAAAGAGAGAGACAGACATAGAAAGATTGCACTCATCTAGACATATAGAATAACAGAGTGGGAGACTAACACCCAAGAATTGTAGAAACAACTACCAGGAGGTTGACTCCATGGCTAGGAGGCTGGCCTCACATTCTGGGGAAAGGGCAACTCAGAGAAGGGATCACCAACTATAATGTAGTCGAAGGCTATGTGGGAGAAGGGAGTTGCGGGCTGAATGAGGGCTAGAGACTGAGCACAGTGGCCACTCAACACCTTTATTGCAAACCACAATAGCTAATTAGAGGGAGAGAACAGAAGGGAATGCCCTGCCACAGTGACAGGGTGGGGTGGGGGGAGATGGGATTGGGGAGGATGGGAGGGATGCTGGGTTTACTGGTGGTGGAGTATGGGCACTGGTGAAGGGATGGGTTCCCGAACTTTGTATGGGGAAAGCATAAGCACAGATGTGTATAAATCCGTAACTGTACCCTCATGGTGATTCATTAATTAAAAATAAATAAATTTATTAAAAAAAGTTTAAAAAAATAGGTTCTTCTGCTGCTTAGATGCCAGATAAATACCAATTATAAATTTTCTTGAACCTGTTAGAAAACTGACATTATTAGTCAGTGAGATTTATGGAAAAATCTGGCACTCGGAAAAGAAATAGGTTCCGTGACCTTTCCCCCTTGGTCAGGGCACAGGAGGAAGATGAACCATGTCTGGAATAAACACTTAAATGTTAAGGATAAGCTAGCACAGTTGTGCATCCCTGGAGATCCATGATTCATCAGTACTTCTCACAGTGTTCATTTCCATGTGCTGTTTGCTATGCAGAAGGACTTAAAAGAAATATTTGAGGTTCAGTGGACATTAGCAAAATGAGCTCAGAGACAAATGCAAGAAACCTCCTTCCACTTGAAGCTAACCTCTAAGTCACTAATAAAAGAAGAGGGAAAAATGAAAAACCCTGACTCCTGGCATAAAGCACTCAATGAATTTAAAATGGGTATAAAAGCAAAAATTGCCTGGTGGTGGTGGTGTTGGGGCAGGGGGAAGGAAACCAGCTTGAGTTCAGGACTTTGGATGAATATCACGCATACATCTTATTCTCACACAGGGAAAGCCAGTGAACTGAATCCTGCCTAAACCCATCCCATCATACAAGCTGAAATTAATTGAAGAGGCAGGCTGGCAATGCCAAGGGCACTGGTTTATATCTCAGTAGCTGCCTGAAATTCAAGCTGCAGAAGAGAGAAGAATCTCTGTTCCGATCACAACCTTTGATCTAAGAACTATTGTGTAACACCAGGAGGGAACATGGGGAGAAATCTCATAGGGACGAAATGTTGGGTCACTGAAAATTGAAGGTGGAGCAGGAACATTGTTAGGGCAAATGGGTCATGCAAGGCTTCAAGCAAGCTCAAGATAACAGCAGCTTAAAGGGGGTTGTCATTTGTAGTGTATGAGAGAAAATGACTGATGATGGGAGTCTTCAGTCACTACTGGTAGGAATGTAAACTGAGTCAACCCCTATGAAACCCAGTAGAGATATCTCAAAACTCAAAACCAGACTGACCATATGATCCAGCATTTCAATTCCTCAGTCCCTATCCCCAAAACACAAAACACTAATTCCTGAAGATGTATGTGCTCCTGTGTTCATTGCAGTGCAATTTACAATGGCCAAGATCTAGAAACAATCTGAGGGAGATGGGTAGATAAAATATTAAATATAATTTAAATGTGAAAAAAGTCCAGCATTTTTCTACAAGGGTGGAACTAGAGGGAGTTGAGCTAAAGTAAATCCAAAAGAGAAAGACAAATACCAGACCACCTCAGCCATATGTGGAATGGAAAGAAACAAAGCAATGAAATAGACCATGACTAAAGCAAACAACACTAAGGAATACAGGTGGGCAGGAAGGAATGGATGGTTCTATGGACAGTGTCAGAGGACTGTTAGCGTTTTGATGTGGTATGGTAATGTGTAGTAAAATAAGCACGTGCTTATTTGAGCTCTATGTTTAAATTGATAGAAAAATTATGTTTAAACATAGGGTGGTATGTGGTATGCTAACATTGCACTTCTAAAATATAAACTTTGCATTCACATAACCATTAATAGTTCAAACACAGAATGACAAACGAATCTTCACCTTGAGAGATTACCAAGCGGCTACTGACCAAACCTCACTCCACTTTCACAGGGAAGACTCAAAAAAGAAACATGGCCAAATATTAGTCAGAACTTCCTCTTCTGATATACACAATATTTAATATTCCTCTTTTGATATACACAATATATAATACTATATTAAAATGCATGCAGCTTACAACAAAGGACAGAAATAATCTACTATCAAAATTAAAAAAATACAGTACGTATATCCAGACCAAAAGCAACGTAGATGTTGGATTTATCAAACAGGGTATTTACCATAATTAAGACACTCTGGTTCACATCTGTGTCTTAGAGTAATGATAACATATCCTTTCACGCTCAGCAGTCCTGGTTTTGGATAAAAATGAACATCCTACTTGTAAAGACTTCAGGTATCTTATCTCCGTTAAAGTCCAAGTATTATGGTCAAGAAATTATCTTTCTTTCCCCAGATGATAAAACCAGCCTTCAGATTTGCTATTAACATATAGAACATTTGACTTAAAGTATAAACTTTACTCATTTTCAGCATCACGGAGTCATATAATTCTTAGATCATGTATTGTTCTATCAATTTAAACATAGAACTCAACTAAACAAGTGTTTTTTTTAAAACATAATTTGTGTAATTTCCTGAAAATCTTCTTGGCAATGGTTTTCTTCACAAAAATACTCAGTTGGTAGAGAATAGGTTTTTCTGCCATACCTCCTATATAAATCAAGCCTTTGTTCAAGATTTTCTTATCAATCTTTCTTAATATTTTTTACTTTAGTTTCATATGTAAAAATTCTCCTTTTCACCTACTGGATGGGAATCACCATCAAAGCATAAATAATTTTGGCTTCTAAATTAAAAATAATTTCAAACTAAAGTTATAAACTTAATTAGAAAGCAACAGAAAATAAAATATCTTATTTGGAGGCATATATATATATATAAATATTAAGAGTTAATAAGTGAAAGCAACCAACCCAGAACAAATAAAAGAAGATTTCTTTATTTTTTTTCTTTTTAGTCACAGGAGTGAATATTTTTTTGCTTTTATTTATATCTATGCAAGTGACATCTTCAGTTTGCACTCAAAATTATTAGGATTTGTCATAATGTAATCAGTACTCAGAAATTAGAAAGAAAAACGTTGTTTAAAAATCACCAGCAGATGTGTTTTTGAAGAAGCAGTCAATTTTCTGCAATTATGGCAGTGACTTTTCTGAACAGCAAGATGAAATTCATCAAATGTTTTCTGCTTTTTACCCTGTGTTAAATTCGTATAGGAGTCATTAGAGTGAGTAGGTTGAACAGGAAATAAACTCTAAGTAGCTTTCTAGAAGCATTCTAATTTCTATTGTCAGTGTAATTTTTTAACTTATAAAGTAACAGGAAATAAAATGCAAGCATATTATGTGATTTCTCCATATAGCTGATGCTAATTACTACTGATTATAAGCAAGCAAAAATTTTCCCTTTTGTTTCTCCATACAGCCATGTTATTAAACATCATATTGAATTTAGCTATGCTTTTTTAAATAAAATTTGCTGTGTTGTTAAAAAAAAAAAGTAGGTGACATGTTTTTCACAATGCCTTACTGTTCTCACAATGCTCCACCAGGAACCAGCCTACCATTTGAATGTCTGGTGTGTGTAAACGGGACCGGGGCAAGCCAACCATGCAAACAGTTGGGTCATGACTAACCGTTAAGTAAGACATCCATGTTTGTCCAAATGATATCCACACTATCCTCCTTTCATACTCGGACAATAACCGGGTGGGCTGAATCTAGTTGTCAATAAATACAAATAGGGTCAACTCGTATTATTCAACAGGAGGGACCCCAACACAGGTGTAAACAAAACTCCCAGCCGCGTGCGGTGCGCCCTTCAGCAGCATCTCAGGCCTGGAGTCCCTGCCTGGCCCCCAGCTCCCCAGATGCGCCCCGAGGCTCCATTGCCCCACGTTCCCGTCGGGCCTCACCAACACCCCACCGCCCCAGGGAGGCTCCGATTCTGCGCGACCCCGTGCCCGGGCGCTCCGTGGACGCGCCCAAGCCTTGGCGCCCTCCGCTCCATGCGCCCGACGGTCCCATGTGTGCATGTGGTGGGGGGGCTCGGGGGGTTCGAGCATTCGGACGCCGAGCCCCGAGTTCTGAGGTCACGGGCCACGTCACTAAGGGTATCCCGGAAGGAACGCTGGTTCCTAGGGACGCGCCGCACTGGCACACTCCCGCTCGGCGCTAGCCGACAGTTCAGGAGTGAATCCCTGCCACAGAGGAGGCCCGGTTTGCTGGCCAGCGCCTGGCGCTGCCCACTGGCTGTTCCGCCGCAGACCCGCACCCGCCCACACCTTGATCACCCCTTTCCGACCGCTCCAGCCCACGGTGAGTGTCCGCAGGAGGGACAGACACCCGGTGCGCGGGAATGTGGACCTCAGGATACAGAGAGGGGGGACCAGGGGTCAGGGAAACAGGGTAAGCTGGAGGGAGGGAGGACTAAGGGGGCGTGGCAGCCCCAGGGGAGGGGACATGGTAACCCCAGGACAGAACGAGGTGGACCCAAAGCATCTCAGAACCGAAAGAGATCCCAGAGAGTGTCCCGTACATTTCCTTCTATACTTTGGTTCCCTGAGTATCTCCGGGGGCAGTGGCGGGTACCGCCCAAACCCCGCCCCAAATCCTAAGAGGGATTCCAAGGGACCCTGCTTCAAGGACGCGTGTCTTACAAACGCGCATCCCATGGGCGCACACCACATTGCTCGGAGGATGCCAACCGTGCGCAGAGGAGGCCGCAGAGCGCGAGGGTACAAAGTTACGAGTGGGGCGGGGGCGGGGAGGCGAAGGCCCGGCACGTGCAGGACCAACGGGTCGAAGCCTGACCCGGTACCAGGCTAGTGAGGCTCCCGGGGAGGCTCTGATTCTGCGGGAACCCGCGCCAGACGCTCCATGGAGGCGCCCAAGCCTTTGCGCCTTTGGCTCCGTGCACCTGACGGTCCCATGTGCGCACATGGGGGGGTGCGCGGGGAGGTTCCAGCGTGTAGGACCCCCGAGGCCCAAGTTTTGACGTCACGTGTCATGTCGCTGAGGGTATCCCAGAAGGAACGCTGGGTCCTAGGGAGGCGCCGGTCTGGCACACTCCCGATCGGACGCTAGTCGCCAACAGGGGACCTCAATTCCGGTGACAGACGAGGGCTAGGTCGCTGCCCAGCGCCTGGCGCTGCCCGCTGCTGTTTCGCCAAGGACCTGCACCAGCCCACAGCTTGGTCATCCCTTTCCGACCCCTCCAGCCCACAGTGAGTGCACGTGGCGGGGGCACGTGGGCAGAGACCTGGGGCAGAGATGGGGGACCAAAGGTCAGGGAAACGGGGCCAGCCAGAGCTAGGACGGTCTCAGGGGAGGGGGCGTGGCAGCCCAGGACAAAAGGCGGGAGACCCTCAGGGAGGAGGGTGGGGAGCCACAAGGGAGGAGGGTGGGGAGCCCCAAGGAAAATGATGGGACTCCCCAGGGAGGAGAAGGGGAACAGCTAGGGAGAGTGGAGAGACTCTAGGCAGGAGGTTGGGAAACAGCTACCGATGAGGGTGGGAGTCCAGAGGGAGGAGTGCAGGGAGCCTCTAGGGAGCAGGGTGGGAATACCCAGATAGGAGGTGTCTTCTGGGCTGAAAGCACTTGCCTTGTATGATCCAGACTCACCCCCGGGCTCCGGAGATGGGCCCCCAGACCCACCAGGAGGGACCCCTGAGATCGACCTGGAGTCAGCCCTGGGCACCATGGTGTGGCCCCGAACCCGACCAAACAAGAAAATATTTTGGTGTGACCACGGGGACCCCAAAGGTGGAGGAAGGGACCCCACTGCATGGAGGGGCTGTGCGTCTTTGGGCTGCCAGGGTCTGAGTGTGGCCTGTTATCTACAGAGCCCTGACCTGGGATGACACGGAGACCCTCCGACGTGCGATTCCACCAGGACCTGGGGACGCTGCGACCATCCCAGGCGTCATGCACATGGTGCTACTGTGGGCCCAGCTACCCGGGGCAGCCACAGGCCCACGCCCATTATCCCTACAACCCAGGGCCGTATCTCCACTGCCTGCCAACTTACTACCAACAGCCGGGGCCCAGTGTCCAGCCCACGGGGTCCTATGGGCAGGGGGCTGGCTCCTATAGCCAGCCAGGCCCGCACTCTGCCCAGGGCTACTATGGCCAGCGGGCTCGCCCCCAAGGCCCACTGTTAGTCCCCTCTGACGATCAGGGATGGCCCATTCGCCACCCTAATGACTGGTGCGAGGCCGTGGTCTACTGTCCACGGAAAGCCCCTTGCTTCCAGGGGGGCACGCCTCACTGCCAGGCCTTGATAGGCCAGAAAACACCTCTTGGCCAGGCTATGGCCACTGCCCCAGCCCAACACGGGGCCGCAGAGACCCAAAAGGAGGCCCCAGCGCCTCAGAAGGAGGCCCAAGCACCTAAGAAGGAGGCCGCAGCACCCAAGAAGGAGGCCCCAGCACCCGAGAAGGAGGCCCCAGACCCCCAGAAGGAGGCCCCAGCACCTCAGAAGGAGGCCCCAGCACCCAAGAAGGAGGCCCCTCCGCCTCCGCCCCCGGCGGCAGTGCCCGCCCCAGCTGCACCTGCAGCCGCAGGGGGCCCGACAGCCCCTGACCATGGTCACACTGTGTCCACCAAGGACACGCAGGCCCCTGATAGTGACGTAGAGTCCATGGAAACAGAGTCCTGTGGGAGTATTGTTCAGTCTATGGACACCGAATCCCAAGGGGAACCATTGAGCGATATGGAAGTAGATCCACCCAGTGTCCCCATGACCCAGCCACGTGCCACGCTGGCTGCACCCCAGGGCCAGACCACCCACGTCCAGGCCCCAGGGACATCAAATCAGTCCAAAAAGAGGAAATGGAACGGCCTTACAAAGCTGCAAGGCCCGCAACGCAAGAGGCACCAGCCGGGCGCTGGACCAGGGCCAAGTGGCACCCAGGGCACCCATGTGCCAGTGCCAGTGTTTCAGTTTGCGCTGCCGCGGCAGCTCGGGCCTCCCAACATGCGGGGGCTAAGTGGCACCCAGGGTGGGGCTCTGTCCGTGCCAGCCTTCCAGTTTGCACCCCCAAGGCAGCTCGTGCCTCCCAAAGTGCCGGGGCCACGTGGTACCCAGGGTGCACCTGTGCCTGCACCTGCCACCCAGATCCCACAGGTGCCGCACCCTGTGCCGCCCTTTGTGCCCGCACCCCAGCAGGGCTTGAAAAGTGGTGCCACCCAGCGGGGGTGGCACCAGCGGCCACTTGTGGCTCCTGCAACTCTGAGGCTGCCTGTGCCAGCACCCCAACAGGGCTCAACCAGTGGTGCCCCCCAGAAAGGGTGGTACAAGCAGCCACTTGTGGCTCCTCCCCACCAGGTCCCACCTGTGTGGCACCGTAGGTTCCCCTATGTGCCCGCACCCCAGCAGGGCCTGGCCAGTGCCACGGGGCGAGTGTGGCGCCAGAATGCACGTGTCAGTCGTGCCAACCAGGTCCCACGTGCGTGGCACCGTATGCCCTCATATGTGACCGCACCCCAGCAGGGCAAAAGCATCAGGGCCACCCTGCGGGCAGGGAACCAGCATTCACTGGTCAATCGTGCCAACCAGGTCCCACCTGCATGGCAGCGTGTGCCCGCACATTTGCCCGCACCCCAGCAGGGCTCGAGCAGTGGTGCCACCCGGCGGGCATGGTGCCGCCGGTCAGTTGTTGCCCCCTACGGGCAGCAGGGTCAGGGCGCCCCAGCCCGGAAATTGAAGCGCTAGGGGGCGCTGGGCACAGGAGCTGCTGCCCAATGGGGCCCTCTGACCTGAGGGCTCAAGGTCAGACACCCACCTCAGACACCCTGGGGACCCTCAATCTAACAGGGCTCTCAGCACTCCCAATACCATACAGAATGTTCCAGAATGGTCTCGCCATGACCATCTAGTACACGTCCCTGCTGCCCACCATGGACATGTGCTTTGCCCGACATCATCCGGGCCCCCACCCAGCCCTCCCGACCCTTCTCCCTGCTGTCCCATAGTTTTCTCCCCGAGTCACATGGATTTAACCTTGGTACGACACCGTCCTCAGAAGGGTACCGGGACTATGTCATCACCATTAAGATCAATAGCTGACGACACTCAGTCACCTTTGAACAATTCCTGAGTGTGTGTGATTCACACGATGAAATATGTTTGCCTATAGTTTAACTTAGAAAATATGATAGCAGATTGTTTGTGATATAATAAAGTTGTTGCAAACTGCCTGGCCCTGCACTGTGATTTTCTCTCCGAGCAGGTAAGCGGGCATTACCCTGTCGGGGTGAAGGGAGGGCAGGGAGGGGCCGGGTGCTCTGCAGTGCTCCCCATGCTCCCATGCTGACGCGCTGAGATCTCGGCACGGCTCCCCTGTCCTCCATGCTGAGGGACCTTGCCAATCGGTGAGACCCTCAGTTCCACTCAGCCCTGTGCCAGGCCAGGCCCCTCCCAAATCTAAAGCGCTGCCGGGCCCTGTAGCCAAGCAGCAGAACGGCTGCTGACCAGGGTCAGAGATGGGGCTGGGGGCTCAGCGGAGGCACCTGCATGGCAGAGACAGCCCTGGGCTCGCTCCTCGGGAGGCCAAACTCCAAACACCTCCAACACTGGGATGGAGACATAGGGGCTGGCCTGAATCAGAGGACAGTGGGTGGGCATTGGCCTGGCACAAGGCCCTCTGGGCTCCATCCGCGGCATCTGCCCCCAGCCCCCAGGAGTAACTCCCGAGAGCAGAGACAGAGGTGACCCTGAGCGGCACCGGGGCTGGTGCAAAGCTTGAAAGTTCATCAATCAGCTCATACGGGGGGCGTGGTGGGAAGGATCAGTAGCTGTTTTAAAGCCTCTAGGCCACAGACAGCGAACCCCAGGGCCGCCCGCCTCTCCCCAAGGATGGCACAGACTATTGCCTGACATCAGCAGCCCGAGAAGCGCGACCATTCCCACCCACACTGTGGGCACCGGGCTGACTGGGAGCCGGGGGTCGGGGGCTGGAGTCGGTGTGGAGACATCAGACCCAGGGGCTGGGAGGGACTCAAGGGGGTGACTGTGAGCAAGGCACAGCCACGGCTCAACCTGACCCCGACGGAACCTGAGTGTCACCTGCAGACTGGACACTCGCCACCTTCTGAAGCAGCCGGCTCCTCCGGGACAAGCGGCCAGTGGGCCTCAGTCCTGCTCTCCGGGACCCGGCAGGGACACGGCTCTTAGGTGGGCTCACACGGGAAGGGACCTGGGTCAGACATTGGGTCACACGAGTAGGGTCATGGGGGCTCTGAGATAGGTCAACAGGCAGGAACACAGGACTTTGAGGTGGGGTCACACAGGTAGGAACACAGGACTTTGAGGTGGGGTCACACAGGCAGAAACATGGTCTCTGTCACGGGGTCACAAAATTAGGGACTTGGAGCTCTGAAGTGGAATCACATAGGCCATGACATGGACTCTGAGGTGGGGTCACACAAACAGGGACACAGCACTCTTAGATGGGGTGACACATGCAGGAACACAGTACTTATATAGGGTCGCACTGGCAGGGACACAGGGCTCTGAGGTGGGGTCACATTGGTAGGGTCACAGGACTCTGAGGTGGGGTCACACAGGCAAGGACACGGAATCTGACGTGGGGTCACACAGGCAGAAACATGGGTTCTTAGGTGGGGTCACACAGGCAGTAAAACAGGACTCTGAGGTGGGATCACATAAGCAGTAACACAGGACTCTGAGGTGGGGTCACACAAACAGGGATACAGGACTATTAGATGAGGTGACACATGAAGGAACAGAGTACTTATATGGGGTCACACTGGCAGGGACACGGGGCTCTGAGGTGGGGTCACATTGGTAGGGACACAGGACTGAGGTGGGGTCACACAGGCAAGGACACAGAATCTGAGGTAGGTTCACACAGGCAGAAACATGGGCTCTTAGGTGGGGTCACACAGGCAGTAACACAGGACTGTTAGATGGGGTGACACATGCAGGAACACAGTACTGTTGTGGGGTCACACTGGCAGGGACACAGGACTTTGAGGTGGGGTCATACAGGCAGGAACACAAACTCTGAGGTGGGGTCATACAGGCAGAAACATGGGCTGTGTCATGGGGTCACACAATTAGGGACTTGGAGCTCTGAAGTGGGATCACACATGTAGAGACATGGGACTCAGGTGGAGTCACAGAGGCAGGCACGGGGCTCGGAGGTGGGGTCACACAAACAGGATCGCAGAATTCTGACGTGGGGTCACACAGGCAGGGACACAGGACTTTGAGGTTAGGTCACAGAAGAGGTGAGGTCACTTAAGATGGGACATGGGATTGTGAGGTGGGGTCCTTTGGATAGGGCAGAACGGTTCACGATATGTTGCAAGGAATTGGGAAGGTCTTCTCAGTGTCTCAAAAGTAGAAACAAGGGCAATGAGGTGGGTCACACAAGCAGGGACAGCTCTCTGAGGTGGGTCTCATGGACAGAGATGGAGTTCTCTGTGGAGTCCCACAGGCAGAGAAGGGGCTCTGTGGTGGCGTCACACAGCAGCTGTGAAGAAGCTCTGAAGAGGCTGGGACAGGAATCTGTGAGCAGAGGTCACACAGGGAGGGCAGGTGCTGTCAGCTGAGGTCACACAGGGACAACAGGGGCTTTGTGCTGAGGTCACAGAGGCAGGGATGGGGCTGTGAGGTGAGGTCACATGGGCAGAGACACGGGGCTCTGTGGTGAATCAAACAGCAAGGGAGAGGGCCCCTGACTTGAGGTCATAAACAGATACAAGGTCCCTGATGTGACGTCATGATAGCCAGAAGCTGGGCTCCTTGAGGTGAGTCCCACAGGTAGGGATAGGGTTGTCGGGGTGAGTCACACAAAAAGATACAGAGCACCTGAGCTGAGATGACACGGCAGGTACTGGGGTCCCTGAGGTGAGGTCAGACAAGCAATATTAGGGGTGCCTGCGGTGAGGTCACACAGGCAGTATAGGGGTTTCTGAGGTGAGGTCACACAGGCAGGTACTGAATACCTGAGGCAAGGTCGCACGGGCAGGTACAGGGGTCCCTGAGGTGAGGTCACACAGGCAAGTATAAGGGTCCATGAGGTGAGGTCACACAGGCAGGATTAGGGGTCCGTGAGGTGAGGTCACACAGGCAGGTACAGGGGACCCTGAGGTGAGGTCACACAGGCAGTATAGGGGCCCCTGAGGTGAGGTCACGGAGGCAGGTACAGAGCACCTGCGGTGAGGTCACACAGGCAGGTACAGGGGTCCCTGAGGTGAGGTCACACAGGCAAGTATAAGGGTCCCTGAGGTGAGGTCACACAGGCAGTATAGGGGCCCCTGGGTTGAGGTCGCTCAGGCAGGTACAGAGCACCTGAGGTGAGGTCACACAGGCAGGTATAGGGTCCCTGAGGTGAGGTCACACAGGCAGGTACAGGGGTCCCTGAGGTGAGGTCACACAGGCAGTATAGGGGTCCCTAAGGAGAGTCACACAGGTTGGTCTACGGTTCCCTGAGGTGAGTCGCACAAGCACGTACAGGGCACCCTGAGGTGAATCACACTGGCAGGTATGGGTGTCCCTAAGGTGAGTCGGAAAGGCTGGTAGAGGGGTACTGGCATTTCACACCCTCAGGCAGTGAGCTCTCTTTCCCTTTACAGCCAGGACCACATGATCCCACGTGTAGAACACAAATCAGAAACCTTCCACACTCCCATTTGGTTGTGTTTTAGAGGTTTGACCCTCATCCAACAAATTTCACAGATGTCAAATGAAGCTGGCCAGATGTTCACACAAACAAAACCCATTTTCCTCACCTCTAAAGTTGGCTCTGAATACACCCAGAAATGGAGGAAGAATTCGTAGCTGTAGCCCTCCTATTGCCCAGACCCCCACTAAGATCAAAGCAGCATGCAAGGCCCCAAGATAGGCCCCGAATCACCCTGTTGCCACACACAGCCTCGAGACCAAATGGGAAACAAGCGTCCAGGGACCGAGTTATCACAGCCAGGGCGGAAGGGCAAGTATCCTGAGAGTCGCTGCTTCACAGAGACATGCTGGGGAAGGAAAGGGGGACCCCAGTCTCTCCGAGGGGCAGCGCACAGCTCACAGGTGAAAGTGCTTAGTCAGGAACCAGGGACCTGATTTCACCCACAAAACTACAGGAGGGCATCTGAGAAAAGTGTACACATATGTAAGAAAGAGAGCAGGGGAGGATTTGCAAAACCCAGATGCAAAGTGCTCTGTCCACGGCTGGCTGGTGTATGGTCATCCACGGGACACGACTCACTGCCAGTCCAGTGTACAAGTCACTGGCGTTATTCCCGTCCTGCCTTCACAGAGAAGGAAGAAGCTCAAAGACAACAGCCACAGGCAGAGGCTGAAAGTAGAGGACAGAGCAGACAATGGTCATGCAGAGTCTTCCTTCCTCTGCCAGACCTTGTTTCATTTTGACCAGCTCGAATAATCAGATTTTTCACTTTCAGAAATGAACGGTGACTGAGGTGAGATTTTTCTCACCAATGTCACCCATTCATTCACTCAGAACATCTTCCCAAGACAGTGCAGAGCACGCAGTAAAGGAGGGAAACCATCTGGTTTTGAGTACATGGAAAGAGCCGTTTCTGGACAGAAGAATGCATTGGAATAGTTGAGATTGAGTTTGGTTTTCAGTATATGAGTGTCACGGCATAGCTAAGAGATTCACAGAGGACCACAGAGAGTCCCGCCTGGAATCTATCTTACTAGAGCTGGGAAGCTAAGAATGATTTTGACTTTAAAAAAATTATTAGTGAATCACCTTGAGGTATGGTTACAAACTTATAACCTTCTTATTTGCATTTCAGTCATTCAGTGATCATTTGCCCATCCCTCCCCAGTACCCATTCTCCTCCACCAATGCTCCCAGTATCCCTCCCATAACCCCCACCCCTTCTCCCACTACCCCACACTGGCTATACGGCAGGGCATTCCCTTTTGTTCTCTCTCCTTTTGGGTGTTGTAGTTTGCAATAGAGGTAATGAGTGGCCATCATGTTCGGCCTTTAAGAAGGCTACTAGTCTATTCCAACTTTTTAAGAGTTGGGGGGGTAAGTAGATTTTATGATAGGAACATGATGTAATGGTCCCATGTCAGTGGCCATTAAAACGTTCCTTACAATGATGGAAAGGCTTATATGTTGTCTATCACTGACTCAGGGAGAGCTGGGGATCCAATGGGTGACAGGAAAATATCCATCTCAGGCCTTGGAGAGAAATTGCCAGCTGGCCCCTCATTTAGAGGGCCATGCTAATGGAAAGTCAAAGGGAAAAGGGGCCCCACTCAAAAAGGGCTCTCTGAGGGCAATTATCCTTCATGAAAAGAACCCAGCGCTAGCTGCAAGCTCTGTAAACTGCATTTGGTGGCATAAACTGAATGTAAAATCTGATGCCATTCTGAAGGTAGAATATTGTGTGTGTGTGTATTTTGTTGGAGATTTGGGCAAACACATAACATAGTCCAATCTACATAGGATGCGTAGTATATGGGTGTGGTATCTGGAATATGTGCATTAGAAAAGGCATGACTTTTTTAAATATCAAATTACTTGGCTGGAGAGATAGTACACCGGGTGGAACACATGCCTTGCATGTGGCCGACCCGGGTTCTATCCCCAGCAGCCACAGAGTCTCCTGGGCAGAATGTCTACACTGGCAAACAGAAGCACAGGTTCCTTCTTTCTCTGACTTGGAGCCACGACCAGCAGAGCTCAGAGAACCCTCAGGTCTGGGGGCTCACACCCAGGGGGTCCTGCAAGAAAGCATGTGCTCCAGCACTTCACTTTCTCCCCAATGCCACGGAAGCTTTTTAAAAAATTTTATAAGATGATGATTCTCAAAAAACTAGAAATTGAGCTTCCATTTGACCCAGCAATACCACTCCTGGGAATATATCCCGGAGAGGCAAAACGGTATAGTAAAGATGGCATATGTATTTCTATGTTCATTGCAGCACTGTTTACAATAGCCAGAATCTGCAAAAAAACAGAGTGCCCCAAAACATATGACTGGTTAAAGAAACTCTGGTACATCTACACAATGGAATACTATGTAGCTGTCAGAAAACATGAAGTCATGAAATTTGCATATAAATAGATCAACATGGAAAGTATCATGTTGAGTGAAATGAGTCAGAAAGAAAGAGACAGACATAGAAAGATTGCACTCATATGTGGAATATAATGTAACTGAGAAGTACAAGTTGGCAACGATGCAACTTCTGGCAGATATCTCTCTGGACTTAGTTACTAAAATACTAAATTACATAAACCCAAAACTGAGAGGCCGCTAAGTGTGGTCACTCGACCTCATACCTCTTCATCCTCAGCAATGGAAAACAAATTATCTAATGCTTCCTTTTCAGCAGGTCTGACTTTAGGGGAGAGACTCTCCAAGCAATAATAGTGAGTTTTGTTGAAATATTGAATGCAATCAATGTGAAATTAAAGTGAAATTTAGTAGTTACACAGGCGGGGGGGCTTAGGTGGGGTCTAGGGGCGTGGGGGGTTAGGGGTGTGAGGGGGCGGGGTGGACCTATACTGGGATTCTTGGTGGTGGAATATGAGCACTGGTGAAGGGATGGGTATTCGAGCATTTTATAACTGAGATTTAAACCTGAAAACTTTGTAACTTTCCACATGGTGACTCAATAAAAAATTAAAAAAAAATATACGAGACTTGGAGATATAATTCACAAACAGAAAACTCATTCGTCGCAAGTGTCTGGGGATTTATTTTTTTAGGTGCACCAACTTCTGTGGTTTCTGACTTTGGGGCCACATGTGGCAGTGCTTCCTCGTGGGCCTCTGACCCAGGATAATGCCTGGCGGGGTTCAGGGCACCCAACAGGTTGCCGGGGATGAAAGCCGGGTTGGCTGTGCAAAGTGAGAGCCTTCCCCAGGGTTATCTCTCCAGCCGCACTGATATGGTTTAGAACATCTTCACCCACTCAGGAATGAATGATGCCCCCAATCTCCCCTCAGAATGGTGCCCCCAGCTCACCCAGAAATGATGCCCCCAGCTGACCCCAGCTCCCCTCGCAGCTCCCTGCCAGGACCCATCCTCCTGTGCAGGACCCTCTGCTCTGTGGAGAGGGGTCAGCCCGGAGGCCCAAGCTGCCCTTCTTGGCCAAGTCTGTGTTCCCGGTGCCCGGAGCGGTGGTAATTTCTGCCCTTCCTACTCTGGCTGCCACCAGACTCCACTTCGCAGGTTCTGGAGATATTTCTGGGCATTACAGTTGTCCTTGGGAGTCACCCACGGTCACGTTCACAGAAAGCTTCTGATATGTCCCAGACACGAGCATGGACAGGCCCAGAAGCAGAAATGCTCCCCCTGCCCGCCCCCCAAAAGTGTCTCTATTTCCACCTGGCCTTGGCCTTTCCTGTTTGCTGTAGAGAAAATCTCCCCCATCAAAGCTTCCCAGCCACCCCTCCGCCGTTTGGCCTATGTCCACCGGTGTCTGACTTCTGATTTATCGCTATAAACGGCTTCTAAGAACCGTGGATGGTGCCAGGAAGGAGTCTGGGGTGTGGAGAACGGCAGGGGCATCCTCATCTGAAGCCCCAACCTGGGACTTGGCCAGATGTGCGCTGCTGGGCTGCCAGATGCTGCCGGGCCCTGTGATCCCCAAGCGCTGGAAGGCCTCCGGGAAACCAGCCCGTCTGTCTCAGCGTCCTGCCGGGGGAGGTCTCGGCACTGGACAATAGCCTTCACCTTAAGCCGTACGCCACAAGTGAAATTGGGTGTTTGCCATAAAGCCTGCTGCTGGCACCTGCCAGCTGAGATAAAGCCTCTAGTCATCAGAGCAGAGTCGCCCCTGCCTCTCAGAGCAGGGACATAACCCGCAGGCAGCACCAAGCACCAAGCACCAGGACTCTGGTAATTACGAAAGATAACATCCTGTAAAGAAAGTAAACACATCATTCATTCATCAAGCCTCAAGTAAAGAAAACACATCATTCATGCTTAGGCAAGCCACCGGGAAAGGTAAAAATGATTGAGACTGGTTTCGTAGATACTACAACAGTTTGTAAAGTAAGAGATTGGAAACACACCGTGTGTGTGTGTGTGTGTGTGTGTGAGTGTGCACTTACCCAGGTGTAGTGAGGGATGACCACACAAAGAGGAGTCAGTTCTGTGTTTGCTCTGCATCTCCAAGAGACACTGGGGGTCGTGGAGCATCTGGAATAGCACCCAGACCCCCAAGCAGCCTGGACAGAGCATAGCAGCCCTTGGTGCCTTCTCGGCAGCCCCTCCAAGGGCGGCTGGGGAGATGCAACACCAAACACACAGAAGCTCCTACAACCCACCTGTGCCCTAAACATTCTCGTCATTCCCGGAACAAAGACAGAACAAGCTGCATTTGACACTCAAGGGAGCATGTGTCTTCCTTGACATGTCTTTATGGGTGGTTTGTTTGGGCTGTGCTCAGGAATTACTCCTGTCTCTGTGCTCAGGGGACCAAGTGCCCTGAGTGCTGTACTATCTGTCCACATACACCCCATGATGTGCTTTATGCCCAAAGATGTGGCGATTCATTTGCATCCTATTTTCTGAGTACTTGGGAATCCCGGATTTCAGATGACCTCAGTATTACCCAGAAGTGCTCTTTCCTATCATCATACACTCTTAGGTTTCCTAGGGGCCAAAGAGGTAGTGCAGTGGTCAGGGAACTCACCTTACTGCATGAGACCTGAGTTCAATTTACCAGAACCTCATAAGGTCCGCGAGCCCAGCCAGGAATGACTCCAGAGCACTGAGCCAGGAGTAAGTTCTGAGCACCACATGTGGTTCCAAAGCAAAACCCAAACTTAGAGATCCTACAGGACAAAATCCACACCTTGTCCTGTCTGCTGAACAGAAACTGAACTGCCTGCTGAAGTTCATCCATAAGCATAACAGTGTTGGCACCTTCTCACCATGTTCTCCATGTTCTCATGGTTTCGTACCACAATGCCCTCTTCTTATTCTTACCTTTTCTTGTTCTCCTTTACAGAACTATGCCTCAATTATCTCCTGCTCTTCAGTTCTTCTTCTTTTTTTTGCTTTTTGGGTCACACCCGGAGATGCACAGGGGTTACTCCTGGCTCTGCACTCAGGAATTACCCCTGGGAGTGCTCAGGGGTCCATATGGGATGCTAGTCTGTGTACATGTCAGTGTGTCTACATGTGTCCGTGTGCATGTCTCTATACATCTTTGTGTTTGTGTGTGTGCAAGTCGGTATGTGCATATGTCTGCCTCTTTGTGTGCATGTGTTTGTGTCTATAAGTCTAAGTCTGTATATGTGTGCTCACAAGTGTGTCTTTGTGAGCATGTATATATCTATGCCATTGTCTTTGTTGTCTGTGTATCTGTATATTTCTGTGTCTCATTCTCTCATACTGTTTATTGTGTGAGTGCATGTGTACACCTGTGTATACGTCTGAGTTTCTGTGTATACATGTGTGTGTCTGTATACATTTGTGTGTTGTGTGTCCACGAACTTATCTGTGTGTCTCTGTGTGGGCATTTGTATGTGTCTCTGTACACATCTGCTGTCTCTGTGTGTGCATTTGTATGTGTCTCTGTACACATCTGCTGTCTCTGTGTGTGCATGACTTTAATTGTACAGGTCTGTGTGTCTCTGTGGGTACATATGTTTGGTGTATGTCTGTGTACGTCTCTGTGTGTTTTCTAAGTGTATGCACGTTTTCCTCTGTGTGTAAGTTTGTGCGCTGTTGTGTGTGCATGTTTGTGTCTGTATACGAATATGTGTCTGTGTGTATAGCTGTGTCTGATTGTGCATATGTATGTTCTTCTCTGTGTGTGTCTGGGTGGTGTGATTGTATGTCTGTGTGTACATACTGTCTGTGAGTGTATGTGTATTTCTGGAGTGTATCCATATTTGTCTGCGTATATGTCTGTGAGTCTGCATGTCTGTGTTGCACACAGGTGTATGTGTATGTCTATTCATATGTGTGTTTGTCTCTGGGTGTATACAATATGTCTCTGTGTTCACTGTGTGTATTTGTATACATGTCTGTATGTGCATGTGTCTGTGTTTTTGATTCTGAGCATTGCGCTTGTTGATATATATCTCTGTCTCAACACGATGCCCATTGTGTGTTTTTGTCTGTCCCCGCGTGTATCTTGTGTATTAAGTGTGTGTGCATGTGAATCTGTATATAAGTCCATTCTGTGATTGTGTGCATGTGGGTGTGTGTCTGTTTATGTATTTGTGTGTCTATGGGTTTACAGGTGGCTATATGTTCATCTGTCTGTGCGTATGTACCTAGGTATATATCTGTGTATATGTCTGTCTTTTTGTCTCTCTGTGTTAGTGTAGCACATGTGTGTATGTCTGTGTGTGTCTTTGTGTGCAAACGAGTGTCTGTGTATAAACCGTGTGTGCCTAGGTGTGTGCATGTGGAAAGTTCTTGTATATATTCATATGCGTCTGTATGTCTGTGTGTCCATGGGTGTGTGTCTTTTTATGTCTCTGTGCATATTTCTGTGTATATTGTATGTGTTTCTGGGTGTGTGTCTGTATGTGGATGTTTGTGTGTATATCTGTGAATATATCTGTACGTGCATATCTTTGTAGTTATGTATATATCTCTGTATTCAAGTGTCTATGCCCACAATTATCTATGCATATATCTATATGTCTCTGTGGGTCTGGGTATATATCTGTGCATCTTTGTGTTTCTGTGTGTCATTCTGTGTGCTTTACTTCTGTTTCTGTGTGTCTGTGTATATGTCTGTGTCTCTGTCATTGTGTCTATGTACACATGTGTTTCTGTGTGTCCATGTACATGTCTGTGTGTGCATATATGTGAGTCTTTTCATATGTCTGTACTATGACTGTGTGTATTTGTGAATGTGTATCTGTGTATATATGTCTGTGTGAGTCACTGAGTGTATATGTCTATGTATATGTGTCTGCATATATGTCCCTCTGAGTTTGTGTATATTACTGTGTCTGTTCACATGTTTGTGTTAGAGTATATATCTGTGTGTTCCTGATTCTGTGTGTATATGTCTGTTCTGTGTGATTTTGTATACGTGTGTGATTTTGTATAAGCCTCAGTCTCTGTGTCTCTATGTGTGTCTGTGTGCATGTGTGTCTCTAAGTATATATACGTATGTGTGTGTCTGTGTCTGTGTATGTCATTATGTCTGTGTTTGCATTTTTGGTGTGTCTATGTATATATCTGTGTTAAATCTGTGTGTTTACATGTGTGTATATCTCTATACATATGAGTGTGCCTATGTGTGCATCTGTATTTCTCTGGCTCCACAAGTGTTGCATCTATGTCTGTGTATGTATATATGTTTTCTGTGTGTGTGCATATGTCTGTGTGCGTGCATGTGTATATGGGTGTGCATCTGTGTGCTGGTATCTGTGTGTGTATCTACGTATATGTCTGTATGTTTCATGTGCCTGTGTTGTGTGTCTGTTTATGTCTGTGTGTCTGTGTATATGTTTATATATTCTGTGTGTCTGTATATATGCTTGTGTCTCTGTGCATATATGTCTGTATCTGTGTGTGCAAATATCTATGTGTGTCTGTGTGCATGAATGTGTGTGCATGTCTATGTCTGTGTGTCTGCATGTGGGTGTGGTTCTGGATATATGGCTGTGTCTGAACATTTGTGAGTTTGTGTATATATCTGCTCTGCTTATGACTGTGTTTATATATGTGCTTGTTTCTGTCTTGGTATATGTCTGTGTTGTATCTACGTGTGTGCACGTGGTTCTGTGACTGTGTCTATGTCTGTGAGTTCTGAGTGTACATGTGTGTCTGTGTGTGCATGTTTTTCTGTGTATATGTATGTGTATCTCTGTATGCATCAGGTGTGTGACTGTGTGTATGTCTGATTATCCCTCTAGGTGTCTTTGTATATATGTGTGGGTACGTGTATGTGTCCATGTATGTCTGGGTATCTCTGTATATGTGACTAGTGTGTGGATGCTGTGTATACGTGTGTGCATCGCATATGTCTCTATATGTATCCATGTTTCTATAAATGAGTGTGTCTCTATGCACATTTCTTTTCTGTCTGTACGTGTGCATTTCTGTGTATATGTCTCTGTGTGTCTGTGTGTGCAGGTTTGTTTCTGTGTATATATCTGTGTGTATGTCTGTCTCTGTATATGCCACTGTTTCTCTGTGTGTCTATATCTGTGTGTGTCTGCTGGTACATGCATGTACCTGTGTATGTCATTGTGTATCGCTTTGTGTGTATGTGTGTCTGTGTGTACATGTCTATGTTGTTTCTATATGTCTTTGTGTGTATAGTTATATATCTGTGTTCATTTATCTTTGAGCGTGTTGTGCCTGTGTGAATGTGCACGTGTAAACACAGGTTTGTGGTTTTGCATTTGTATGTGTATACATGTGTATATCTATGTGTGTCTGTGTGTATCTGTCTTTGTATATGTCTGTGTGCATTTTTCTCTGTCTATATGTATATGCCTGTGTCTGTATCAGTATATAGTCTTTATGTCTGTACATGTATGTGCCTGTGTATATTTGATTGTGTCTGTATTTCTCTGTATATATCTCTGTGCATCTGTATAAGTATGTAGGCATAAGTGTCTGTGTCTATGCTTGTTTGCATATGTGTATATACCTAAGTGATGATGTGTATGCACATCTGTGTATCTGTGGATGTATGTCTGTATGTCCATCTGAAAGTATCTGAGTGTACTATTTATGTCTGTGTGTCATGTGTTTGGGCGCATGTGTGTGTATATGTCTGTTTTTCAACGTACATGTCTGTGAGTGCATGTGCGCATGTGTCTGTATATGTCTATTATGAGTACCTTGTGTGATTGTGTCTTTGTGTTCATGTATCTTTGTCTACATGTCTGAATATTTCTGTGTGTATATGTCTCTGATGCATATGTCTGTGTGCATGAGTTTGTGTATATGTCTGTGTAAGTCTGTGCATATTGATCTGTGTCTTTGTGTGGATATGCATACCTTTGCATGTTTCTGTGTGTATCTGTGTGCACTGGGTGTGCCTGTGTATATGTATTTGTGTGCTTTGTCTGTCTTTGTATATGTCTGTGTGTGTCAGCATGTGTGTGTCTGCATCTGTGTCAGCATGTATATATCTGCATGTCTGCGTATATATATGTACATCTCTGGGTATGTGTCTGTATGGCTGTGTGTCTGCATGTGCAATTGCATATGTCTTTATGCGTGTCTGTGTATATAGCTGTGGCAGTGTGTCTGTGCACATGTGTGTCTTTATAGGCATATGTGTGTATCTCTGTATCTATGTATCTGTGTGAGTCTTGGTGTGTCTGTGTGGCTCTGTGTTTCTGTGCCTACGCACTTGTCTCTTTGTGTCTGTGTTTCTATGTGTGTGTGGCTGTGTGTAAATATAGTTTTGTAGGGTCTGGAGCGATAGCGCAGCAGGTAGGGAATTTGCCTTGCATGCGGCCGACCCTGGTTCGATTCCCAGCATCCCATATGGTACCCTGAACACCGCCAGGAGTAATTTCTGAGTGCACAGCCCAGAGAAACCCCTGTGCATCGCCGGCTGTGACCCAAAAAGCTGAAAAGATAGGTTTCTATGTTTCTGTGTGTCTGTCTATATGTATGCTTTATGTGCCAATTATGTCTGTGTTCATGTGTGTGTAGATGTGTGTTTACAAATATGTTTCTTTGCGCATGTATGTCTGTCTGTGTACGTCTGTATGTCTCTCTGTAAGTATGGCTGAGTGACTGTGTGTGCACATGTGTATCTGTATGCTTGTGTATATGTCTGTGAGTCAGTGTCTACCTGTGTACATGCCTACGTGTTTGCATGTGTATGTACCTGTGTGTGTCTGTGCATATGTTTAAGTATGCAGCTGCATTTATATATTTCTGTCTGTATAATCTGTTGTCTGTACATGTGTGTTTGTTTATTTCTGTGAGCATATATGTGCATTTCTGTGCACGTGTTTGTTTTATATGTCTTTGTGAACATGTGGGTGCATCTGTGTATGTCTGTGTGTGATTGTGTAAGCGTATGTGAGTCGATCAATGGGTTGTTGTGTCTATAGGTCTGTGTGTGCACATGTGTATGTGCACGTTGGTATGCATCTATTTGTGTGTGTCTGTGTATGCAGGTCTGTGTCTATTTACATATAAGTGTGTCTGTGTGCATATTCATGTCTGTGTATTCATCTCTATGTGTGTCGGAGTATGTGTCTGTATAAATATATATATATATGTGTGTACATGTTTGTTTCTGTATATATCTGCATGAGCATGCGTCTGCATGTCTGTTTGTCTCTGTGTGCATTGTTCTGTGTGCCCCTCTATGTGTATATCTCTGTTTCTCTGTGTCTGTGTTTGGGCATACGTATATTGTGTGTACATGTCTGTCTGTGTGTACATTTGATGTGTGTGTGTCTGTATGTGTCTTCTGTTTATGTGTGTACTGGGTGTGTCTTGGTATATCTGTGTGTCCTTGTGTGCACATGTGTGTGGTCTGTATATAGGTCTGTGTATGTGTGCCTGTATGTCTCTGTGTGTGACTATATGTCAGTGTACATGTCTGTCTGTGAATCTGTGTGTTCATGTGAATATGTCTATATATTTGTCTGTGTTTGTGTATCTCAGTTTATATGTATCTCTGTGTACATCTGTGTCTATATCTGTGTGTCTTTGTACATGTATTTGTATGTTTATCTCTATGATCATGTGTGTCTATGTAGACGTGTACTTTTTTGTGTCTGTGTATATGCTTATGAGTGTCTTTTTGTGCGCAAGTGTGTGATGTCTATGTATATGACTGTGTATTTGTGTCTTTTGCACGTGTGTCTGTATGTCTGTGTCTGTTTTTTTATATGACTCTGTGTCCCTGTGTGTCTGTGTATATGTTTGCATGTATCTGTGTGTGCATATGGGTATGTGTCGGTGTACTTGTCTGTGTCCGTCTATATGTGTTTGTGTCAGTCAGTGTGTTTATGTGTCTGTGCACATAAGTGTCTATGTATATTTCCGTGAGTATCTGTTCGCATGTGAAAATGCACATCTTTGTGTTTAAGTGTGTATATATGTCTTTGTGTGTGCATGTCTTTTAACTGTATATGCATATATGCCATTATATGTATGCATATATCTGTACTACGTCCTATGTTTTATCTTATGATTATGTCTCTGTATGTATATATGTGTGTTTCTATGTGTCTGTGTATGTCTCTGTGTGTGCACGTTTCAGAGTGCGCATGTTTTGTGTGCATCTGAGTATAAGTCTGTGTGTCACTGTATATCTCAGTCTACATGTCTCTGTCTCTGTATGTGTGCATGTGTCTGTGTGTGTCTATTTGATTGTGTCTGTGTTTTTACATATATCTATATCTCTGTATACGTCTGTTTGCATAAGTGAGTGTCTGTCTATGTGCATGCATAATTCTGATTATATATGTGTGCGCACATGTGTCTGTGAATATGTAGATGTTCATCTGTGTGTATCTGAATACGCTGTTTATGTCTGTGTTACGTCTGGGGGCATGTGTGTATCTGTGTATATGTCTGTGTGTTTCTTAGTGTGCACATGTGTGAGTCTCTATGTGCACATGTGTGAGTTGCTATGTGCATATGTGTGTAAGTATGTGCATATGTCTGTGTTGCATATGAATAGATGTCTATGTATAAGTCTGTGAGTTTTTGCATATGTCTATGTCTGTGTATATTATGTGTGTTTCCTGACTACACTGGGTATATGTCATTGTGTGTATATATTTTTCTCTCTGTCCATGTGTATGGTTCTGTGTATAGGTTTCTGTGTTTATCTGGGTATATGTATGTGTGTGTTATGTTTCTGTGTGATTTCTGTGTGGAAACATGTCTACTTGTCTGTATAGATGTCGCTGTGTGATAGTATATATGTCTGAATATGTGCGTGTGTACCTATGTATGTCTGGATGTCAATGTGTGTTTCTGTGTCTCTGTGTTTCTGTGCCTCTATGTACATTTCTATGTATGTGTTCACTTGCTTGTGCACATATGTGGATGTCTGTGTGTGCAGGTGGGTGTGTATATATATGCACTATATACAAACTGTGTCTGTGTCTGTGTATGTTTGTGTTCATGTGCTTGTGCAAATATGTGTGCATATATCTGTGTTACTTATGTGATTATGTGTATATCTGTTTGAGTATATGTGTGTATGTGAGTATATTTCTATGCATATATATGTGTGCTGTTTGTGTATTTGTCTCTGTGTGCATGTTTATATCTGTGTATATATCTATGTCTTTGTATATGAGTTAGTGTGTGTACAAATCTGTTGTCTGTATGTTCATGCATGTCTGTGTATATGTCTGAGTGTGTATATGTGTGTGTCCAGAGTTTTGTGTCTTTGTGACTGTGTCAGTGTATGGGCATGTGTATATCTGTATATATGTTAATGTCTGCATATGCATGTGTCTGTACATATGTTTCTGTGTGTCTGCAAGTATATGTGTGTCTGTGTGTGCTTATGAATACATCTGTGTGTCTGTGTATATGTCTCTCTCTGTGTGTGCACATGTTGTGAGACTGTGTTTCAAAGTCCCTGTTGTCACTTGGTGCATGTGGGTATAGGTTACGTATATGTCTGAGTCTTTATGTGTGTTATTTCTATGCGTAAGTGTCTTCGCACATGCCTGTGTTTATCTGTGTGTGCACTGAGTGTGTCTGTATAAATTTATTGAAAGTCTGTATGTCTGTCTATGTGTCTGTGTATGTCTATGTGGGATTGTGTGTGCACATGTATATGTCTGAGTACAATTCTGTGAATGTCTGTGTCTAATGTATATATGTATATGTCTTTGTGTCTGTGTCTCTGCCAGTATGTGCACATTTGTGTGTCTGCAAATGTCTATGTATATCTGTGTGTGCACATGTGTGTGACCATATATATGTCTATGTACATGTCTGTGCCTGTGTGCGCGCATGTTGTCTGTGTGTAAAACCATGTTGTGTGTTGCATGTGGGTGTGTCTGTGTATAGGTCTATGTGAGACTTTTGTGTCCATATGTCTGTCAGGGTGTGCATGTGTGTCTGTTTGCATGTCTATGTATGCATATCTGTGGCTGTATATTTCTTTATGTATCTATGAATATGTCTGTGTGCATGTTGTGAGTCTGCATAAATCAGTGTTGTGTATTATTGCATCTGGGTGCTTGCATTTGTATATATCTATGTGAGTCTGTGTGTGTATATCCGTTCTCTGTGTGTCTTTGTGTCTTGGTATATGCCTCTGTTTTCTGTGTGTGCCCTGGATGTGTCCAAATATATTTGTCTATGCGTCTGTTTCTTCTGTCTGTGTGTCAATGTATATATGTTTGTCTTTGTATCTGTGCATATATCTGTGTTTCTGTATATATGTTACTATGTATCAGTGTGTGCACATGTGTATATGTCTACGTGTGCACACGTGTCTGGTGTCTCCATATGCACATGTGTGTGGATGTTTGTATCTATGTGTCTCTGTGTGTCTACATGTGTTCAAGTTGTGTGTCTGTATATAAGTCCTTGTTGTATGTGTCTCCGTGTGCACACGTGTCTGGTGCCGGCATGTGCACATGTGTCTGTGTGCATGTCTGTATCTATATGTGTCTCTGTATGTCTGCCTGTTCATGCTGTGTGTCTGCATATAAGTCCATGTTGTTACTGTGTTGCATTGCGTGTGCGTCCGTGCATATGTTTGAGTCTCTGTGTGTCTTCACATGACTGTGCATGCATCTGTGTGCATTGGGGTTTTCTCTGTGTATATATGTGCATGTCTGTGTGTGTCTATATATGTCTATACATCCGTGTATATGTCTGTGTTTCTAAGTATATCAATATGTATATGTGTGTATATGTCTGTGTTCATGTATTTGTGCGCACGTGTCTGAACATTTCTGTGTATATGTCTCTGTTGCATGTCTGTGTATTTGTGTTTGTGTGTCAATGTATATGTGTTTACCTTTGTGTCTGTGCATATATCTGTGTCTTTGTATATATGTTACTGTGTATCAGTATGTGCACATGTGTATATCTGTCTACGTGTGCACATGTGCCTGGTGTCTGCATGTACACATGTGTCTGTGTGCATGTCTGTATCTATATGTGTCTCTGTATGTCTGTCTGTTCATGCTGTGTGTCTGCATATAAGTCCATGTTGTTACTGTGTTGCATTGCGTGTGCGTCCATGCATATGTTTGAGTCTCTGTGTGTCTTCACATGACTGTGCATGCATCTGTGTGCATTTGGGTTTTCTGTGTGTATATATGTGCACGTCTGTGTGTGTCTATATATGTCTATATATCCGTGTATATGTCTGTGTTTCTAAGTATATCTATATGTATATGTGTATATGTCTGTGTTCATGTATTTGTGCACACGTGTCTGAACATTTCTGTGTATATGTCTGTTACATGTCTGTGTATTTGTGTTTGTGTGTCAATGTATATCTGTTTACCTTTGTTCATGCTGTGTGTCTGCATATAAGTCCATGTTGTTACTGTGTTGCATTGCGTGTGCGTCTGTGCATATGTTTGAGTCTCTGTGTGTCTTTACATATGACTGTGCATGCATATGTTTGCATTGGGGTCTTCTGAGTATATATATTTGCATGTCTGTGTGTCTCTATATATCCGTGTATATGTCTGTGTGCTTCTATGTATGTCGGTGTGTGCATGTGCGTGTGTCTACGCATATCTATATGTGCATGTGTGTGTTTGTATATGTCTGTGTCTATGTATTTGTGTGCACAAGTCTGAATATTTCTGTGTCTGTGTATATGTCTCTGTTGCATGTCTGTGTATTTCTTTGTGTGAGTCTGTACGTGTTTATCTATGTCTGAGTGTGGATATGTTTCTCTGTACATCTCTGTATGTGTATCTGTGTGTCCATTGGATATGTCTATGTATATCTGTGCGACTTGTCCGTCTGTGTATATGTCTGTATATGTGTCTGCATGTATGTATGTGTATATTTTGTTGTATGTGTATTTGTATGTCTTTACGTGCACGTGCGTGTCTGTATATAGCCGTGTATGTCTGTGTTTGTTTCTGTATATATCTGCGTGAGCATGCATCTGCATGTCTGTGTATCTCTATGTATACTGTTATATGTGTGTCTCTGTGTTTATACACCTGTGTCTGTATTGGTCTGGGGATATACCCATAGTGTATCTGAGTCTGAGTGTTCATGTATACTGTCTGTACATGTGATATGTGTGTCTGTATATGCCTTGTGTTTGTGTATGCACTGAGTGGGTATCTTGGTATATATCTTTCTTTCTGTGCACATGTATGTGGTGTCTGTATATACTTCTGTGTGTTATGTGCATGTATATGTCTATGTGTATGTCACTGTGTCTATGGATGCGTGAATGTATATGTCTATGTATATGTGTGAATATCTGTGCATGTGCATGTGTGTCTGTGTACTTGTCTGTGTTTGTGTATGTTGGTGTATGTGTTTATCTCTGTGAACATCTGTGTCTAGATGCCTATGTGCTCTTGCATATGTATTCGTTTATATGATCATGTGTATGTATACATATGTGTCTTTCTGTGTGTCTGTGTATATGTCTGTGTGTCTGTGTATGTCTGTGTGTCTTTTGCATGAGTGTCTGTATATATATCTTCCCGTGTCTATTTTTTATATGTCTCTGTGTGTCCATGTGTTTTTCTGTGCATATGTTTGCATATCTCTATGTGTATACGGTGTGTGTCTTTGTATTTGTTAGTACTTGTGTCTGTGTATATGTCTTTGTGTATATGTTAGTGTGTTCATATGTTTGTGTGCATAAGTGTCTTAAGTCCATGTGTGTCTGTGTGCATGTGTGTGTCTGTGTATGCTTGTATGTCTCTAAGTGCTTATATTTTTGCATGTGTGATCTGTGTGCATGCTTTTGTGTCTATGTATGCATATGTGTTTCTGTGTATGTCTGTGTGTATCTGGGTGCATGTGTATATCTCTGTGCATATATATTTTTATGTTCTCTGTGTCTGTGACTGTGTGTCCATGTGTATATTTATGAGTCTGTGCCTACTGCATTCTGTGTGCACATTTGTGGCTTTTTGTGTATGTGTGTACTGTGTCTCTGTGTGCATGTGGGTATTTGTTTATGTAAATGTGTGAATCTATGTGTGTTTCTGTGCGTGCATATATTTGTGTCTATATAGGTCTTGGTGTGTACCTCTGTGTGCATATCTGTGTATATGACTGTGTGGCTTGTGTGTTTATGTGTGTCTACAAGCTTGTGTCTGTTTATATGCATCCATTTACATGTGTTCATATATCCGTGTATGCATGTTTGTCTATGTGTTTGCATATATCTGTGCACATGTTTGTGTCTGTATATATGTATGTATCCTATGTATACTGGGTGTCTCTCTGTATGTACATATCTGTACGTGTTTTCACGTCATTGTGTGAATATGTTTGTGTCTATGTGTCCATGTGTGGGTCTATGTATATGTTTGTGTCTTTTTTAGATATATGTACTGTGTGTGCATGTGTGTGTGCATTGTATTCATGTGTTTGAGCATGTCTATGTGTCTGTATATATGTCTGTGGGATATATCTGAGTATGTGCATGTCTCTGTGTATATGTGCATGTACATTTTTGTATCTCTTTCTGTGTCTCTCTGTTTCTGTGTGTGTTTATTTGCTGCTTGTGCACATGTTTGTATGTGTATATGTTTGTGTATTCATGGATTTATGCAAATGTAGGTACGTATATATGTGTTGTTCATGTGTGATTATGTATATCTGTGTTTGAGTATATGTCTCTGTGTGCATGTATTTGTCTATGCATATAAATGTCTTGTGTCTATGTATACATATCTGTGTGTGCCCATTATGTATCTATGTCTATGTTTTTTTGTATGAGAATGTCGGATATCTGTATAAATCGTGTGGGTGTGTGTGTCTCTCTGTGTGTGCACGTTTGTCTTTGTATATCTATGTGTGTCTGTGTATGCCTGTGTGGTTTTGAGTGTGAATGTGACCGCATATATGTATGTGTGGGTCTGTGTGTGTATGTATGTGTCTATTTGTGCATGGATCTGTCTTTCTGTACATATGTGGGTGCCTGTGATTCTGTGTATCTTTGAGTGTATATATATATGTATGTCACATTGGTATGCATGTGTTTCTATATATGCGTGCATTTGATTGTGTGTATATCTGTGTATACATGTAAATGTCTGTGTGAGCATATAGGTGTGTGTTTATGTATATGAGTGTTGCTCTCTGTATTCATTGTCTATGAATATGTCTCTTTGCATATATATTGTGTCTGTGTTAGTGTCATTGTCTGTGTGCATGTTTCGGAATATGCCTGTTTGTGCACACATCTGTTTGTTTCTATATTTCTTTGTATATGTCTGTATTTGTGTATGTCTGTGTGTGCATGTGTCTACTTGTATACGTGTTGTCTGTGTGTGTTCATGTGTATCAGTGTGTACGTATCTATGTCTGTGTATGAGTTAGTGTAAGTATAATTTAGCATGCGTATCTGTATATGTCTGTGTGTCTGTGTATTTGTATGATTGTGTCTATGCATATCTACGTATCTGTATGTCTGTGCACATAAGTTTGTATATATGTACATGTTATAGTTGTGTGTGCATGTGTGCATATGTCTATGTGAGTCTCTGTGTATGTTTGTGTTTCTTTTTATATATTTTTGTGTGTATGCATGTGTGTCTGTCTGTCTATATGTGCTTGTGTGTGAGTGCACGTATGTCTGTGTCTATGTCTATGCATATATATGCGCCTGTGTGTACATGTTAAGTGTGTCTGTATATATATGTGTGTGTCGGTATATATATTTTTATGTCTGTGTATATGTCTGTGTGTCTGAGTCTATGTGTGTACAAATCTGTTGTCTGTGTGTGCGTCTGTATCTGTATATGTCTATTTGCGTGTGTGATTATACGTATGTGTATATTTCTGTTTGGGTCCCTGTGTGCATGTGTGTCTGTGTATAAATGTATATGTCCTTGTGTTTCTATGTGTGACCATATGTCTGTGTGTCTCTGTGTCTATGTCTATGGTTATGTGTCCATGTCTATGGATATGTCTGTGTCTCAGTGTGTGTCTCTGTATATGCCCGTGTGTCTATCATTGGGTTTACGTGTCTATATGTTAGTCTCTGTTTCTTCGTATATGTCTGATTATGTGTGTGTGAGTGTCTGTCTATAGGTGCTTGTGCGTGCGTGTCAGTCTGAATTTGTGTCTATTTTTGAATTTTGCCTGTCATTTGTGTGTGCAAGCTTGTTTCTGTATGAGTCCATGTGTCTCTGTATTCACGTCAGCGTGAATCTGTGTGTCTGTCTTTGTGTATGTGGTTTATGCTGGTATATATTGTATATGAGTGTATATGTATGTGTGTGCATGTGAGTGTGTGTGATTATGTGGGTGCCTGTGAGCTCTCATGTGTGTCTGTGTACACATGTGTCTCTGTATATCTGCATATGTCTGTGTGCGCATGTGGTACATGTCTGTGTGTATGTCTGTGTATCTATTTTGTGTGCATGTTCATGAGCTGCGTATGTGTGTCCTATTATGTGTGTGTCTGAATATTCATCTGTGTATCTGTGCATGCCTCTGTATATGTGTGTGCACCTGTGAATTTAAATGTCTGCATGTCTGTGTTCATTTTCTGTATCCGTGTTTGTGCATTTGTCTGCATGTGTACTTGTGTGAGTCTGTGTATGTGTGTGTTTTGTCTGTGTGCATGTAGGTATGTGTTTATGTCTGAGTCTCTGTGTTTGTGTGTGCCTATGCTTGTGTTTGTGTATATTTATATTTGTGTCTGCATATAATTTTGTATCTCTATATGTCTGATATATGTCTATGTATATACCCGTGTGAGTGTGTGCATTCTGAGTTTCTATAGATATGACTATAAATGTGCCTGCACATGTGTTATATCTATTTTTGTGTATATATATGTCTCTATGTGTGTATATGTCTGTGTGTGTCCATGTGTATCTGTGTGTGCATCTTACGCTGATGTGTGCCTGTGTATATCTATGCATATGTCTGTATGTTTCTGTGTGCCTGTGTTGTGTGTATCTATATGTCTGCGTGACTATGTATGTCTGTACATTCTGTGTATGTCTGGTATGTTTATGTCTGCGTGTATATAATGTCTGTGTGTATCTGTGCGCCCATTCATATATATATATGTCTCAGTGTGTTTGTATGAATGTGTGTGCACATGTGTGTGTCTGTGTCTGCATCTGGATGTAGGGTTGTATATATGTCTGTGTATGTGCATCTGTGTATGTCTGTGTTTACGCATATGACTGTCTATATACGTATGTGTCTCTGTCTCTGTTGTGTTTATGTGTGCATGTGGCTCTGTGTCTGTGTATATCTCTGTGTGAGTCTCTGTGTGTTAAGCTCATGTCTGTGTGTTCATACGTCTTTCTGTGTATATGTATGTGTATCTCTGTATGAACTGGGTGTGCGACTGTGTGTGTTTGGGTATCCCTCTATGTGTGTCTTTCTATAAGTCTGTGTGTGCATGTGTGTCTCTGTGTACAGGTATGTGTGTCTCTATCATTGTGCATTTTTGTGTCTTTATGTCTGTATGTCTGTACGTTCATGTGTGATTTTGCATCTGTATTTCTGTATATGTATCTATGTGTGTCTGTGTGTATCTGCATTTTTCTGTGTATCTATGTATATATCTGCATGTCTCTGTGTTTCTGTGAGTGGGCACATTGTATGTCTATACGTCTATACATCACTGAGTCTGTGTGTATGTCTGTTTGTGTGTCTGTGTGTGCCTATGTGGATTTATGTCTATGTATATGCCTTTGAGTATTTGTATGTTAGCCCCTCAGTGTGCATATATCTGTGTGTCTCTATTGTACGTTTCTGGATTTATATTTGTGTATGTCAGTTTATGTCTATGTGTACATGTGTTACTGCATGCACATGTGTGTATCTGCTTTCTGGTGTGTTGCACATGTGTATCCATTTTTGTCTGTGTGCATGTCTGTACATGCACGTGTTTGTATGTCTATGTATATGTCTGTGTGTCTGTGTCTACATATGCGTCTGTGCGGATGTGTGTCTATGTATATATCTGTCTATTTTTCTATGTGTGTACAGGTGTATGTTTCTATATGTTGGTGCACGTGTGCACATGGGAGTGAGTCTCTTTATATGTCTGTGTGTGCACTTATGTCTTTATATATGTGTGCACGTGTGTATATGTCTTTGTTATGTCTAACCTTCAGTTTATGTCTGTATATGTCTGCATAAGTCTGTGTGTTTGTACATATGTGTCTATGTGTTACTGTGTCTGCATGACTATGCATATACCTTTGTGTCTCTCTGTACCTGGGTGAGTCTTTGTCTTATGTATATATATATATGTCTGTTTTTCGTGTGTGTGCAAGTATGTGTCTATATGTAACTCTGTCTGCACATGTACTGTGTATGTGTATGTCTGTGTCTATTTCTGTCTCAATCTATATGACTCTGTTCTTCTGTATGTCTATGTGTGCATGAGTGTGTCTGTGTGTGCATTTGTTGGTGTATATGTGTGTCTCTATGTCTATATGCCAGTTTTTGTATAAATGTCTGTGTGCATGCTTCTGTGTGCATGTGTCTATGTATATATCTGTTAGTCTGTGCATGTGTCTGTGTGTCTATGTTGTGTTGCCATGTATGTATGTGTGTCTGTAAAGGCCTGTGTGTTTCTGCATATATGATGTGCTGTTGTAGAATCTATGTGACTGTATATGTGTATAATGTCTGTGTATACATGCATGTGTCTGTGTATGTCAGTGCCACTCTGTGCATTTGGCTGTGTATCTATTTATATATCTATGTCTATCTACATTCTGTGTATATTTGTGTGTTCATGTGTCTGTGAGAATGTGTCAATGCACACATTTCTGTGTGTATGTGCATTTCTGTGTTTATGTATACGTCTTGTCTCAGTATGTACGTGTGTGTCTGTAAATATGTCTATGTGTAAATGCACATGCCTGTGTCTGCAAATAACTTTGTGTATGTATATTTGTGGCACAGGTGTGACTGTGTTTGTCCTTGTGTCTTGTAATTGAGTCTATTTACATAACTTTAACTGTTTATGTGTGTGTTTGGATATATATCTGTATGCATTGTGTGTCTGTCTATATCTGTGTCTGTGTGTATATGTCAGTATATATGTCTGTTTCTTTGTGTATATTTCTATATGTGTGTGCCCACGTGTGAGTCTGTATATCTCTGATATCTGTGGGTCAACATGTTGGTATGTTTCTGTGTATATGTGTGACTTTTAGTTTGGGCATGTCTGTATCTGTGTGTGCATATTTGTGTCTGTGTATATGTATGTGTATGTGCGCACAGGTGCATTTGTGTCAGCATATAGGTCTGTGTCTGTGTACACATCTGTGGGTATCTATGTGTGTCTCTGAATATGTCTGTGTGTGTATTTATATATCTCTGTATACATATATGTGTCTATGTATGTGTGTATGTGTGTGGAATATGTCTGTCTCTATTTGTAAATGTATATGCTTACATGTGTGTATTGTCTACAGATGTCTGTTATACATGTGATTATATTTTTATCTGTGTATATGTGTGTTGACTGTGCATGTCTGTGTATTTGCGTGCATGTGTGTGTCTTGCCTATATCTGTATCTCTGAGTGTCTCTGTATATGTCTGAGTGTGTCTGTGTTCACATGTGTTTCTGTGTATGTCTGTGAGATATGTATGTATATTTCTTTTGTGTCTGTGTGAGCATGTTTGCATGTCTGTGCTTCTGTGTGTACGTGTTTGTCTATGCTGGAGTATATATGAAGCTGTGTATATGTTTGTGTGTCCCTGTAAATTAATATGTGTAAGTTTATCTCTATGTGTATGCATATGTGTATGTCTGTGTCTGTACATGTATGTCTGTGAGCATTCATATGTGTTTACCTGTGCATCCTGCATATTTCTGTGTCATAGTATACCTCTGTGACTATCTGTATATATGTGTGACTGTGCATGTGTGTCTACCAATGTACGTTAGTATATATGTATTTCATGTGCATATGTGTGTAACTGAGTTTATGTATATATCTATGTGTGCATGGGTATCTATATCTATGTATTTCCATGTGTCCATCTCTTGAGGAAAAAAGAGACGTTTCTACCTACCTCTTGAGTCAAGGCAGAAGGAGAAAGATTCCTTCAAGGGACCAAACGGACAGGGGCTCCTGTGACAGGGAAACGACTGCCTCTTTTCTCAACACTCCGGGACGAGTGAGCCTGCAGTCGTGGGAGAATGCATGGAGACTCTGGAGCACAGACCCCACTGCGAGGAAGGGACACAGCACACAGCTTACAGAGCAGCTTAGAAGACACAGTCAAGTGTACAGATCGGACCAGGGCCAAGCCGCAGGGCAGTGGGTAAGGTGTCTGTCTGCCCTACATGCGATGGACCCAGGTTTCAAACTCCCTTCTTACCAGGAGTGTCTTCGGAGCAGAGCCAGCAGTGAGCCCTGAGCACCACCACGGGAACCAAAAAACCTGAAATAATAATATTAAAATGTGCAGATTCTTGCATGCAGCTGGGTTCAATTCCTCCATCCCTCTTGGAGAGCCTGGCTGGCTACCTAGAGTATCCTGCCTGCACTGCAGAACCTGGCAAACTACCCATGGAGTATTCAATATGCCAAAAACAGTAACAGGTCTCACAATGCAGACGTTATTGATGCCCACTCGAGCAAACTGATGAACAACGGGGCAGGAGTACTACAATGCTACCCCATCTTTGCTAAGTTTTAAAATTATAAAGAATGCTATATATTTAAAATTGATTCACACTTTCTGATTTAAGTAATTGAATATAACCAATCCCTTTTTGCACATATTGAGTAGTTGAACTATATATGAATAAAAATTTATTAGTGATATCAAAAAATAATTAAATAAAATGTGCATATTATTCTTTAAAATCACGTGTGCAAGACACGTTAGTGGAAAATGGAGCAAAGATTGAGATGAGAGATGCCAACACGGAGCGAGGAGAGATTGCAGGACCCGGGAGCACACACACACACACACACACACACCTCTCCCTGGGGTGGTGCACCATGCAACCCTGCAAAGTGCCATCCTGTAACAATCCTGAGCTTTTCCCATTGTGCATATGTGCATACACACAGACACCAATCCTAAAGTCTTTCTATTGTGCATACACACACACACACCAATCCTAAACTCTTTCCATCGTGCACACACACACAGAGCAATCCTAAACACTTTGTATTGTGCATACACACACGCACACACACACCCCAATCCTAAACTCTTTCCCTCGTGCATATACACCCGCCTACCCACCCACCCACACACACACACACACACACACACCCCGGGTGCCAGTGTGTCGCTGCAGCCGCGCGCCCAGAGCAGGAGCCTGGAGCTCCCTGGGGTGCAGGGGCCGCCGGCCCGTCTGCGGAGCCCTGGGGTCCGGGGCGTGTGCCCTAAGCCCCCGGCCGGACAAGGCACCAAGGGCGGGTGACGGGCCAGCCTCCCCGCTACCGCCCGGAGTCCACCTGGGTCCGCTCTCCTGGGCCCTGCTTTAAGCCCTACCCTTGGGGGGCCCGACTGCCTTTCTGTGCAGAACACCCCTTGCTTCGGGTTTGGGGCCGCCGGGCCGCCACTCAAGCGGACCCGCCTATCGCAGCGCCTGGGCCCCGCACGGCCCGCCCTCGCTCCGCTCAACCAATAGGAGCACGGCTCGCTTCCATACCTCCCGCCCCCTTGCGGCCGGCCTCCGCACCCGGAACCGGAAGATGGGACCCAGCCGCCTCTCCTCGCTGCGCGCCTCCTCGGGAAGGTCCAGAGGGAACAGGTGTGGGGGCGGGGGGCGTGGCCAGGAGAGGCCGCCCCAAGAGACTTTGTGACGAAATCACGCCGAAATCACGCTGCGTGGCCCCGCCCCAGGAGACTTTGTTACGTCATCGCCACTGGCTCGGCCGCCTGGCGGAGCGCGCCCACGACCCCTGGCGCGCGGTGACTGACAAGGGACCAGCCGGCGCTTTGTACTAGACTCGCCCCGGCCCTTAAGTGTATCCGGAAACCGGGGCCAGAGCGATAGCACAGCGGGTAGGGCGTTTGCCTTGCACGCGGCCGACCCGGGTTCGATCCCCGGCATCCCATATGGTCCCCCAAGCACCGCCAGGAGTAGTTCCTGAGTGTAAAGCCAGGAGTAACCCCTGAGCATCGCTGGGTGTGACCCAAAAAGCAAAATAAATAAATAAATAAAATAAATAATTTAAAAAAAAAGTGTATCCGGAAACCGAGGGGCCGCGTTCTGGTCGCCCCCCGCCCCCGCCGAGCCCCCTGAACCCTAACGCTGGTCCTTGGCCACGCCCCGGAAGTGGTTGCCCCTGCTGGCCGGCGACCCCGGAAGTGGTTCCTAGTTCCGGTTTCCCCGTTGCCCCTGGCAGCCGGAGCACACACTGAGCGGTTGCGCCCCCTGCCGGAGCGTGATAGCGCCCCGCCCGCAGGCTGCTGGCTGGCTCAGGGCCAAGGTACTGCCGCACGATGGTGACGAGGGAGCCCGGGAGGCGGGCGGGGGCGGGGCGGGATGCACTAGGGAGGCCGCCCAGCAGCATCCCTGCATCCCCGCATCCGTGCATCCATGCATCCCAGCATCCCCAACTCCCTGCATCCCCGCATCCCTGCATCCCCGCCTCCCCGCATCCCTGCACCCCAGCATCCCAGCCCCGGGCGCTAGCTAGCCCTCGCGGGTACCAAGCAGAGCCGAAAACGCAGCGCACTGCGGGGTCCCGAGGTGAAAAGGCGTAGATGGAAACGAGAAGGGGCGTCCGATTCTGTTTTATTCGAGATGGAAACGAGGAGGGACGTGTGAATCTAATTTATTCCATCCAGTAGGGTTGATTTTCTGGTGGATGCAGGGCAAAACGGGATACGGTCCTCATTCTACTGGCTCTGAGCATGTTCTGATCCTTACCATTTGCCAGTCCTTAAGGGTTTGGTGGGAATAACCTGGAGGGAACTCCATTTATCATGTGCCTGGGGGTCAGTGAGCAGATGAGGCAGGAAGGAGGGTCTCTGTTGGTTGGCATGTCCCAGCTCTCCAGTATTTTCAGGAATGGAAGTTGGGACTCTGAGGACGCTCAGACTCAGAGTGGGAAAGTAGAGAGCCTCAGTTTATTAGCCTATTAGCTAATGGGCTCCTTTATTAGAAAGGAGGAAGAGAAAACAAAGGGAGAGGGAGGACTACTCTGGTGTTGAGTTGTGTGGTGTTGGAATTACGTGCCTGTGTAAACAGGACTCCTAATGTGTTAAACCACAGAATTTCAATTAAAAAATTTCAAAGTAAAAGCTTAAGTACCAAAGGAAAAAAAAGTAGAAGAGAAAAACAAGAGAAACTCCCCAGGTGGGAAGGAATGTAGTTTATGTTGTGGAGTTTTCATAGGGAACAGGCTCTGTGTCTTACAGGGGATGCAGACTTTAGAGATAAGGGGGGTTTCCTGCAGACCCTTTGAGATGGGAATTGGGTTCTTGGCAGATCCCTGTCAGGCTATTCGCCCTAGGTCTTCCCATTATCTCAGCCTCCCTGGAGCTCAAGCTCTGGGGCAGAATGTTTGGATGGACCTTGGCTAACTCCCAGTTGATCAGAAAAAGGCCTGGGATTTGCGGGAAGTCAGAAATGTAGGATGCGCCTGCCCTGCCCGGGCCTGCTCCCTGTGGCTGGAGCGGAAACCAAGGCGCTCTCAGCAGCGCTGTGCTGGTAGGGAAGAGGGTCTCAGTGCAGGGAAGGTCGTTCTGGTGGTGCTGGAACAGCTGTATGATGGGCAACTCAGTAAATCAGGGTGTTTTTCATAGAACATTGTTTTTAGAAAGTATGTGGAGCGGAGAAAGCTAAAATGGAGCCAGGTGCAGCCGCCGAGGATGGGAAACTGAGGCTTTCTCCTGCCCTCACTCACCCCAGGACCCTTTCCTTCATGTTCCAGGTGCCGTGCCGGATCCCCATGGCAGGCAGAGATCCTGGAACGCAGAAGGCGCGAAGACGGGTCGGGAGCGGGTCCTGGCCTCAGGCAGAGACCACATGTCTACCCGCTGGTAAGTGACGACCCCCCGCCAGATTCAGCTGTCAGGGCGCTGTCTGGAAAGCTCGAGAGTTTTAAAATTCCTTTTGGCTTTGGGGACTGTGTGCCTGAGGGTTACTCCTGGCTCTGTGCTCAGGCTGTTTCACCAGGAAATCCACAGGCGAAGATGGCGCAGGGGGAATTAACCCCAAGAAGGGGAAGCAACTCTGTCCCGTCATAGCAGCTGTTTGCAACAGGGAGTGGCGGCCGGGTCAGGAGGCTTCACTAAAGCTATTCTCTGTGGCTTCAGAAGCTGCAGGTACCGGGTTCTGGGTTCAGTGGCCTCCGACACCATCCTGAAAAGTCAGTGCGGGGGCAGCAGGTTGTGGCTGGGCTCAGGAGTCGAGGTTAGCAGCACGCTGCTGCTGCCCGACATCAAGGCGCCACCAAATTCTCCTTTTGGCCTCTCCGGGGGTCTTTATTCTCAACTCCCCGACAAGGGATCATGCAGGCTGGGCCGGTGATGTCGAAGCACCCCACTTAGTTGAGGCTTGTGTGAAGCGGGGAGGAGATACACAGACGGTCACTTTCTCCCCATCTGCCTCTGTCCCCGGGGACCCAGGGTCACTGGGTTCTTGTCTCGCCTCACAGAAAAGGATTCAGGAGTAGACGAGCAGTGAAGTGAAACAGGTTTTATTTGGCGGGTTTCGAAGGGAAGGATGGAGAGAAAGTGGGAGAGAGGGGAGAGGAACGCGCTCAAGAGAGAACCGTGGGCTTCTCCAGAGGCAGAGATGGCCTACACACACCCCAGCAGGAGACTTGGAAGGATCAGAGGCCAACCCCCAAGAGAGGAGATGCGGACGGCACAGGTGCCCGGCCACATGGGCACAATCAGCACATGTGGCCCTACCTTTGCTCAAGGTGGCTTTCATAGGGTTTTTCCAGCCCGGCACCACCTGGGGCTTCTACCCAGGTAAGAGTCTGTCACTAGGGAGATTGCCAAGGGGGTGGGTTTGAGAGTGGGTGTGGTCTTCTTGGAAATTCCTTTCCTGGCCTTTGTTCCTGCTGTAGCTTCTCTGGCAGGGGTTCCAATCTGCTCCAGGTCTGTTGCTGGCCACCCCCCCGTGCTGTCTCTCAGGCCCACAGTGCTGCTGTGCCCCCCAGGTGAGCAGCTGACAGCCACTCATGGTCTTTCCTGTCTCAGCCCCGGAAGGAAACAGGATTCCACATAGACGTTTATCTCTGTGTAGTGCTGAGAGAATGTGGATTCTCTCTCTCTATCTCTCTCTCTGCTTCTGTCTCTCTCTGACCCCCCGGTCTCTCTCCTTCTCCCTCTCTTTCTCTCTGTCTCTGTTCTCTGTTTCTCCCTCCTTTTGGGCATTAGGCTTTGCAGTACAGGGGCCGGAAGTTCATCATGCACATCCCTTTCCCTCCTTTCAACACCTGGTCCTTGTCAGAGTGACCATCTCCAGCTGTCATTGTCATACTGGTCCCTTCTCTGTCCTCACTGCCCCTCGCCCCGACACACTTGGGCGGGCTTCCCACCTCTGAGCCTCCTCCTGGCCCTGTTGGTGTGTGCCATACCCCCCTGGCCACGCCCCAGCTCACGTGCATCTCCTTCTCGGCCAGGAGTCTGGAGCCATCAAGAGCAGCAGCCCGGGAGCTGGTCAGCGGCCGGAGACTCGTCTGGGGGACAGGCCGGGCAGACACCGCTTGGGTAACTCTGCGGGGACTCCGGGCAGGTGAGTACACAGGCGAGCACCACACGGGTCGGGGACTCGAACATCAGAGCCTACTCTACACACGGTCCCAGGGCTGGTCTGCACGTGCTGTCGGGACACTGGTCCGTGGCCTGGATTGCTCTGGTGTCTGCAGAGGGCCCGGCTCCAGCTCTATGTCCGTGGCTAGGCTGCTTAGCCTCTCTGATTCAAACACCTGACCGGTGCATTGTGGGATCCGCTGCCACCTGAGTGACAGAGAAGGTCCGTGACACTGTGGAACATGTCAGGTGTGTGGAGTGTTTGTTCAGATAAACGCCCATGGTTGTGTCTTATCATCCGCGTCTGTAACAGGGTTCACGGTGAGTTTACCAGGTAGGAATAATGAAATGATTGTCACTCATAGTAAGGAAATAATGGTCCTACAGCATGTTTTAAGCATTTGTGAGGCCAAATACTGTAGACATACATATATGTGTGTATATATGTGTACGCATATATATGCAAGGCCCAAAGAAGAGTGCTGTTGCTTGCTGGCCTATTTCATTTCTAACAGCCTGAATCATATTAGTCAGGTTGACATCTCAAGGTAGATCCTCTTCAGTGTGAAAATAGTTTACTAGGTAGCGCAAAGCTTTGGATGATTTTTAATATTTTAAATCTGTTGGAACGATAATTTTTTAAAAGAAGAACACTAAATGGTTAAAACAGTTAAAGTAAAATTGCAGTAAATTAGAGTATCTCTTCTCTCTGTGGAGGGAAAATAGATCTACGTGAAATCCAGTTCCTTGGAACTGAAAACATTTTTGAATCCTAATTCATTCTCCTTGCAATTTCTGCATCTGGCGTTATTAAAATATTCATATCTCTGAGCTAATGTGCCATCACAAATTTAATTTGCAAAACAGAGATACCATGAATAGAACATAACCCATAATCACTTTTTCTAGGCTTCGTGTCGAAGGCACTCTTTGGGAAATATAGATAACTCAGTTCTCTGTTGTAACTCTGCAACAAAATTTTTTCAAATAAGCATCGTTTTAGAAAATCATGATGTAATAGACTCAGAGCCAAAAATTTAAGGATTATGCACACACACATACATACAAACATGTCCACATATGTACACACATAGTATATGTATATATGCATAAACATTTGTGATATGTTTGTTTGTATATATGCATACACATGTACATACATACATGTGTATACTTGTGTACATGTATATGTAGTTCATTCTTTTGCACGAGGGTATAAGCGGGCGTTGGGTTGCAGTGTGGGGAGCTCTGCGCATTCTGCGGGCTCCCCCCAGAGCGTACTGGGCTGGGGCTGGTCAGCGCCTGGCATGCCCTGCAGCCCTGTCCCCCTCCAGGCCCCCGGCTTCCTGTGGGGGCAGAGCTTGTGTGCCTGAACAGCTGCCACCCTGCCCGGGCGTGTCCTCCGCTGTGTACCTGGGCCGGTGCGTGCGGTGCCGCCAGGTGGCGCCGTGCTCCCAGGAAAGGGGCCGCCCTGCCCAGCAGCCCGCCCTGCCCTGGCCCTTCTGTTCAAAGGAGGACTGGCACACAAACCTCTGCTAGGGCCTTGGGCCTGTCTCCTTGTGAGCCCTGGTCCTTGGGATTGTGGCCTCTGGGTACACACAGAGCTCACTGCTGTGGGAGCTGCAGGCCTTTGGGAGACTTTGCAGACATGCGTGCAGCTGTCCTGGGTTTCCTCCCTGGCATGCTGTATGCTCCCCGTGTTGGCCAGGACTGAGTCCCGAGCACTGCCGGGTGTGGCCCCCTAACCAAACCAGAACAGATGCAGAGAAATCCCCAAGCACAGACTCAACCACAGCTACTTATTTCCGGCTCTTTTCCCTGTCGGCATGTTCCCTTCCCTCCTGTCAGCACTCGGTTCCCCCAGAGTGACCATTTCCAAAGGTCTCTTTCCTAGTGGTCTCTTCTGTGTCCACACCTGCTGGTGGCACAACGAGTTTTGGACCCTTGCAGCCATGAGTCTGTATGTATGTGTGTGTGTCCATGTGTATGAGTCTATACTCCCCTGCCACCTGGTCTCGGGTTTCTGGTTCCCCTCTGCTTCACGGGCAGGCCCGCAGTCTGTCCTGCCCCTGGGGTTCCGGAGCGTGGCCGGAATCCGCTGCAGTCTACCTCTTGAGTCAAGGCAGAAGGAGAAAGATTCCTTCAAGGGACCCAATGGACCGGGGCTCCCATGACAGGGAAACAGCTGCCTCTTTTCTCAATATTCCAGCACGAGTGAGCCTGCAGTCGCGGGAGAATGCATGGAGACTCTGGTGCACAGACCCCACTTCAAGGAAGGGACACAGCACAAAGCTTACAGAGCAGCTCAGAAGACACAGTCAAGTGTACAGTTCGGACCAGGGCTGAGCCGCAGGATTGTGGGGAAGGTGTCTGTCTGCCCTACATGCAACGGACCCAGGTTCAATCCCCGACATCCCCGTGGCCCCTCACCTCTCCCGGAGTGACTTCTGAGCAGAGCCAACAGTAAGCCCTGACCACCATCACGTGTGTGCAAAAAAACTGAAATATTGGTAATATAAAAATGTGCAAATTATTCTTTAAAATCAATGTGCAAGATTGCAAAACGGAGCCTAAATTTAGACTAGTCTCTCTTTTTTGTATGTCTATATTTGTATGTCTGTATGGGACTATATTTGTCTGTGTGTGCGTGTGTGTTCTATGTTTGTGTATATACCTTGGTATGTGTTTGTGTATGTTTGTGTTTGTATGTCTGTGTGTACGTGTGTGCCTCTGAGTCTCTGTGTTTCTGTCTGTGTGTTCACGTATGTGTCTGTGTATATGTCTGTTTTGTCTGTGTATGTCAGTGTGTCTGTGTGTGTCAGACTCTGTACATATCTGGTGCCTGTATATTTGTGTGTCTGTATGTATATGTATACATGTGTATGTTTCTATATGTGTGTTTCTTTGTGCATGTGTCTATATATGTTTGTGTGTTTGCAGTACTTGTCTGTGTATGTTTGCATATATGTGCACGTCTGTGTATATCTCTGTTTGTGTATGCATTTATGACTATTGTGCCGCGTGCGTAAAACTATCTATGTATATGTCCATATGTTTCTGTTTATGTCTGTATGTCTGTGTACATATCTATTTGTGTCTGTTTGCAGTGTGCCTGTGTATGTCTATATGTTTGTGCATGTTTGTGTGCCTGTGTGTGTGACTATGTGCAGCGCATGTGTGTAACTGTATCCATGTCTATGTCCATGTGTCTGTGTAATGTCTCTGTGTCTATTTGTAAATGTGTGTTTCTGTTCTTACATTTGTGTATCTGTGTGTTCATGTGGGTGTTTGTGCATGTGTCTTATGTGTCTGTGTATATGTTTGTGTGTGTTTGCCTTTTGTGCATGGAGGTGTTTATTATATTTGTGTGTCTGTCTGTGCGCACGTACGTGTCTGTGCTTGTGTATGTACATCTTTGTATCGGTCTGTGTGTTATATGTGGGTATGGGGGGGTCATGTCTGTATATATTTCTGTGTATGTATCTGTGACATGTCTCTGTGTGTCTCTGTGTGTTATGTCTGAGTATCTAGGTTTATTTGTGCTTATGTGTGCAGTATGTATATATCTGTGTCTCTCTGTATGATATGCGTGTTTGTGTGTGCCTGTGTATGTCTGTGTTTATGTCTATGTGTTCACATATGCATTTCTGTGTGTCTGTGTGTTCACGTGTCTGTTTATGCATAAATCTGTGTATATCTCTTTGCGTCTGTATCTGACTGTGTGTCTCTTTGTCTCTGTGTGCATGTGTGTATGCACATGTGTTCTTCTGTGTTTATGTCTGAGTGTCTGTGTTTTTGTATATGTCTGTCAGTATGTTTGGGTGTCCATGGGTGTCTATTTATATGGTGTGTGTGCATCTGTCTATATATATGTCTGTGTGTGCATAACTAAGCCTCTATGTATAATTGTATATAAGTATGTATCTGTATATGTCTGTGTGTATCTGTGTATATGTCTGTGTGTATGTATCTTGTGTATCTGTGTGTGGCTATCTATATATCTGTGTATATGTGTTTTTGTCAATTATTTTCAATTTTTGTCTCTATGTGTGCATGTTGTGAGACTGTATATGATTTCATGTTGTTATTATGCTGCATGTGGGAATTTCTGTATGTCTGTGTGAGTCTGTCTGTACCTGTGTCTACGTGGGCATGTGTGTGTCTGTGGGCATGTGTGTGTCTGTGCATATGTATGTGTCTATGGGTCTGTCAAATGTCTATGAATGTGTGTGTTCCAGGGCCACTCTGGTGCTCCTCTGGATGATGATGGCACAACCTTCGTGTGTGTGTCTGTGTATGTGTGCGCTCATGTGTTGTGTCTTGATATGTCTGTGTGCCTGTGTATTTATGTGTGTATATCTGCATGTCTCTATATGTTTGCGTGTGTCTTGTGTGTGAGTGTATCTCTGCACATACTCATTTGTGTATATCTCTGTGTATGTGATCATATCTATGTGTCTATGTATATGTGTGTATCTGTGCATGTGTTATTTGTGAATGTCTATTTTGTGTGTCTATGGCTGTGCATATGTGTGTGTTGTCTCTGTGGGGAGTTTGTATCTGTATGAATGTTTGTCTGTGTATAAACATCTGTTTGTACATCTGTGTGTCCAGGTAAAAATCTATATCTTTGTGTTCATCTGTGTATGTCTGTATGTCTTCATGTCTGTGTTTGAGTAAATTTGTTGTGTGTGTGTGTCTGTATTTCTATGTTTAGGTATATGTCTGTGTGTCAGTGTATATGTCTGTGTGTGTCAGTCTGTGTGTATATGTCTGATAACTGTGCTCATGTGTCTGTGTGTGAATATGGGTTTGCTGTGTATGTCTGTGTTTCTCGATGTGGAAATGTGTCTATGTATATGGGTGTCTGTGTATATATCTGTCTTGTGTTTCCACTATGTGTATCTGTGTATCCATCTGCATGTGTCTGTGTATATGTCTATGTGACTCTATGTACACATGTGTGTGAATCTGTATTTGCTGTATGTCTATATGTGTACATGTATGTTTCTGTGCTAACATTTGTGTCTCTGTGCATGCCGGTGTTTGTGCATTTGTCTTCTGTGTCTCTGTGTGTATATTTGTATCTATGTATAAATCTGTGTGTCTGTGCGTGTATTTGTGTGTCTGTGTATAAGTTTGTGTGCATATCTGTCTCTGTGTTACTCTGTCTGTATATCTATGCATATCTCTTTCTGTATATATGTGTCTGTCTTTGTGTGCCTTTGTCTCTGTCAGTGTGTGCACATGTGTTTATGCATGTCTATGTCTGTGTATATATTAATTTTTGTCTGTGTGTGCACACGTTGTGAGTCCAAGCATAAATCCATTTTGTTACTGTGTGGCATGTATCTGTGTCAGTATGTATATCTCTGTGTGATTATGTGTTTTTGTACATGTCTGTGTATATCTCTGTGTGCATGTGTGTGTGCATCTGTATACAACATGTCTGTCTGTGTCTGTGCCCAATTTGTGAGTCTATGTTTTAGACCATGTTGTTATTGTGTTGTATATGGGTGTGTGTCTGTGTGTATGTGTCTATGTGAGTCTGTGAAACTCTACCGGTGTGTGATATGTGTTTTGATATATGCCTGTGTATCTGTGTATGCAATGGGGGTGCCTATGTATGTATATATATATATATAGCTGTGTTTTCGTGTCCATCCATATGTGTGTCTGTGTATACTTTGTGTGTATATGATTGTATCTGTGTATATCTGTGCCACTGTCTTTGAACCTATGTATATGTATATGTGTCGTTGTGTCTGTCTATATGTGTGTCTTTGTCTTTGTGACTGTGTGTGTGCATGTCTGTTCCGTGTATGTCTGTGTATGTGCACATGTGTGGGTACACATGTGAACATGGCTCTATATGTCTGTCTGTGCATATGTCTGTTTGTGTCTGTGTGTGCACATCTTGTGAGTCTGTACGTAAATCCGTGTTGTGATTGTGTGGCATGGGAATGTGTCTGTGTAGGTGTCTGTGTCTTTATGTCTGTATTAGTGTGTGCGTGTTTCTGTGTAGGCCTGTAAGTGCATGTCTCTGTGTATGTGTGTGCACATGTGTCTGTGCACAAGTGTGTATCTCTTTATATGTCTGTGTGTGCCTGTGTATATGTGTTTGTGTCTTTGCAGATGCTGTAAGTCAGTGTATAAGACCTTGTTGTGACTGTGTTGCATGTGGATATGTGTCTATTTATATGCCTGTGAGTCTGTGTATTGTGTGTCTTGTTATATGCCTGTGTGTATAACTGTGTGTACACTGGGTGTGTCTGTGTATATTAAGTATCTGTGAGTCTATGTGACTGTGTGCTTGTGTGTGTGCATGTTGTGTGTCTGAATGTGTCTGTGTATATGCCTGTGTGTCTGTGTATATGTCTGTGGCATTGTGTCTGTATCTACGTATACGTAAGTCTTTGTGTCTCTTCAGTGTGTGCACATGTATGTCTGTGTATATGGGTGCATGTGTTTGTGTCTGTGTGTACATGTGTCTATGCACTGTGTGTGTAGATTACTATATATCTGTGTGTCTGTGTATATGTTTGTTTTGTGCACATGTTATGAATCTGTGCATCAGTCCGTGTTGTAACTGTGTGGCATGTGAGTGTGTCTGTGTATATGTCTGTGTGTGACTATGTGTATAGCTTGGTATGTGTCTGTGTGTATCTGTGTGTCTGTCTATACTTGTGTCTGTGTATTTCTGTGTAATTATCTGTGTTCATGTGTATGCGCATGTTTCTATGTGTGAATATGTCTATGTATGTCTTTGTATCTCTTATGTCAGTGTGTGTGCAAGAATATCTCTGTATGTCTTTGTTTCTCTGTGTGGGCATGTATATTTCTGTGTAAACACCAGTGTGTATAAACACATGCCTGTATGCATATGTATCTATGTATATGTCTGTGTGTCTGTGTATACATGTGACTCTACATGTATATATGTACGTGTGTCTGTCAGTGTGTACATGCATGTAGATGTATGTCTATGCCTGCATTTCTGTGCATGTGTCTGTGTGTATATGTCTGTGTGCATGTATGTTCACCTGCATATGTATCTATCTATCTGTGCCAGTGTGTGCGCATGTGTTTCTATATGTGCCTGTTTATATGTCTGTGCATATGTCTGTGCAATTGTGTCTATGCATATATCTGTGTCTCTGTGTGTGTGCATGTTTGTGTCTGTGTATGTATTTGTGTTGTGTGTATCTATGTCTGTCTGAAAGTTTTGTCTGCATATACGTCTCTGGATGTGTCTGTGTGAGTGTGCATGTGGATGTGTATCTGTGTATATCTCCGTGTATATCTGTGTCCGTGTGGGAACATGTCTGTGTGTCTGTCTCTGCATATGTGTTTGTGTCTGGGTATCTTTCTGTGTGTTTGTGTGTATCTGTCTATGTATATGTATGTGTTTGTGGATCTCTGTGTCTATGTCTAAATGTGAATTTGTGCCTGGGTATATTTGTGTCTGTGTGTATATATCTACTTCTGTGTTTATGTCTCTGTGTGCATGTGTAAAAATGTGTGTGTGCATGTGTGGTGTCTATATGTATGTCTGTGTATGTACGTTTGTATGTCTCTGTGTGTATTATGTGTCTCTGTGTGCATGTGTTTTTCTGTGCAAATGTCTGTGTATGTCTATGTGCATGTGTCTCTCTATATATGCATTTCTCTGTGTGTGCAAGTGCCTCTGTATATATCTGTGTCTGTGTATGAGTCTCGGTATTTATCTGTGTGTATATTCATGTTTCATAGTGCATGTCTCTCTATGTGCATAAGTGTGACTGTGTGTATAAGGCTGTGTGTGTTCTTGTGTGGCTGTGTATGTGTTTGTGCATGTTTGTATCTGTGTGTGCATGGATGTGTCTGTGTGTGCATGTGTGTGCATCTGTGTTTGTCTTCTATACACAGGTGTATGTGCCTCTATATCTGAGTCCCTGCATGCATGCTATGTCTTTGTTTTACGTCTGTATATATGAGTATGCATGTGTGTGTGTCTGTGTGTGTCTTTTTGTTCTGTCTGGGTCCTGAGTGTATGTCTACGTGCACATGTCTGTGTGTTTGTGGTGGGGGGCAGGTGAGTGAGAAAGTCTGTACAATCTCTGCAGAGAGTACCCAGGCAGGGCAGGGGTGGGTGTGGTCAGTGTACTCCAGTCAGAGCTGCAAATGGACAGAGGGCGCAGACACTGTCCCCCAGCTTACCAGCAGCACAGACACGGTACCAGGCCTGGGTCCCACCACACATATGTGTGCCAGGGCCACTGTGGGCTCCTCTGGATGATAAAGGCACGACCTTCGTCACTGCTGCTCAGGGAACGCTGTCGCCTGCATGCAGAGGGCAAGGCCCGAAGGGATGCACCCTTTCCACCCTATGTGGGCCAAAGACAGTGACAGCCCTAACGGGACAGAGACGCACACAAGGGTTGACCCACTGACCTGGGCTTGTGCCCCGGCACCCGCCGTTGTCCCCTGAGCCCCGCCAGGGGTGATCTATGAGCCCAGAGCCCATAGTAAACCTGTGCGACGCCAACTGTGACCCAGAACCATCCCCCATCCCCCCAAAAGAAAACACAATCATCTCTTGAGGAAAAAGAGACGTCTCTACCTACCTCCTGAGTCAAGGCAGGAGGAGAAAGATTCCTTCAGGGGACCCAACGGACCGGGTCTCCCGTGACAGGGAAACGGCTGCATCATCTCTAAATACTCCGGCACGAGTGAGCCTGCAGTCGGGGGAGAATGCACAGAAACTGTGGCACACAGACCCCACTGCGAGGAAGGGGCACTCAGCACACAGCTTACAGAGCAGCTCAGAAGACACAGTCAAGTGTACAGATCGGACCAGGGCTGAGCTGCAGGACAGTGGGGAAGGCGTCTGTCTACCCTACATGCAACGGACCCAGGTTCCAAACCCCCCGTCTTACCAGGAGTGTCTTCAGAGCAGAGCCAGCGGTAAGTCCTCAGCACCACCATGGGAAACAAAAACCTGAAATAATAATAATGTTAAAATGTGCAGATTATTCTTTAAAATCATGTGCAAGACACGTGAGTGGAAAATGGAGCCAATATTGAGACGAGAGATGCCAACACGGAGTGAGGAGAGATTGCAGGACCCGGGAGCACACGTTGCTGTCAGCAGGGCAGACTGCAGCGGATTCCGGCCACGCTCCGGAACTCCAGGGGCAGGACAGACTGCGGGCCTGCCCGTGAAGCAGAGGGGAACCAGAAACCCGAGACGGGGTGGCAGGGGAGTATAGACTCATACACATGGACACACACACATACATACAGCCTCAAGGCTGCAAGGGTCCAAAATTTGTTGTGCCACCAGCAGGTGTGGACACAGAAGAGACCACCAGGACAGAGACAGTTGGAAATGGTCACTCTGAGGGAACCAAGTGCTGACAGGAGGGAAGGGGACATGCCGACCGGGAAAAGAGCCGGAAATAAGTAGCTGTGGTTGAGTCTGTGTTTGGGAGTTTCTCTGCATCTGGTGTGGTTTGGTTAGGGGGCCACACCCGGCAGTGCTCGGGACTCAGTCCTGGCCGACACGGGGAGCATACAGCGTGCCAGGGAGGAAACCCAGGACAGCTACACGCATGTCTACAAAGTCTCCCAAAGACAGACTTACCTGGGTAGAAGCCCCAGGTGGGTCCAGGCTGGAAAAACCCCTATGAAAGCCACCTTGAGCAAAGGGAGGGCCACATGTGCCACTTGTGCCCATGTGGCCGGCCGGGCACCTGTGTCGCCCGCATCTCCCCTCTTGAGGTTTGGACTCTGATCCTTCCAAGTCTCCTGCTGGGGTGTGTATAGTTTCACTCTGCCTCTGGAGAAGCCCAAGGTTCTCTCTTGAGCGCATTCCTCTCCCATCTCTCCTGCTTTCTCTCTTTCCCCCCTAGCTAGGCTGGGGAGGCTGAGATAATGGGCGAGACCTAGGGCGAATAGCCTGACAGGGATCTGCCAGGAACCCAATTTCCATCTCAAAGGGTCTGCAGGAAACCCCCCTTATCTCTAAAGTCTGCACCAGTTTCCCTATGAACCCCACAACATAAACTACATTCCTTCCCACCTGGGGAGTTTCTCTTGTTTTTCTCTTCTACTTTTTTTCCTTTGGTACTTAGGCTTTTACTTTGAAATTTTTTCATTTAAATTCTGTGGTTTCCCACACTAGGAGTCCTGTTTACACATGCACATAATTCCAACACCACACAACTCAACACCAGAGTAGTCCCTCCTTCTCCCTTTGTTTTCTCTTCCTCCTTTCTAATAAAGGAGCCCATTAGCTAATAGGCTAATAAACTGAGGCTCTCTACTTTCCAACTCCTAGTCTGAGCGTCCTCAGGACTCCCAACTTTCATTCCTGAAAATACTGGAGAGCTGGACATGCCAACCAACAGAGACCCTCCGTCCTGCCTCATCTGCTCACTGACCCCCAGGCGCGTGAGAAATGGGGTTCCCTCCAGGTTATTCCCACCAAACCTTTAAGGACTGGCAGACGGTAAGGATCAGAACATGCTCAGAGCCAGTAGAATGAGGACCGTATCCCGTTTTGCCCTGCATCCATCAGAAAATCAACCCTACTGGATGGAATAAAGTAGATTCACACGTCCCTCCTCGTTTCCATCTCGAATAAAACAGAATCGGACGCCCCTTCTCGTTTCCATCTACGCCTTTTCACCTCGGGACCCCGAAGTGCGCCGCGTTTTCGGCTCTGCTTGATACCCGCGTGGGCTAGCTAGCGCCCGGGGCTGGGATGCTGGGCTGCAGGGATGCGGGGATGCAGGGATGCTGCTGGGCGGCCTCCCTAGTGCATCCCGCCCCGCCCCCGCCCGCCTTCCGGACTCCGACATCACCAGCGCGGGGCAGTACCTGGGCCCAGGGCCAGCCAGCAGCCTGCGGGCGGGGCGCGCTCACCCTCCGGCAGGGGGCGCAGCCGCTCAGTGTGTGCTCCGGCTGCCAGGGGCAACGGGGAAACCGGCGCAGGGAACCACTTCCGGGGTCGCTGGCCAGCGGGGTCAACCACTTCCGGGGCGCGGACAAGGGCGGGCGTCCGGGCTCAGCGGGCTCGCCGGGGGTCGGGGAGCGACCGGAATGCGGCCCCTCGGTTTCCGGACACACTTAAGGGCCGGGGCGAGTCACCGCGCGCCAGGGGCCATGGGCGCGCTCCGCCAAGCGGCCGAGTCAGTGGCGATGACATCACAAACGAGACCCCAGCCCCACTCATACCTTCCTGGGCGGGGCCGCCCTGCGTGATTTCGTCACAAAGTCTCTTGGGGCGGCCTCTCCTGGCCACGCCCCCCGCCCCACCTGTTCCCTCTGGACCTTCCAGAGGAGGCGCGCGCCGCGGAGAGGCGGGGCCTCGCAGAGGGTTGGCCGGGCCCCGTCTTCCGGTTCTGGGCACGGAGGCTGACCGCAAGGGGGCGGGACGTATGGAAGCGAGCCGCGCTCCTATTGGTAGAGCGGAGCAAGAGGCGGGCCGTGAGGGACCCGGGCGCTCCGATAGGCGGGGCGCGCTTGAGTGGCGGCCCGGCGGCCCCGCGCCCGAAGCAAGGGGTGTTTGGCTGGGAAAGGGAGTCTGGGCGGCCCCCCAGGTGTAGGGCTTAAAGCGCTGCCAGGGAGAGCAGATTCAGGTGGGCCGGGTGGGCTCCGGGCGGTAGCGGGGAGGCGGGCCCGTCACCCGGCCTCGGTGCCACGTCCGGCCGGGGGCTTAGGGCGCAAGCCCCGGACCCCAGGGCTCCGCAGATGGCCCGGTGGCCCCTGCACCCCGGGGAGCTCCAGGCGCCTGCTCTGGGCGCGCGGCTGCAGCGACACACTGGCACCTGGGCCGTGTGTGTTTCTGTGTGTGTGCACAATGACACAATGGAAAGTGTTCAGGATTGTTGCAGGATGTGTGTGTGTATACGAATGCACAATGAAAATAGTTCAGGGTTGTTACAGGATGGCAGTTTGTAGGGTTGCATGGTGCAGCATCGCAGGGAGAGGTGTGTGTGTGTGTGTGTGTGTGTGTGTGTGTATGCACGATGTAAAGAGTTTAGTTTTGGGGTGTGTGTGTGTGTGTGTGTGTGTGTTTATGCACATATGCACAATGGAAAGAGTTCAGGATTGTTGTGGGATGGCAGTTTGTATGGTTGCATGGTGCACCAACCCAGGGAGAGGTGTGTGTGTGTGTGTGTGTATGCACAATGGAAACAGTTCAGAAGTGTTGCAAGATGGCGGTTTGCAGGATTGCATGCTACAGCACCCCAGAGAGTGGTGGTATGTGTGTGTGTGTGCACACACAATGGAAAGAATTCAGGTTTGGGGTGTGTGTGTGTGTGTGTGTGTGTACAATACAATGGTAAGAGTTCAGAATTGCTGCAGGATGGCAGTTTGCAGGATTGCATGGTGCAGCGCCCCGGGAAGGGGGTTCTATCGATTATATAGATGCAGCCTCGCTCCGGCCAGGCCTGGGTGTCAGGGGCCGCAGTTTCAAACCTGCTAAAGCATCAACGTTTCTATCAGAGCTTTAGGACTGCGGCCCCCATTGACCCCGGTGCTCTTGGCAAACTGGGATGCGTTCCAGTGGGACCCTCGGGAATTCGGATCTCTGCAGATGTTACCTTGCTCTACCCTCTCTCCACCTCCCAAAGTTCCATAAAAATCTAGGGAAAATAATAAACTAAGAACAGTGGGGGCGAGGGGCAAATGCTTTGTTCCTTCTCTGTGTTTAGGTCACCCAGGGGCCCACCCTGCCCGCAACCACCTTGTCCTGGAAGTACCGGGGGGCTGACATCTAGGCGCGCAACAGGGCCAGAACGCGGAGACAGAGCTGTCTCAGGGGCCACTCCCACAGCCCCCAGGGGTGAACCTGGCAAGGAGGGGCCAGACGCGAGCCAGCCTGAGCCCCCGCCGAGCTCTCTTCAGCTGTGGCATGGCGGGCCGGGGCAGAGCTCAGCCTCGGGGCTGCAGGAATCAGGTATCGCCCCTTCCCCCAGGAGCTGGCCGAGGCATCAGTCATCCAGATGGAGAGCAGAAAGCGCAGAGGCTCTGCAGCGCGGACCCCTCGCACGCACGGAACGATGGAGCCAGGCTGGGGGCTGAGGGCAGGCGGGCGGGCGGGCGGGCGGGCGTCAGACTCAGCCCCTTCCCGCGGCCCCGGACAGCGTGGGGCTCGCGCCTCCTCCTGCCTCCCTCCCACGGGCCACAAGCACCCTCCACCCCTAGGGACCCCGGGCGGGAGGACGCGCCTGCCTGGTGCCCGGGTCGTGCGGCCCCGCGTTCCCGGAGCACACCTCGGGTGGGGATCGCCAGGAGCGCGCTGGGCTGCATCCCCCGGCTCCACTGCACACTCGGCCCTGCCCGTGCCACCGATTTTGGCCCTGTCCCTCCCTGGGGTCAGCGGAGCCCCGGCAAGGACACCGCGCTCGGGTCCCTTAATACGTCAATGCCTGTTATATAGTTACAATTTCCTGATGTAGGTTCAAAAGATCCAAACTTGCATTGGCGTCATGCCAAAGCCCTGTAACATGTTTCTTGGTTCATTCCCATGGATATTTGGTCTTTTATATTTCATATCAGTAGCACAACTCCAAATGAAGTTATAATGACATCGTAACTTGGATTGAATCAACCAAAATGAAGGTTATTTAACAATAAATACCCGTTTCCCAACACCAATACCCATAATATAATTAGTAATCATACAATTAACACAAGTCACATTCCAAATTCCCTGTTGTAAGGTGATATTAGCATACCCAAACATAAATGCCCAAGGAAGTGGCACGCATACTTCAATTGATCCATCATTTTGAGCGGCACCATAACCTAGAGAGAAGTCTACATTTTGTTTGTCCTGGCTGCCAGTGACAGGCCGCAATTTTTCCACATTACCTAGAAAAGAATCATTGTTCTTCCCTATGGCCAAGTCCATTTTCCATATTCCATTTGATATCCTTCATTCATCAAACCACACGGCGCGTCTGCGACCTTCCATTCTCCATAAATGCTGTTATCTGGTGTGCGAGGATGCCAACAAACCCAGGCAAGATTGTGCATTGCCCAAGAACGGCCCTGTAAGCCTTTGCAAGGGGACTATACAACAGACAAAGATGGTACAATTGTTGGAGAACATATTCCCAAATCTAAAGGTGGGTGAGATTCTCTAAGGAAGTGAGACCGTTTAGAAAACCGTGTTCCATTAATGGTAACAACAGTAGTTAAATTCTTCCAATATATTACATGATCCTATAAGCCCAAACATCCCAAAATCCCATTAGTGGAAGAGTCCCTCTCTAAACAAATAGGGGTTCCTCGAGATATTCCGGAGAAAGAAATATCTGACTGGTGCCATATAATATGTGCAGCCCTCAATCCCCAGCCTACTGAGTAGCATTATTATAAATCTGAATCTATTCTCCTGCCCAAGTGGCTAACTGCAACACCGGGGGATCTGGAATGACAGTTCAAAACGTGTCTGCCCTTGCTGAACTAAGGAGCATCAGCTGTAAAAAGAAGGCCGTCAGGGTCACATGCAAATGACTTCTCTTAACTTGAGAGTATGCCTGTTGGACCTGATCCGTTGTCAATGCGGTCTTGGCAAGGCTGGTTGGATACACCAACATCATCTGTGCAAATTGATTGATCAAGTTATTTCTCTGTCTGGCGCACCAACCTCTGCAGCAACCAGCATGGCGTTTCGGCATCCTGTGGAAAGACACAAAGATGCCCTCGTCTCCACATCAATACTGGATCTGGCTCCTACAATTTTCATCCAATGGATCTTTCCATTTTACAAGAAGAAGGGATTTCTTTTAAGTTCTATATTTTTTTTCCCACAGCTTCCCCAAAGTGCTGGGGTATTACCATCTTGATTCAAAACCAAATAATTTAAAACAAAGAGTGCATGCTTCAATAGATTTCTAGGTTGCTGAGAATACATCTCCCCCGTTTTTATTTTTTGCAACTGATATTTAAAAGTTTGGTGTGCTCGTTCAACAATACCTTGTCCTTGAGGATTATATGAAATGCCCGTCTTATTTATAATATTTATCTGTGTACAAAAGATTGAAACTTTTTTCCAGTATAACCAGTGCCATTATCTGTTTTTATGTTTCAGGGTACTCATAACTGCAAAACAAGCCAAACAATGTTTACCAGCTTCCCCTGTTTGTAAAGTAGCATGTAGAAATCCTGAGTAAGAGTCTATGGTGACATGAGCATAGAGAAGAATGCCAAAAGCATTAATAAGTGTGACATCCATTTGCCACAGCCCATTGGGGAAAAGGCCTCTAGGATTAATTCCATAATGAGGCACTGAATGCAGCAAAGGACATACTGAACATTGTTTAACAATTTGTCTGGCAACTTCTCTAGGAATATGAAGCTGCTGGCAGAGGCTCCTGCTGTTCTGATGGTGAAGTTTATGGGAGCGGAGAGAGGCTTGAGCTCGGAAAAATAATATTTCAGTTGCGTTGTCAGCCAGAGCTTTTCCCTCCTACAGAGGTCCAGGACGACCAGAATGTGCACAGATATATCCAAACTAACATGGGTGAGTTCGCTGATGAATAACAGATTGAATCTGGTTTTAAAAAATCCTGTACAAGATGATTAGAAATTCCAATATACAGAACAGTTTCAATAGCAAGTAAAGCTCGTCCAAAATATTGACTGTCAGAATAGAGATTAAAGGGCACCTCAGTACACCATTTAAGAGCCGGAAGCACAGCATAAAGTTCAGTTTCCTGAGCAGAAATATATCCTGTCTGCAAAACCTTAGTGCCTGTGTCTGTTCGTACCACGGCTCAGCCATTAGAAGATCCATCAGTAAAAATTAAACCAGCATTAGTAATTAAACCAGCATTAATAATAGACTGTTGAAAGGTATTATGTGGAAAAATAAAGGGATGAGACACCATAAAATATAAAATCTTCTCCTTGGTAAATGATTGGAAATAGTAGCCGAAAATTGATTTCACCAGTTTTGCTTGTCTTTACCAAAAGGGATTGCAATTGCTCCTGGATCATTACCAAAATATAAATTAGACTGTTTTTGACACAGGGCAATTAAAGCAATAACCATCTCATAGTAAGGAGTTCAAACGTCCTGTGGAGATGCTTGTAAATGAATTCATAAAAAGGGCTTATCCTGATATAGTACTGCTGCAGGAATATGGGAAGTGAATATAATACATAAAGGCCACGGATGAGTATAATTACAATATCCAATGGATGGAGTCATAATGGCTTGTTCAACCAATTTCAGTGCTCTCGGCCTTGAGGTCTTAATGTCCGAGAAGAACTGGGATCCGAATCTCCTTTAAATATATGAAAAAGTGGCTTAAGCATGCTAAACACAAGGAAGGCCTAATCCAGTTAATGTCCCCGAGAAGTTTTTGGAAATCAGAGTCCATAAACTGTCTTTTCTAAGGCTTAAGTTTTGCATTTTAACCTTATCTGTAAATAACTGATAACGTAAAGAAGAATAAGTCTCCTCGCATTGTACTTTCTCAGACGCAATAAAAAGCCCAGCTTGAGTTAAAGCAATTGTCAAGTTTCCAAAAATAGTTAATAACTGATCTTCATCGGTATAGGCAATTAATATATCATCCAGATAGTGAATAATATAACTAGCTGGATATTGCTTTCTGTTTGTATAGCCTGTGCTACAAAGTTTTGGCATAAGGTGGGGCTATTGGATGTTCCCTGAGGCAAAACTCTCCATTGATATTTCTTCATAGGTTCTTTAAAATTTGTTTCAGGAACAGTAAAAGCAACACAATGACAATCTGCCGGAAAGGAAGGGATCATATAGAAACAATCTTTTGTTTATTTATTTTTAATTTTTTTTTCATTGGAGAATCAAGGTGATGTACAGTTACTAACTTATGAAGTTTTGTGTTTGCATTTGACTCATAGAGTGATAATTTACCATCCCTCCACTAGTGCCCATTCACCTCCACCAATGATCCCAGTATCCCTCTCATCAACCCCACCCCAACCCCCACCACCTGACCAAGCCTCTGTGGCAGGGCATTCCCCTTTGTTCTCTCTCCTTTTGGGTGTTGTAGTAGAAACAATCTTTTAGATCAAAAATAATTGTACAATTATTGGCTGGCATGGCAGAGCGCATACGTAAGCCAGGCAGGAAAGCTTTCAGGTGTTCCCTTAATTTCATTATCTTCTTCAAAATCTTGTAACAGCCTCCACTTACCTGATTTTTTCTTAATAACAAATATAGGGGAATTCCATGGTGAATCAGAAGGTTCAATATGTCCCAACTCCAGCTGTTCCTGCACTAGCTGTTGGGCAGCAATAATTATTTCTTGTGAGAGGGGCCAAGATCAACCCACGCAGATATCAGATTTCCACTTAATAGCATCAGCATGGACTGATGTGGGTTCAAAGGCCCCTCCTAAAAAGGCCAGGCAGTTCTCTAGCTTGGGGACTATATAAGAGCCAATTCATATTTGGCGGTACCCCGCCATCCCCAAGGCCTCCTTCGGGTGGAACAGAGCTGGGTGGGAGAGACACAGGGCTGAGCTGCCGCACCCTTTTCCTACCAGCCATACCCTTGCCCTCACCAGGGCCCCAGAGCAGGGCCCGCTGAAGGTGCAGACTTGGTGCTCCCGGCCCAGTCCAGCTGCTCAGCGGTAGGAGAGGCCGGCACAGACCTCCACACCACGGGCCTGCTGGGAACCGCTCTGGCCCTGCTCACAGAGGAACATCAGCACATCAGCCATGCCACACGGGGCCTGGTTCCTCTCCCACCCTGCCTTGCCCCCCAACCTGCCCTCAGGCACACAGTTGCGTTGACCTGAAGTGGCTCCCAGGGGGAACTGGCTGCTCCCCACTTTCAAAAGGCACTAAAACCACCTCTGTGGCCAAGAATATGCGTGCTGCTTGGTTTAGGGATGCCTGCAATGTCTCCTAATAAGCTAAGTGGGAGATGGGTAAAGGCATTTCCATGTGGCTGGCCACAGATGAATCCCTGGCACTAAACGTGGCTCCACATGTGTGCACAGATGAACACACAGGCACACATGCATGCATACATATGCACACACAGGCATATACATATGTATACACATGCACACACAGGTATAGACACATGCACAAAGAGGCATACACACATGCACACACATTCACACAGCCATAAACACATGCACACACAGGCATAAACATATACAAACACAGGCACATATAGGCACGGGCACACACATACACACACTAGCATATAAAGGCACCTGCACACACAGGCACATACACAGGAACACACAGGCACATACATAGGAACACATAGGCACACAGTCATACACACATGCACACATGGGCACACACACAGGAACAACACAGGCACACACACATGCACACACACGTGCATACACATCAGCACCACCAACAGCCCTTGCAGAAGTGACCCACGATCCTCTCCCCGGTGTTTCTTGTCAGTGCAGATCCGCATCACTGAAGGCAGCCTGAGTGTCCCCTTGGTACACATCCACACAAACACGGCACACGGGATCAGGGGCGGGGAGGAAGACTGGCCTCTGCACCCCGGCCAGCTCCGGGGGAAACTGGCTGCTCCTTCTCTACCACAAGAAAGGGCAAATGAACTCATCCTCTCTCCACTGTGAAAGGGCGCACTGGAGAGTGGCCTCTCTTCATTGTGTTGCTTCCAGACTATTCTTTGACCTCTGCTCTTTGTGACTGAAAATCTGTGATGCAGGGGCCACACCCCTTTGGCTGCGTGGGTTCTGTGTCCACCTCTGCCCGCCCCCCTCTACTCATTCCCTTGTTTCCTATCGGGACAAGGGTCAGCTACATTGGAAGCACCCCACATTCTTTTGCCCACTCTGTGGCCACAGCTTCCTGGAGCAGGGGTCAGTGTGGCTCCTTCCAACCATGCAGGGGCAGTGGCCTCACTTGCCTGGGCTCCGGCACCATGCACCGCTGCTTCCTCTCAGAGTGGCAGGAAACAGTGAACAAAACAGACATGGCCACTGGAAGCCACAGCTTCTTCCTTACTGATTGTACTTATCTCCTCCCACCCACTTTTTTCTTTTTTCAACATGCATGTCTCTGTCTGGGGGCTTTGGCACTTACAAGAACATGGAGACAGAAAAAAAGCTTGTTCTCAGATGTCTGACAAAAAAAAATAAATGAATCAGAACCCTTGCTAAAGACAGCCAGGTGACCTGACATGCTGTTCTCTCTTTTATTCCTTGTGATGTTCCAGTACTGGGGACCCGAGGGTCCCTTTTCAGCCATATTCCCTGGTTATGCTGTGATTTGCCCTGGCAATATAATGCTGCTTATGGTTGCAGATACCCCCCCACACACACACACACGGGGAGCATATATTCTTGCAGTCTTTATGGCCACTTCTAAGTCCAGGAGACCTTCGTTTCCAGTACCCATGGAGTCCATAGAAGCTCTCCAACATATTTAACACCCAAAGACAGTAGAGACAAGGGCCAGGAGGATCACATCACAGCTTGGAATCTGGCCTCACATGCTGGGGGAAAATGCAGCTGGGACAGAGAAAGGACCACTAAGTAAATGATAGTTGGACAGATCACTTGGGATGGGAGATGCGTGCTGAAAGTAGACTAAGGACAAAACATAACCTCTTAGTACCTGTATTGCAAACCATAACACCCAAAGCGAGAGAGAGAGAGTAGGAGGGGATGTACCTGCCACAGAGGCAGAGGGTGGGAATAGGTAGGGGTGCCCGGAGGGATACTGGGAATATTGGTGGTGGAGAATGGGCACTGGTGGAGGTGTGGGTACTCCATCGTTGTATAACTGACGTATAATCATGAAAGTTTGTAAGTCTGTACATATATGTCACGGTGATTTAGTTAAAAAAAAGAAGAAGCTTTCCAACACAGAAGAGAATAACAACTGTAACAAAACATAGAAATGAATCAGAAAAAAAAAGGCAAAACACTGTGTACAGTGCAACTGTGCACCCAGATCCGGTGAGGGGGGGAAGGGAGAGAGAGAGGGAGAGAGAAAGACAGAGAAAGAGAGAAAGAGGAAGTGCCTGCCGTAGAGGCAGGCTAGGAGGTGGCAGGAGGGAAACTGGGAACACTGAAATGTGTACTGGTGGAGGGACGGGGGTTAGAACACTGTATGACTGAAACCCAATCATGAACAGCTTTGTGAGGGTCAATCCCACAGTGATTCAATTAAGAAAAAAAATTTAAATTATGTTGTTAAGGGTTGGAATGAAATTCCAAGGGGTAAGAGCTGTCCTGGATGTGCCCTCTTCAATTCTGAATTTTGTACCGCCAACAATGCCAGGAGAGATGCCTGAGCAGTGCCAAGCAGAAGCCCTTGGTACAGCCGGCTGTGGCCCTCAACTCCTGTCATAAAAGTAGGTGACATGAATGGCCTAAATGCACCCATAAAGAGACACAGAGTGGCAAAATGGATCCAGAAATTAAACCCATCATTCTGCTGCCTGGAAGAAACACACCTGAACAAACAGAGTAAACATAGACTCAAAGTCAAAGGATGGAAAACAATCCTGCAAGCAAACAACCCCCGTAAAAAAGCTGGAGTGGCCATCCTAATATCCGACAACGTAGATTTCAGGTTGAAAAAGATTAAAAGGGACAGCGAAGGTCATTTTCTGTTTATCAAGGGATATGTACAACAGGAAGAAATCACACTCTTAAACATATATGCACCTAATGAGCGACCAGCTAAATATTTAAAACAACTCCTAGCAGACTTCAAAGAGGACATCACTAACAGCACAATAGTAGTCGGAGACTTCAATATGGCCTTATCACCTCTAGATAGATCGACAAGAACAAAACTCAACAAGGAAACACTGACTCTGAAAGAAGAAATTGAAGAGAGAGGCCTAATAGACCTATACAGGGCCTTACACCCTCAAAAGAAAGAATACACATTCTTTTCCAGTGCACACGGAACATTTTCTAAAATAGATCATGTACTGGGCCCCAGAACATACCTCAATAGAATCGGAAAAATAGAAATTGTATCAACCATCTTTTCAGACCACGATGCGCTGAAGATAGAAGCTAACCACTCACTGACACGGAGAATGAAGTCAAACACTTGGAAATTAAACAATTCAATGTTGAACAATGAGTGGGTCAGGAAGGAAATCAAGGAAGAAATCAAAAAATACTTAGAAACAAATGAGAATGAAGACACGAGCTGCCAAAACCTATGGGACACAGCTAAAGCCGTGTTAAGGGGAAATTTTATAGCTCTCCAAGCATTCCTCAGAAAGGAAGAAAGGGCCCACATAGACAGCCTGACTTCACGACTCAAGACCTTAGAAAAGGACCAGAAAAAGGAACCCAAACCAGATCGAAGGAAAGAAATAATAAAAATTAGAGCAGAAATTAATGACATGGAAACCAAAAAGACAATCCGAAAGATCAATGAAACAAAGAGCTGGTTCTTCGAGAAAATAAACAAGATTGATAAACCGCTAGCAAGACTCACAAAGAAAGAAAGAGAAAGAACCCTAATAAATCGAATCAGAAATGAAAAGGGGGACATCATAACAGAAACCAGTGAGATTCAAAAGATCATTAGAGACTACTTCGAAAGTCTATATGCCACAAAACAGGAGAACCTAAAAGAAATGGATGAATTCCTCGATTCCTACAATCTCCCAAGACTGAACAAAGAAGACTTGGCATACCTGAATAGACCCATCAATGTTAAGGAAATTGAAACTGTGATCAAAAACCTCCCCAAAAACAAAAGCCCAGGCCCAGATGGTTTCACTGGCGAATTCTTCCAAACATTTAAAGAAGACCTGCTGCCTGTTTTCCTCAAACTTTTCCAGGAAATTGAAAAAACAGGAAATCTTCCAAACAGTTTCTATGAAGCACACATCTCCCTAATACCAAAAGCAAACAAAGACACCACTAAGAAAGAAAATTACAAACCAATATCCCTGATGAACACCGATGCGAAGATCCTCAACAAAATACTAGCAAATAGGATCCAACAACTCATCAAAAAGATCATACATCACGACCAAGTGGGATTCATCCCGGGGATGCAAGGATGGTTTAACATTCGGAAATCAATCAACATAATCCACCATATCAATAAAAGCAAAGATAAAACCATATGATCATATCAATAGATGCAGAGAAAGCATTTGACAAGATACAACATCCTTTCATGATGAAAACCCTCGCCAAAATGGGGTTTGGAGGAACTTTCCTCAAGATAGTCGAAGCCATCTATCACAAGCCTACGGCAAGCATTATCCTCAACGGGGAAAAACTAAGGGCCTTTCCTCTGAGATCAGGCACAAGACAAGGATGCCCACTCTCACCACTCCTCTTCAATATAGTACTGGAAGTACTTGCGATAGCTATTAGACAAGAAAAAGAGATTAAGGGCATCCAGATAGGAAAGGAAGAAATCAAAATCACTATTTGCAGACGATACGATACTATATCTAGAGAAGCCTAAAACCTCTACTAAGAAACTCTTAGAAACAATAGACTTATACAGTAAAGTTGCAGGCTACAAAATAAATACCCAAAAATCTGTGGCCTTCATATATGCAAACAATGAGGCAGAGGAAAGGGACATAAAAAAAGCAATCCCATTCACAATCGTGCCCCAGAAAATCAAGTACCTCGGAATCAGCTTAACCAAGGAAGTAAAAGACCTCTACAAAGAAAACTACAAAACGCTACTCCATGAAATCAAAGAGGACATGAGGAAATGGAAACATATACCCTGCTCGTGGATAGGGAGAATCAATGTTGTCAAAATGGCAATACTCCCCAAAGCATTATACAGATTCAACGCGATCCCTATAAGTATACCCATGACATTCTTCAAAGAAATGGATCAAGCAATCTTAAAATTCATATGGAACAACAAACGTCCAAGGTTAGCTAAAACAATTCTTGGGAAAAAGACGATGGGAGGCATCACCCTCCCCAACCTCAATCTTTACTCAAAGCAGTAACAATTAAAACAGCATGGTACTGGAACAAAGGCAGAGCCGTAGACCAATGGAACAGGGTGGAATACCCTTACACACAACCCCAAATGTATGATCATCTAATCTTTGATAAGGGAGCAAGAGATGTGAAGTGGAGCAAGGAAAGCCTCTTTAACAAATGGTGCTGGCACAACTGGACAACCACATGCAAAAAAATGGGCATAGACCTTGACCTGACACCATGCACAAAAGTCAGATCAAAATGGATTAAAGACCTCAACATCAGACCACAAACCATAAGGTACATTGAAGACAAGGTCGGCAAAACCCTCCACGATATTGAAGATAAAGGTATCTTCAAAGGTGACACAGAACTAAGCAATCTAGTAAAAACAGAGATCAACAAATGGGACTACATTAAACTAAAAAGTTTCTGCACCGCAAAAGATACAGTGACCAGAATCCAAAGACTATCCACAGAATGGGAAAGGATATTGCACAATACCCATCAGATAAGGGGTTGATATCAATGGTATATAAAGCACTGGTTGAAATCTACAAGAAGAAAACATCCAACCCCATCAAAAAATGGGGCGAAGAAATGAACAGAAAATTTACCAAAGAAGAAATACGAATGGCCAAAAGGCACATGTAAAAGTGCTCTACATCACTAATCTTCAGAGAGATGCAGATCAAAACAACCACAAGATACCACCTCACACCACAGAGACTAGCGCACATCCAAAAGAACAAAAGCAACCACTGTTGGAGAGGATGTGGCGAGAAAGGGACCCTTCTACACTGCTGGTGGGAATGCCGACTGGTTCAGCCCTTCTGGAAAACAATATGGACGATTCTCAAAAAATTAGAAATTGAGCTCCCATTTGACCCAGCAATACCACTGCTGAGAATATATCCCAGAGAGGCAAACAAGTATAATCGAAATGACATATGCACATGTATGTTCATCGCAGCACTGTTTACAATAGCCAGAATCTGGAAAAAACCCGAATGCCCTAGAACGGATGACTGGTTGAGGAAACTTTGGTACATCTATACAATGGAATACTATGCAGCTGTTAGAAAAAAGGAGGTCACAAATTTTTTCTTTAAGTGGATCGGCATGAAAAGTTTCATGCTAAGTGAAATGAGTCAGAAAGAGAGAGACAGACATAGAAAGATTGCACTCATCTATGACATATAGAATAACAGAGTGGGAGACTAACACCCAAGAATTGTAGAAACAACTACCAGGAGGTTGACTCCATGGCTAGGAGGCTGGCCTCACATTCTGGGGAAAGGGCAACTCAGAGAAGGGATCACCAACTATAATGTAGTCGAAGGCCATGTGGGAGAAGGGAGTTGCGGGCTAAATGAGGGCTAGAGACTGAGCACAGTGGCCACTCAACAGCTTTATTGCAAACCACAATAGCTAATTAGAGGGAGAGAACAGAAGGGAATGCCCTGCCACAGTGACAGGGTGGGGTGGGGGGAGATGGGATTGGGGAGGATGGGAGGGATGCTGGGTTTACGGGTGGTGGAGTATGGGCACTGGTGAAGGGATGGGTTCCGGAACTTTGTATGGGGGAAGCATAAGCACAGATGTGTATAAATCCGTAACTGTACCCTCATGGTGATTCATTAATTAAAAATAAATAAATTTATTTTAAAAAGTTTAAAAAAATAGGTTCTTCTGCTGCTTAGATGCCAGATAAATACCAATTATAAATTTTCTTGAACCTGTTAGAAAACTGACATTATTGGTCAGTGAGATTTATGAAAAAATCTGGCACTCGGAAAAGAAATAGTTTCCGTGACCTTTCCCCCTTGGTCAGGGCACAGGAGGAAGATGAACCATGTCTGGAATAAACACTTAAATGTTAAGGATAAGCTAGCACAGTTGTGCATCCCTGGAGATCCATGATTCATCAGTACTTCTCACAGTGTTCATTTCCATGTGCTGTTTGCTATGCAGAAGGACTTAAAAGAAATATTTGAGGTTCAGTGGACATTAGCAAAATGAGCTCAGAGACAAATGCAAGAAACCTCCTTCCACTTGAAGCTAACCTCTAAGTCACTAATAAAAGAAGAGGGAAAAATGAAAAACCCTGACTCCTGGCATAAAGCACTCAATGAATTTAAAATGGGTATAAAAGCAAAAATTGCCTGGTGGTGGTGGTGTTGGGGCAGGGGGAAGGAAACCAGCTTGAGTTCAGGACTTTGGATGAATATCACGCATACATCTTATTCTCACACAGGGAAAGCCAGTGAACTGAATCCTGCCTAAACCCATCCCATCATACAAGCTGAAATTAATTGAAGAGGCAGGCTGGCAATGCCAAGGGCACTGGTTTATATCTCAGTAGCTGCCTGAAATTCAAGCTGCAGAAGAGAGAAGAATCTCTGTTCCGATCACAACCTTTGATCTAAGAACTATTGTGTAACACCAGGAGGGAACATGGGGAGAAATCTCATAGGGACAAAATGTTGGGTCACTGAAAATTGAAGGTGGAGCAGGAACATTGTTAGGGCAAATGGGTCATGCAAGGCTTCAAGCAAGCTCAAGATAACAGCAGCTTAAAGGGGGTTGTCATTTGTAGTGTATGAGAGAAAATGACTGATGATGGGAGTCTTCAGTCACTACTGGTAGGAATGTAAACTGAGTCAACCCCTATGAAACCCAGTAGAGATATCTCAAAACTCAAAACCAGACTGACCATATGATCCAGCATTTCAATTCCTCAGTCCCTATCCCCAAAACACAAAACACTAATTACTGAAGATGTATGTGCTCCTGTGTTCATTGCAGTGCAATTTACAATGGCCAAGATCTAGAAAAAATCTGAGGGAGATGGGTAGATAAAATATTAAATATAGCTTAAATGTGAAAAAAGTCCAGCATTTTTCTACAAGGGTGGAACTAGAGGGAGTTGAGCTAAAGTAAATCCAAAAGAGAAAGACAAATACCAGACCACCTCAGCCATATGTGGAATGGAAAGAAACAAAGCAATGAAATAGACCATGACTAAAGCAAACAACACTAAGGAATACAGGTGGGCAGGAAGGAATGGATGGTTCTATGGACAGTGTCAGAGGACTGTTAGCGTTTTGATGTGGTATGGTAATGTGTAGTAAAATAAGCACGTGCTTATTTGAGCTCTATGTTTAAATTGATAGAAAAATTATGTTTAAACATAGGGTGGTATGTGGTATGCTAACATTGCACTTCTAAAATATAAACTTTGCATTCACATAACCATTAATAGTTCAAATACAAAATGACAAACGAATCTTCACCTTGAGAGATTACCAAGCGGCTACTGACCAAACCTCACTCCACTTTCACAGGGAAGACTCAAAAAAGAAACATGGCCAAATATTAGTCAGAACTTCCTCTTCTGATATACACAATATTTAATATTCCTCTTTTGATATACACAATATATAATACTATATTAAAATGCATGCAGCTTACAACAAAGGACAGAAATAATCTACTATCAAAATTTAAAAAATACAGTATGTATATCCAGACCAAAAGCAATGTAGATGTTGGATTTATCAAACAGGGTATTTACCATAATTAAGACACTCTGGTTCACATCTGTGTCTTAGAGTAATGATAACATATCCTTTCACGCTCAGCAGTCCTGGTTTTGGATAAAAATGAACATCCTACTTGTAAAGACTTCAGGTATCTTATCTCCTTTAAAGTCCAAGTATTATGGTCAAGAAATTATCTTTCTTTCCCCAGATGATAAAACCAGCCTTCAGATTTGCTATTAACATATAGAACATTTGACTTAAAGTCTAAACTTTACTCATTTTCAGCATCACGGAGTCATATAATTCTTAGATCATGTATTGTTCTATCAATTTAAACATAGAACTCAACTAAACAAGTGTTTTTTTTAAACATAATTTGTGTAATTTCCTGAAAATCTTCTTGGCAATGGTTTTCTTCACAAAAATACTCAGTTGGTAGAGAATAGGTTTTTCTGCCATACCTCCTATATAAATCAAGCCTTTGTTCAAGATTTTCTTATCAATCTTTCGTAATATTTTTACTTTAGTTTCATATGTAAAAATTCTCCTTTTCACCTACTGGATGGGAATCACCATCAAAGCATAAATAATTTTGGCTTCTAAATTAAAAATAATTTCAAACTAAAGTTATAAACTTAATTAGAAAGCAACAGAAAATAAAATATCTTATTTGGAGGCATATATATATATATAAATATTAAGAGTTAATAAGTGAAAGCAACCAACCCAGAACAAATAAAAGAAAATTTCTTTATTTTTTTTCTTTTTAGTCACAGGAGTGAATTTTTTTTGCTTTTATTTATATCTATGCAAGTGACATGTTCAGTTTGCACTCAAAATTATTAGGATTTGTCATAATGTAATCAGTACTCAGAAATTAGAAAGAAAAACGTTGTTTAAAAATCACCAGCAGATGTGTTTTTGAAGAAGCAGTCAATTTTCTGCAATTATGGCAGTGACTTTTCTGAACAGCAAGATGAAATTCATCAAATGTTTTCTGCTTTTTACCCTGTGTTAAATTCGTATAGGAGTCATTAGAGTGAGTAGGTTGAACAGGAAATAAACTCTAAGTAGCTTTCTAGAAGCATTCTAATTTCTATTGTCAGTGTAATTTTTTAACTTATAAAGTAACAGGAAATAAAATGCAAGCATATTATGTGATTTCTCCATATAGCTGATGTTAATTACTAGTGATTATAAGCAAGCAAAAATTTTCCCTTTTGTTTCTCCATACAGCCATGTTATTAAACATCATATTGAATTTAGCTATGCTTTTTTAAATAAAATTTGCTGTGTTGTTAAAAAAAAAAGTAGGTGACATGTTTTTCACAATGCGTTACTGTTCTCACAATGCTCCACCAGGAACCAGCTCACCATTTGAATGTCTGGTGTGTGTAAACGGGACCGGGACAAGCCAACCATGCAAACAGTTGGGTCATGAACTAACCGTTATGTAAGACATCCATGATTGTCCAAATGATATCCACACTATCCTCCTTTCATACTCGGGACAATAACCGGGTGGGCTGAATCTAGTCGTCAATAAATACAAATAGGGTCAACTCGTATTATTCAACAGGAGGGACCCCAAAACAGGTGAAAACAAAACACCCAGCCACGTGCGGTGCGCCCTTCAGCAGCATCTCAGGCCTGGAGTCCCTGCCTGGCCCCCGCTACCCAGATGCGCCCCGAGGCTCCATTGCCCCACGTTCCCGTCGGGCCTCACCCACACCCCGACCGCCCCGGGGAGGCTCCGATTCTGCGGGACCCCGTGCCCAGGCGCTCCGTGGACGCGCCCAAGCCTTGGCGCCCTCCGCTCCAAGCGCCCGACGGTCCCATGTGTGCATGTGGTGGGGGGGTCTCGGGGGTTCGAGCGTGCGGGATCCCCGAGCACCGAGTTCTGAGGTCACGGGCCACGTCACTAAGGGTATCCCGGAAGGAACGCTGGTTCCTAGGGACGCGCCGCACCGGCACACTCCCGCTCGGCGCTAGCCGACTGTTCAGGAGTGAATTCCTGCGACAGAGGAGGACCGGCTTGCTGGCCAGCGCCTGGCGCTGCCCACTGGCTGTTCCGCCGCAGACCCGCACCCGCCCACACCTTGATCACCCCTTTCCGACCGCTCCAGCCCACGGTGAGTGTCCGCGGGAGGGACAGACACCCGGTGCTCGGGGATGTGGACCTCAGGATACAGAGAGGGGGGACCAGGGGTCAGGGAAACAGGGTGAGCTGGAGGGAGGGAGGCCTAAGGGGGCGTGGCAGCCCCAGGGGAGGGGACATGGTAACCCCAGGACAGAACGAGGTGGACCCAAAGCATCTCAGAACCGAAAGAGATCCCAGAGAGTGTCCCGTACATTTCCTTCTATGCTTTGGTTCCCTGAGTATCTCCGGGGGCAGTGGCGGGTACCGCCCAAACCCCGCCCCAAATCCTAAGAGGGATTCCAAGGGACCCTGCTTCAAGGACGCGTGTCTTACAAACGCGCATCCCATGGGCGCACACCACATTGCTCGGAGGATGCCAACCGTGCGCAGAGGAGGCCGCAGAGCGCGAGGGTACAAAGTTACGAGTGGGTCGGGGGCGGGGAGGCGAAGGCCCCGCACGAGCAGGACCAACGGGTCGAAGCCTGACCCGGTACCAGGCTAGTGAGGCTCCCGGGGAGGCTCTAATTCTGCGGGAACCCGCGCCAGACGCTCCATGGAGGCGCCCAAGCCTTTGCGCCTTTGGCTCCGTGCACCTGACGGTCCCATGTGCGCACATGGGGGGGTGCGCGGGGAGGTTCCAGCGTGTAGGACCCCCGAGGCCCATGTTTTGACGTCATGTGTCATGTCGCTGAGGGTATCCCAGAAGGAACGCTGGGTCCTAGGGAGGCGCCGGTCCGGCACACTCCCGATCGGACGCTAGTCGCCAACAGGGGACCTCAATTCCTGTGACAGACGAGGGCTAGGTCACTGCCCAGCGCCTGGCGCTGCCCGCTGCTGTTTCGCCAAGGACCTGCACCAGCCCACAGCTTGGTCATCCCTTTCCGACCCCTCCAGCCCACAGTGAGTGCACGTGGCGGGGGCACGGGGGCAGAGACCTGGGGCAGAGATGGGGGACCAAGGGTCAGGGAAACGGGACCAGCCAGAGCTAGGACGGTCTCAGATGAGGGGGCGTGGCAGCCCAGGACAAAAGGCGGGAGACCCTCAGGGAGGAGGGTGGGGAGCTACAAGGGAGGAGGGTGGGGAGCCCCAAGGAAAATGATGGGACTCCCCAGGGAGGAGAAGGGGAACAGCTAGGGAGAGTGGAGAGACTCTAGGCAGGAGTTTGGGAAACAGCTACCGATGAGGGTGGGAGTCCAGAGAGAGGAGTCCAGGGAGCCTCTAGGGAGCAGGGTGGGAATCCCCAGATAGGAGGTGTCTTCTGGGCTGACAGCACTTGCCTTGCATGATCCAGACTCACCCCCGGGCTCCGGAGATGGGCCCCCAGACCCACCAGCAGGGACCCCTGAGGCCGACCTGGAGTCAGCCCTGGGCACCATGGTGTGGCCCCGAACCCGACCAAACAAGAAAATATTTTTGTGTGACCACGGGGACCCCAAAGGTGGAGGAAAGGACCCCACTGCATGGAGGGGCTGTGCGTCTCTGGGCTGCCAGGGTCTGAGTGTGGCCTGTTATCTACAGAGCCCTGACCTGGGATGACACGGAGACCCTCCGACGTGCGATTCCACCAGGACCTGGGGACGCTGCGACCATCCCAGGCGTCATGCACATGGGGCTACTGTGGGGCCAGCTACCCGGGGCAGCCACAGCCCCACGCCCATTATCCCTACAACCCAGGGCCGTATCTCCACGGCCTGCCAACTTACTACCAACAGCCGGGGCGCAGTGTCCAGCCCACGGGGTCCTATGGGCAGGGGGCTGGCTCCTATAGCCAGCCAGGCCCGCACTCTGCCCAGGGCTACTATGGCCAGCGGGCTTGCCCCCAAGGCCCACTGTTAGTCCCCTCTGACGATCAGGGATGGCCCATTCGCCACCCTCATGACTGGTGCGAGGCCGTGGTCTACTGTCCACGGAAAGCCCCGTGCTTCCAGGGGGGCACGCCTCACTGCCAGGCCTTGATAATCCAGAAAACACCTCTTGGCCAGGCGATGGCCACCGCCCCAGCCCAGAACGGGGCCGCAGACACCCAGAAGGAGGCCCCAGCGCCTCAGAAGGAGGCCCCAACACCTAAGAAGGAGGCCCCAGCACCCAAGAAGGAGGCCCCAGCACCCCAGAAGGAGGCCCCAGAACCCCAGAAGGAGGCCCCAGCACCTCAGAAGGAGGCCCCAGCACCCAAGAAGGAGGCCCCTCCGCCTCCGCCCCCGGCGGCAGTGCCCGCCCCAGCTGCACCTGCAGCCGCAGGGGTCCCGACAGCCCCTGACCATGGTCACGCTGTGTCCACCAAGGACACGCAGGCCCCTGATAGTGACGTAGAGTCCATGGAAATAGAGTCCTGTGGGAGTAGTGTTCAGTCTATGGACACCGAATCCCAAGGGGAACCATTGAGCGATATGGAAGTAGATCCGCCCAGTGTCCCCGTGACCCAGCCAAGTGCCACACTGGCTGCACCCCGGGGCCAGACCACCCACGTCCAGGCCCCCGGGACATCGAATCAGTCCAAAAAGAGGAAATGGAATGGCCTTACAAAGCTGCAAGGCCCTCAATGCAAGAGGCACCAGCCGGGCGCTGGACCGGGGCCAAGTGGCAACCAGGGCACCCATGTGCCAGTGCCAGCGTTTCAGTTTGCGCTGCCGCGGCAGCTCGGGCCTCCCAACATGCGGGGGCTAAGTGGCACCCAGGGTGGGGCTCTGTCCGTGCCAGCCTTCCAGTTTGCACCCCCAAGGCAGCTCGTGCCTCCCAAAGTGCCGGGGCCACATGGTACCCAGGGTGCACCTGTGCCTGCACCCGCCACCCAGATCCCACAGGTGTTGCACCCTGTGCCGCCCTTTGTGCCCGCATCCCAGCAGGGCTTGAAAAGAGGTGCCACCCAGCGGGGGTGGCACCAGCGGCCACTTGTGGCTCCTGCAACTCTGAGGCTGCCTGTGCCAGCACCCCAGCAGGGCTCAACCAGTGGTGCCCCCCAGAAAGGGTGGTACAAGCAGCCACTTGTGGCTCCTCCCAACCAGGTCCCACCTGTGTGGCACCGTAGGTTCCCCTATGTGCCCGCACCCCAGCAGGGCCTGGCCAGTGCCACGGGGCGAGTGTGGCGCCAGAATGCACCTGTCAGTCGTGCCAACCAGGTCCCACGTGCGTGGCACCGTATGCCCTCATACTGACCGCACCCCAGCAGGGCAGAAGCATCAGGGCCACCCAGCGGGCAGGGCACCAGCATTCACTGGTCAATCGTGCCAACCAGGTCCCACCTGCATGGCAGCGTGTGCCCGCACATTTGCCTGCACCCCAGCAAGGCTCGAGCATTGGTGCCACTCGGCGGGCATGGTGCCAACGGTCAGTTGTTGCCCCCTATGGGCAGCAGGGTCAGGGCGCCCCAGCCCGTAAATTGAAGCGCTAGGGGGCGCTGGGCACAGGGGCTGCTGCCCCATGGGGCCCTCTGACCTGAGGCCTCAAGGTCAGACACCCCCCTCAGACACCCTGGGGACCCCCAATCTAACAGGGCTCTCAGCACTCCCATTACCATACAGAATGTTCCAGAATGGTCTCCCCATGACCATCTAGTACCCGTCCCTGCTGCCCACCATGGACATGTGCTTTGCCCGACACCATCCGGGCCCGCACCACACCCTCCCCACCCTTCCTCCCGCTGTCCCTTAGTTTTCTCCCTGAGTCACATGGACTTTACCTTGGTACAACACTGTCCTCAGGAGGGTACCGGGACTATGTCATCATCATTAAGAACAATAGCTGACGACACTCAGTCACCTTTGATCAATTCCTGAGTGTGTGTGATTCACAGGATGAAATATGTTCGCCTATAGTTTAACTTAGAAAATATGATAGCAGATTGTCTGTGATATAATAAAGTTGTTGCAACCTGCCTGGCCTTGCACTGTGCTTTTCTCTCCGAGCAGGTGAGCGGGCATCACCCCGTTTGGGTGAGGGAGGGCAGGGAGGGGTCGGGTGCTCTGCAGTGCTCCCCATGCTGACGCGCTGAGATCTCGGCACGGCTCCCCTGTCCTCCATGCTGAGGGCCCTTGACAATCGGTGAGACCCTCAGTTCCACTCAGCCCTGTCCCAGGCCAGGCCCCTCCCAAATCTGAAGCACTGCCGGGCTCTCTAGCCAAGCAGCAGAACGGCTGCTGACCAGGGTCAGAGATGGGGCTGGGGGCTCAGCGGAGGCACCTGCATGGCAGAGACAGCCCTCAGCTCGCTCCTCGGGAGGCCAAACTCCAAACACCTCCAACACTGGGATGGAGACATAGGGGCTGGCTGGAGCCAGAGGACAGTGGGTGGGCATTGGCCTGGCACAAGGCCCTCCGGGCTCCATCCGCGGCATCCTGTACCTGCCCCAGCCCCCAGGAGTAACTCCCGAGAACAGAGACAGAGGTGACACTGATCGGCACCAGGGCTGGTGCAAAGCTTGAAAGTTCATCGATCAGCTCATACGAGGGGAGTGGGGAGACGGATCAGTAGCTGTTTTAAAGCTTGTAGGCCGCAGACAGCGGACCCCAGCGCCGCCCGCCTCTCCCCGAGGATGGCACAGATCATTGCCCGAAGTCAGCAGCCCGAGAAGCGTGGCCATTTCCACCCATGCTGCGGGCGCCAGGCTGACTGGGATCGGGGGTCGGGGGCAGGAGTCGGTGTGGAGACATCAGACCCAGGAGCTGGGAGGTACTCAAGGGGGTGACTGTGAGCATGGCACAGCCACGGCTCAACCTGACCCCGACGGAACCTGAGTGTCACCTGCAGACTGGACACTCGCCACCTCCTGAAGCAGCCGGCTCCTCTGGGACAAGCGGCCAGTGGGCCTCGGTCCTGCTCTCCGGGACCCGACAGGGACACGTATCTTAGGTGGGCTCACACAGGAAGGGACATGGGTCAGACATTGGGTCACAGGAGTAGGGTCACGGGGGCTCTGAGGTAGGTCAACAGGCAGGAACACAGAACTTTGAGGTGTGGTCACACAGGTAGGAGCACAGGACTTTGAGGTGGGGTCACACAGGCAGGAACACAAACTCTGAGGTGGGGTCACACAGGCAGAAACATGGTCTCTGTCACGGGGTCACACAATTAGAGACTTGGAGTTCTGAGTAGGAATCACACAGGTAGAGACATGGGCTCTGAGGTGGGGTCACACAGGCACTAACACAGGACTCTGAGGTGGGGTCACACAAATAGGGACACAGGACTATTAGATGAGGTGACACATGTAGGAACACAGTACTTATGTGGGGTCACACTGGCAGGGACACCAGGCTCTGAGGTGGGGTCACATTGGTAGGTAAACAGGACTGAGGTGGGGTCACACAGGCAAGGACACAGAATCTGAGGTGGGGTCACACAGGCAGGGACACAGGACTCTCAGGTTAGGTCACAGAAGAAGTGAGGTCACTTAAGCTGGGACTTGGGATTGTGAGGTGGGGTCATTTGGATAGGGCAGAACGGTTCACGATGTGTTGCAACGAATTGGGAAGGTCTTCTCAGGGTCACACAAGTAGAAACAAGAGCACTGAGGTGGGTCACACAAGCAGGGATAGCTCTCTGAGGTGGGTCTCATGGACAGAGATGGAGTTCTCTGTGGAGTCCCACAGGCAGAGAAGGGGCTCTGAGGTGGCGTCACACAGCAGCTGTGAAGAAGCTCTGAAGAGGCTGGGACAGGAATCTGTGAGCAGAGGTCACACAGGGAGGGCAAGGGCTGTCAGCTGAGGTCACACAGGGACCACAGGGGCTTTGAGCTGAGGTCATAGAGGCAGAGATGGGGCTGTGAGGGGAGGTCACATGAGTAGAGACACGAGGCCCTCTGGTGAATCAAATAGTGAGGGAGAGGGGCCCTGACTTGAGGTCATAAACAGATACAAGGTCCCTGATGTGACGTCATGATGACCAGAAGCTGGGCTCCTTGAGGTGAGTCCCACAGGTCGGGATAGGGTTGTCGGGGTGAGTCACACACAAAGGTACAGAGCACCTGAGGTGAGGTCACATGGGCAGGTACAGGGGCCCCTGAGGTGAGGTCACACAGGCATGTATAGGGGACCCTGAAGTGAGGTCACACAGTCAGGATTACGGGTCGCTGCGGTGAGGTCACACAGGCATGAATAGGGGACCCTGAGGTGAGGTCACACAGGCAGGTACCTAGCACCTGAGGTGAGGTCACACAGGCAAGTATAAGGGTCCCTGAGGTGAGGTCACACAGGCAGGTATAGGGGTCCCTGAGGTGAGGTCACACAGGCAGGTACAGAGCACCTGAGGTGAGGTCACACAGGCAGGTATAGGGGTCCCTGAGGTGAGGTCACACAGGCAGTATAGGGGTCCCCAAGGAGAGTCACACAGGCTGGTCTAGGGGTCCCTGAGTTGAGTCGCACAGGCACATACAGGGCTTCCTGAGGTGAATCACACTGGCAAGGATGGGTGTCCCTGAGGTGAGTCGCGCAGGCTGGTAGAGGGGTACTGGCATTTCGCACCCTCAGGCAGTGAGCTCTCTTTCCCTTTACATCCAGGACCACATGACCCCACGTGTAGAACACAACCCATAAACCTTCCATGCTCCCATTTGGTTGCGTTTTAGAGGTTTGACCCTCATCCAACAAATTTCACAGATGTCAAATGAAGCTGGCCAGCGTTCACACAAACAAAACCCATTTTCCTCACCTCTAAATTTGGCTCTGAATACACCCAGAAATGGAGGAAGAATTCGTAGCTGTAGCCCGCCTATTGCCCAGACCCCCACTGAGATAAAAGCAGCATGCAAGGCCCCAAGATAGGCCCCAAATCACCCTGTTGCCACACGCAGCCTCGAGACCAAATGGGAAACAAGCGTCCAGGGACCGAGTTATCACAGCCAGGGCGGAAGGGCAAGTATCCTGAGAGTCGCTGCTTCACAGAGACGTGCTGGGGAAGGAAACGGGGACCCCAGTCTCTGCGAGGGGCAGCGCACAGCTCACACGTGAAAGTGCTTAGTCAGGAACCAGGGACCTGAATTCACCCACAGAACTACAGGAGGGCATCTGAGAAAAGTGTACACATATGTAAGAAAGGGAGCATCGGAGGATTTGCAAAACCCAGATGCAAAGTGCTCTGTCCACGGCTGGCTGGTGTATGGTCATCCACGGGACACGACTCACTGCCAGTCCCATGTACAAGTCACTGGCCTTATTCCCATCCTGCCTTCACAGAGAAGGAAGAAGCTCAAACACAACAGCCACAGGCAGAGGCTGAAAGGAGAGGACAGAGCAGACAACAGTCATGCAGAGTCTTCCTTCCTCTGCCAGATATTGTTTCATTTTGACCAGCTCAAATAATTAGATTTTTCACTTTCAGAAATGATCGGGGACTGAGGTGAGATTTTTCTCACCAATGTCACCCATTCATTCACTCAGAACATCTTCCCAAGATAGTGCAGAGCACCCAGTAAAGGAGGGAAACCATCTGGTTTTGAGTACATGGAAAGAGCCGTTTCTGGACAGAAGAATGCACTGGAATATTTGGGATTTAATTTGGTTTTCAGTATATGAGTGTCACGGCATAGCTAAGAGATTCACAGAGGACCACAGAGAATCCCGCCTGGAATCTATCTTGCTAGAGCTGGGAAGCTAAGAATGATTCTGACTTAAAAAAATTATTAGTGAATCACCTTGAGCTACGGTTACAAACTTATGAACTTTCTTGTTTGCATTTCAGTCATACAGTGATCATTTGCCCATCCCTCCCCAGTACCCATTCTCCTCCACCAATGCTCCCTGTATCCCTTCCATAAACCCACCCCTTCTCCCACTACCCCACCCTGGCTCTATGGCAGGGCATTCCCTTTTGTTCTCTCTCCTTTTGGGTGTTGTAGTTTGCAATAGAGGTAATGAGTGGCCATCATGTTCGGCCTTTAAAAAGGCTACTAGTCTATTCCAACTTTTTAAGAGTTGGGGGGTAAGTAGATTTTATGATAGGAACATGATGTAATGGTCCCATGTCAGTGGCCATTAAAAGGTTCCTTACAATGATGGAGAGGCTTATATGTTGTCTATCACTGACTCAGGGAGAGCTGGGGATCCGATGGGTTACAGGAAAATATCCATCTCAGGCCTTGGAGAGAAATTGCCAGCTGGCCCCTCATTTAGAGGGCCGTGCTAATGGAAAGTCAAAGGGAAAAGGAGCCCCACTCAGAAAAGGGCTCTCTGTGTGCAACTATCCTTCATGAAAAGAACCCAGCGCTGGCTGCAAGCTCTGTAAACTGCATTTGGTGGCATAAACTGAATGTAAAATCTGATGCCATTTTGAAGGTAGAATATCGAATATCGTGTGTGTGTGTGTGTATTTTGTTGGAGACTTGGGCAAACACATAACATAGTCCAATTTACACAGGATGCTTAGTATATGGGTGTGGTATCTTGATTATGTGCATTAGAAAAGGCATGAATTTTTTAAAAATCAAATTACTTGGCTGGAAGAGAGTACAGTGGGTGGAACACTTGCCTTGCATGTGGCCGACCCGGGTTCTATCCCCAGCATCCACAGAGTCTCCTGGGCACTGCTAGGAATAATTTCTGAGTGCAGAGTCAGGAATGACCACTGAGTATCACCAGGGGTGGCCTCAAAATCAAATGCAACTAGAATTCCTCTGCAGATATAGCCCCTGCTCTGAAAACCTCAGTTCCAGGGTAGAGTCTAGTACAGCACACGGCCATCTGCCTTCCAGACACTGACCCTGGCACACCACAGACTCCCCAGAACCCCACCAGGAGCGAGTCCCACGCACAGAGCCAGGAGTCGGCCCCGAGCACTGCTGAGTGTGGCCACAAAAGAGACCAACCCAGCTGCATCGAAGAGGAGGCAAGTGCATGGCACTAGGGTGGTGGCTGGGAGGCAACCAGTGGGACAAGGGGCCCTGGGACAGAAACAGGTGCCAACCCTGGCTAGAGTGAGAGACTCTGCATGATCACTGCGGATGTGACCCCACATGTATGTGACAGCACAGCACCGTCTCCACAGCTGACCCCAGGGCTCACAATGCACATGCTCCCAGGCGGGCCAGAGCAGCAGCCAGGACTCTGTCCACCCCCTCCACCCTCCCTCTCTCTCTCACTTCCTCTCCCTCTCTTACTCTGTCTCTCCTCTCTTTCCTCTCTCTCCTTTCTCTCCCCCCTCTCTCCTCTCTGCTCCCATCTCTCCATTCTCTCTCTTTCCTCTCACTCTTCTCTCTCTCCCCCACAACCCATATCCCACACTTGTGGGAACTGCATGCAGTGTGAGGCCACGTACCTTAGAATACTGCTTGTGATTCTGGCACCACACCAGGGAGCTGTTGTTCTGCAAGAAAAAACAAACAGGGGTTCAGCACACCATCCACCCTGGGGAACACGGGGTCAGGCCACCCCCGCCCTGGGAACACAGGGTCAAGACACCCTCCACCCTGGTGCAGAGTTCCAGTACACCGTCGGCCTCGGTGGTGACCCCACATATAATTGCAGAACTTAACATTTTCCGCACATTAGCAGTCTGGGGCTCCTGTCTCCGGGAGCCAGGCCGGCCCCTTGCAGCAGCAGGTGAGCAGGTGGGGAGGCCGCAGGGCTCATGGGCAGCTGGTAACGGCTCAAGCGTCAGCCCTGAACTGAAACACTGCCCTAGAGGTGGACTGGGGGACACGGGCAGCCTGGACACACTCGAGGAGATAACTGGGTACTGTCGGGGGAAAGTAGACACTCGGGGAGGGAAGTGAACACTTGGGGAGGGAAGTGGACACTAATGGAAGGAAGTGGACACTGGGATAGAGTAGTGGACACTAAGGGATTGAAGTGGACAGCAGAGAGGGAAGTGGACACTCGGGGAGCGAGGTGGACACTAAGGGAGGGTAGTGAAGCTCGGGGAGAGGAGTGGCCATGGGGGAGGGAAGTGGGCACTGGGAGAGGGTCGTGGACACTAAGGGATGGAAGTAGACACCAGGGAGGGAAATGGACACTGGGAGAGGGAAGTGAATTCCAGGGAGGGAAGTGGACACCTGGAAAGGGAAGTGGCCATAGGGGAGGGAAGTGGACACTTAGAGACGGAAGTGGGCACTGTGGGAGGGAAGTGGAAGCTGAGTAGGGAAGTGGACACCAGGCAGGGAGGTGGACACCAGGGATGGACGTGGATACTGTAGGAGAGATGTGGACAGTAGGGATCGGAAGTGGACACAAAAAAAGTAAAGTGGATGCTCGGGAAGTGGACACCAGGGAGGGAAGTGGACACGCGGGCAGTGGGCACTGGGGGAGTGGACCTTGGTGGCAATGCCAGAACAGTGCGTGTCTAAAGGTCAGGTAGGAGTGATCGAGTCATGGCACCCCTGGCTAGAATGTCTACACTGGCAAACAGCAGCACAGGCTCTTTCTTTCTTTGGCTTTGGGCCACGTCCAGCAAGGCTCAGAGACCCTTCAGGTCTGGGGCCTCAACCCAGGGGGTCCTGCAAGAAAGCGTGTGCTCCAGCACTTCACTTCCTCCCCAGCTGCCATGGAAGCCTTTTAAGAATTTTTATACGAGAGTTTGAGATACAATTCACAAACAGAAACTCACTCATCGGAAGTATCTGGGGAATTATTTAATTTTTTTAGCTGCACCATCTTCTGTGGTTTCTGGCTTTGTGGCCACATGTGGCAATGCTTTCTCGTGGGCCTCTGACCCAGGATGATTCCTGGCGGGGTTCAGGGCACCCTACAGGGTGCTGGGGATGGAAGCTGGGTTGGCTGTGCAAAGCGAGAGCCTTACCCTGGGTTATCTCTCCAGCCCCACTGATATGGTTTAAAACATCTTCACCCACTCAGGAAGGAATGATTCCCCCAAGCTCCCCTCAGAATGGTGCCCCCTGCTGCCCCAGCTCCCCCCAGAAATGATGCCCCCAGCTGCCCCCAGCTCCCCTCGCAGCTCCCTGCCAGGACCCGTCCTCCTGTGCAGGACCCTCTGCTCTGTGGGGCGGGTCGGCCCGGAGGCCCAATCTGCCCTTCTTGGCCAAGTCTGTGTTCCCGGTGCCGGAGCAGTGCTAATTCCTGCCCTTCCTACTCTGGCTGCCACCAGACTCCACTTCGCAGGTTCTGGAGAAATTCCGGGGCATTACAGTTGTCCTTGGGTCCGAGATGGGAAGGCTTCCGAGATGTCCCAGACACGAGCATGAACAGGCCCAGAAGCAGAGATGCTCCCCCTGCCCGCCCCCCAAAAGTGCCTCTATTTCCACCTGGCCTTGGGCTTTCCTGTTTGCTGTAGAGAAAATCTCCCCCATCAAAGCTTCCCAACCACCCCTCAGCCCTTCGACCTATGTCCATTGGTGTCTGACTTCTGATTTTTCCCTATAAAGGGCTTCTAAGAACCATGGCTGGTACCATGAAGGAGTCTGGGGTGGGGAGAATGGCAGGGGCATCCTCAGCTAAAGCCCCAGCCCTTGGACTCGGCCAGATGTGCGCTGCTGTGCTGCCAGATGCAGCCGGGCCCCGTGAGCCTCGAGTGCTGGAAAGCCTCCGGGAAACCAGCCCGTCCGTCTCGCGTCCTGCCGGGGGAGGTCTTGGCACTCGACAACAGTCTTCACCTTAAGCCGCACGACACAAGTGAAGTCGGGTGTTTGCCGTGGAGCCTGCTGCTGGCACCCCACCAACTGAGATAAAGCCTCCAGTCATCAGAGCAGAGACGTCCCTGCCTCTCTGATCAGGGACTTAACCCGCAGGCAGCACGAAGCATCAGGACTCTGGTAATTAGGAAAGATTACATCCTGTAAAGAAAGTAAACACATCATTCATTCATCAAGCCTCAAGTAAAGGAAACACATCATTCATTCTGAGGCAAGCCACCGGGAAGGGTAAAAATGATTGAGAATGGTTTCCTAGATACTACAGCAGTTTCTAAAGTAAGATATGGAAAAACATCGTGTGTGTGTGTGTGAATGTGCGTGTGTGTGAGTGTGCGTGTGCACTAACCGAGGTGTAGTGAGGGATAACTACACAAAGAGGAGTCAGTTCTGTGTTTGCTCTGCATCTTCCAGAGACACTGGGGGTCGTGGAGCATCTGGAATAGCACCCAGACCCCCAAGCAGCCTGGAAAGAGCAGAGCAGCCCTTGGCGCCTTCTCGCCAGCCCCTCCATGGGCGGCTGTGGAGATGCAACACCGAACACACAGAATCTCCCTCCAAACCCACCTGAGCCCTAAACATTCTCATCATTCCCGGAACCAAGACAGAACAAGCTGCATCTGACACAAGGGAGCATGTGTCTTCCTTGACCTGTCTTTATGGGTTGTTTGTTTGGGCTGTGCTCAGGACTGACTCCTGTCTCAGTGCTCAGGGGACCAAGTGCCCTGTGTGCTGTAGTATACACACATTTATGTGCTTTATGCCCAAAGATGTGGCGATTCATTTGCATCCTATTTTCTGAGTACTTGGGAATCCGGGAGTTCAGGTGACCTCAGTATTACCTAGAAGTGATCTTTCCTATCATCATACACTCTTTAGTTTCCTGGGGGCCAAAGAGGTAGTGTAGTGGTCAGGGAATACAACTTACTGCATGAGACCTGAATTCAATTTACCAGAACCTCATAAGGTCCTCGAGCCCAACCAGGAATGACTCCAGAGCACTGAGCCAGGAGTAAGTTCTGAGCACCAAATGTGGTTCCAAAGCAAAACCAAAACTTAGAGATCCTACAGGACAAAATCCACACCTTGTCCTGTCTGCTGAACAGAAACTGACCTGTCTGCTGAAGTTCACCCATAAGCATAACAGTGTTGGCACCTTCTCTCCATGTTCTCCATGTTCTCATGGATATGATTGAGTTCATCTAAAGGACATTTCCAGAACAACAATGGTGGATTATGTCAGCAGGGAAAACATGATATTCTATCCACATTTTGCTATGATTTTTTTTTTTGACTAGGGCTATTCCATTCTCTGAGAGGGTATGTCATGAAGTCCAAATTCCTACTTCTTCCTGTTCTTACAAAAAAAATGTGATGTCCCCATAAATACCTTCTCTGGGGGCACAGGCTTCTCCCAGGCATCCCCTAGAACAGCCTTACTGCCCTCCCCTCATCAGGAATCTAGTCGGTAACAGCTCTAGTCCAGCGGTTGTGCCTGAATCGCATTACATGACTGGCCCATTTTAATTTCGATGTCTTGGCAAACAAGACAGCATCCCAGATTTTTGACCATCGATGGAGGTCAGAACTCTGGATTCCTTCTCTCACTTGAGTGAGACATGATATTCCCAGCATAGCTCTTTCGATTCCTCTTTGGGATACCCTAAGAGAATTCTCATCCTGTTTGCGAAGGGCCCAGGTCTCTGAGGCATATGTTAGTGCAGAAAGAAGGTGGAATCGTAAAGATGTGCCTGGAGTTGGAGGGTCTTCATTCTTTTAACTACCTCTTTGTCGCTCTTGAATGCATTCCACACTGCTCTCTTCCTCCTGAGCAGTTCTGGCACCAAGTCATTCCCATGTTGATTTCTCGACCCAGGTACACATAGCTGCTGCATTTGGAGATGCTCATTCCATTGAGAGCAAATGGACCTTCAGGGACCAGTTCGTTTTTCAAGAACATCGTCTTGTTAAGATTCAGCTGCAATCCGACCTTTCCACACTCGTACTCGAAGTTGGCCCGCATTTGTGCCGCTTGGCTAATGTTTGGCGTTATGAGAACGATGTCAACAGTGAAGCAGAGGTGGTGTAATTGCCGACCGTCTATCTTCACTCCCATTCCTTCCCATTCCAGGTGTCGTATGATGTTCTCAAGGGTGGCACTGAAGAGTTTCAGTGAAATGGTATCACCCTGCCACACCCCTCTCTTTACATCAATAATCACTTCCTTATAGAAAGGTGAGATCCTGGAGGTGAATACACAATACAGCTCGAGGAAGATTTTGATATTCTGAGTTTGAATGCCCTGTTTGGCCTGGGATTCGATGACTGTCTCAGTCTCAACAGTATTGAAGGCTTTCTTTAAATCGATGAATGTTAGAAAGAGCAGTATCTTGAACTTTTGTGGAACTTCAATGAGTTTGGTCACTGTGTGGATATGGTCTATCGTGCTGAATCCTCTTCAGAACCCGGCTTGCTCGCATGGTTGTCCTTCGTCTAGTGTTCTGCCTATACTATTCAGGATGACACGAGTGAAAAACTTGTAGACGACAGACAGCAGGCAGATTGGGCGATAGTTGCCGATGTCCTGGATGTCTCCTTTCTTGTACAACAGAACTTTCCTACTGGTTTTCTACTGGGACGGAACCTTGCATTCAGACAGGTAGGGTGTGAAGAGTTGGGCCAGTGTATTTATGAGTACGGGCGGCAGATTCTTCAGTGTTCAGGTCTGACATTGTCCGGACCAGGTGCTGTACGTGTATTTACCAGCGAAATGGCCTGTCGGATTTCAGAAGAGAGAACGTTGGGAATGACATATCCATCCTGCGGAATTTGGTATGTGGGCAGGTGGACATGGCTGTTAAAGAGATCTGAGTAGAAGTCGTGAAGAATTTTGTCTATTGCCTTTCTGGAGGATGTGATAGATCCATCGGTAGGTCGGAGGGCAGTCATCTTGGTTTAGTAATTGGCGAAGGCAGGCGAGCATTGCGAATATTTTTCCTGGCTTCTGCTGCACTGGCAAACACTGCTGCTCTTCTCTCTTTGACGTCTTCCTTTATCGCATCTCTGCACAGCTTTGTGTGCTCAGACTTTAGCTTGTGGTTGCCTGAAGCTCGCGCCAAACCACGTTGACGAATGAGCTGGAGAGTTTCTGAAGACAGGCGTCTGTTTGTGTCTTTCTCACTCTCAGCATTCTTCGCACAGACATGGAGGTGCTGAACCAGGCGAAAAATCTATGTAAATAATTATCATTTTCTATTGTTTTGGGAAGGGTTAGCACGATAGCACAGCAGTAGGACGTTCGCCTTTCACGCAGCCGACCCGTGTTCGATTCCTCCGCCCCTCTCGGAGAGCCTGGCAAGCTACCGAGAGTATCGCGCCTGCACGGCAGAGTGTGGCAAGCTACCCTTGGTGTATTGTATATGCCAAAAACAGTAACAATAAGTCTCACGATGAGAGATGTTACTAGTGCCTGCTCGAACAAATCGATAAACAATGGGATGACAGTGAAAAGTGATTGTTTTGGGGGGGGTCGTTGGGAACACGCCCAGCCATGCCCAGCTGATTCCTGGCTCTGCACTCAGGTCTTACCTCCGCAGGGGCTCAGGGGACCATGCGGGATCATAGTAACCTTTACATATCATGAGGAGCCGTGCTCAGTCCTGTTTGACCTGATTTTGGCTGTGATTATGAGACTCCAAGGCCGAGAACTAAATAGGAGGGGCCCATGACACCGATTGGGCGTTGGTGCTTGCACCCTGAGTCTGTTTCAACAGAAGGAAAGGGAGGTGCTGAGCCACCAGGCCCAGGGCCAGGGTGGGAGAGCACACCACTGCCACCTGGTGGAAGAGGGTAGAGATGCTGCCAGGTGACCCCAACACACAACATGGCCTCAGTGGCTGGGGTAGGGTCAGGGGAGAGAGAAGGGACCACCAGGACAAAGATGGCTGGAAACGATCACTCTGGACAAGAGCTGCATGCTGAAAGGAGATAAAGGGACACACAGAATAACTCAGTACCTGTTTGCAAACCACAATGCCAAAGGGGAAGAGAGACAGAGACAGAGACAGAGAAAGAGAAGGAAAGTGCCAGCCATAGAGACAGGCTGGGGGGAGGGTGGCGGGACAGAAACTGGGAACATTGGTGGTGGGAAATGTGCACTCGTGGAGGCACTGGCTTTGCAACACTGTATGACTGAAACCCAACTTTGCAACTGTATTTCAGGGTGCTTAAACAATTAAAAATAATAACCATGGGGCTGAGCGATAGCACAGCGGGTAGGGCATTTGCCTTGCACGCGGCCGACCCAGCTTCTAATCCCAGCATCCGCTATGGTCCCCTGAGCACGTCCAGGGGTAATTCCTGAGTGAAAAGCCAGGAGTAACCCCTGTGTATCTCCGGGTGTGACCCAAAAACCAAAAAAAAATTAAAAAAAAATAACCAGGGGGTTCAGAGTGATAGAACAGCTGGTAGGATGTTTCCCTTTCAGTAGAAGACTCAGGTCTGATCGCAGCATCGCATCTAGTCCCCCTGCACTGCCAGCAGTAATTCCTGAGTGCAGAACCAAGAATACCCCCTGAGCACCGCCAGGTGTTCACCACCCAAAAAGCCAAAAAAACTATCCAGAGACAAAACTGAGGAACTTTGACCTCTGGACAAATAAATTCACTTAAAAAGGGAGTTGGAGGAGAAAATTCTTCTACTTATCTCTTTAAATGCCGGACTTAAATATCTTTCAGATAAGCGTCATTGATGTTCATGCCTGAATATGTCATTTCTGTGGTCTGGGTTAGACAGAACAACTGTCCGTGTTACCAAGCCACAGGAAGTTATTTGTTTCTGCTCTAGGGGGCCAGACCGACAATGCCTGGAAGTACTCCCAGCTCAGTATTCCTCCTGCGGGGCCCCAGAGTCTCAAACTCTGAACTTTCAACATGCAAAGCAAGTGCCCAGACCTTGTGAGTGGTCTCAGGGCCTAAAGGAACTTCCAGCTCTTCAGTATTGAAGCTACATAGAAAGGTTTTGATTTGTCACACACACAGTCTTCCATTCTAAAGGACGCATGCACGCCCGTGTCCACTGCAGTGCTTAGTCCAGACGTGGAAAACACGCAAAAACCCAACTATGAAACAAGGGATTATGAAGCTGAGCGACATAGACAAATAATAAGATCTGGGCTGCTCTAAGAATAAAATCATGCAGTCTGCAGACCCGTGAATGGAACGATGAAAATCACGTACAGTCCAGCCAGTCTGAGGAACAGGGACTTACACAGTGATCTCTCAAAGGCAGAACTTAAAGATACACAGACAGAGAGAAAGAAAGGCCAAATCAACACCCAGGTGAAATAAGCCCAGTTCTTGGGGGAGGGACGTGGGTACCCAGTGGCAGGTGTGTGTCAGGATGATGTGCACCGATACCCCATTAACGGTCAACCACAGAAATTCAAGTCATCAAAGAGGAATTTAATTTGTTATGCAAATACCTGGCAGTGGGGTGGTACCTCTCCTCCATTCTCCTCTTCTTTTCTTCTTCCCTCCACTGCCTTCTCCTCAGCTTGTTTTCACCTTCCTTCTACAATTCTTTTGCTCTGTACCTCCAAATCCTCCTCTTGTTCTGACATCTTCATCTACTATGCTCCTCCACCATCTCTGATTCAAACACTTTAGTCTTTCCTCCATTCTGTCTCCTCTTCTACTTCTGCATCACCTTTTTATCCTCCAGGGTCTCCCTCTCCCCACACCTCCCTGTGCCTCCCCTTCTCAAATTCCATTCACAAATTCCAATTCCCATTCCCCCATCCACCTCTTCTTCTGATGTCCCCTTCTTCGCCTGACATATTTCTCCTCTCGTTGTCCTACTCTTCTTTTCTTCTTCCTTCCTCCATCTGTGCCTTCGTTCTCCATACCTCCATTTCCTCTTTTTCAGATGTTGTCCACGTTCCATTTTCGACTTTAGCTTCCAGTCTCCTGCCCTTCAGTTCTTCAATTTCTTCACATCCTCAAACACATCCTCCTCCTCTTTTCTTTTTCCCACCACCAACTCTTCCATGTTTTCCCCCTCTTCCTTTTAGCTCCATGACTCCAATTCTACCTCCTGTTCTTTCTGCCTCCTTGCTATTTCACTATTCTGCCTCCACTGAGTGATGTCCTTCATTCTTCTACTTACTTACCTTTCATCCACGAACTCATCCTCTCCTTTCTTTCTTCTTCCCTCCATGACCATCTGCTACACCTGCTTTCTCCCTCCTACTATTCTAACTCCTTCTTTTGGCTCCGTACCTCAAAATCCTCCTGTTCTGACATTGCTTTTTTCTCTTTCACACCACTTCACATCCATTGTCCCTTGCTCTTCAGTTCTTCTACTTACCTCTCATTCTCAAACGCCTCATCCTATTCTCTCTTCATTCCTCTGCCACCTCCTTCACTGTTGGTTTTCTTCCTCTCGGTCCTCCTCCTCCATGCCCTTGTATCTCCGTACCTCCTCACTCTCCTCGACAGGTTCTTTTACACTGCCACGCCTCCTCTGTGTCGTCTTCTTTGCTTCTACTTGCCTCTTTAAGAAATCATTCTTCTTATCTTCTTCCCTCCATCACCCCGTCCTTAGTCTGTTTGCTTTGTCTACTGTGTTCCTCCACATTTCTGATTCACTTTTATGTGTCTTCCACTTCCAACTCCTTTTCGATATTCGCATTGTCTTTAACTCCTCCAGGTTCTCCCTCTCCCCAAACCTCCCTGTCCTTTCCCCTCACAAATTCCATTCACAAATTGAATTCCCATTCTCCAATTCCACCTCTTCTTCTGATGTCCCTTTCATCTTCTGACATATTTCTCCTTTCGTCATCCTACCCTTCTTTCCACCACCACCTCCCCCTCCACCTGTTTTCTTCTTCCCTCCTCCTCCTCCATCTCCACCTTCATTTTCCATAACTCCAATTCCTCTAGCTCTGACGTTGTCCTTCTTCCATTTTTTATTCCAGCCTCCAAGTCTCCTGCCCTTTAGTTCTCATTTCTTTTGTCCTCAAGCTCCTCCTCTTTTCTTCTTCTTCCCGTCACCACCTCCTCCTCCGCTGCCTGTTTTCTCCCTCCTCCTCCTCGAGTTCCTCCTTTGGCTTTGTGACTCCAATTCGATTTCCTGTTCCGATGTTGCCTCCTTTATTTTTCACCACTACGCCTCCGCTGTGTGCTGCTTCTTTCTTCTACTTACCTCTCGTCCATTCACGCATCCTCCCCAGCATTCTTCTTTCCTCCACAACCTCCTCGTACTCTTGTTTTCTCACTTCTCCATCCTGAACTCCTCCTTTCGGCTACATAAGTCCAAATCCTCCTCCTATTCTAAGGTCGTTCATTTGTCTTTTATGTCAGACTGCCAGCATTGTCTCCTGCTCTTCAGTTCTTCTATTTACCTCTCGTTCTCAAACGCATCCTCCGCTTCTCACTTCTTCTCTCCGCCAACTCCTGCACCGCCACTTTTCTTCCTCTCTAACCACCCCCTCGATCTTCTTTTGGCTCCGTTCGGCCTCAACCTCCTCTTACTTCACTTACTTGACGGGATCTTTTTCATTACCTCCCCTCCGCTGTGTCGTCTACTTTTTTTTTTTTTTACTTTTTGGGTCACACCTGGCAATGCACAGGGGTTACTCCTGGCTCTTCACTTAGGAACCACCCCCGTCGATGCTCAGGGGACCATATGGGATGCTGGGATTCGAACCCGGGTAGGCCGCGTGCAAGGCAAACGCCCTACCCGCTGTGCTATTCCTCCAGCCCCTGTGTCGTCTTCTTTTCTACTACTTACGTCTCCACAAAATCATCCTCTTCTTGTCTTCCCTCCAGCACACATTCCTTCACCTGTTTAGTTCGCATATTATGCTCCTCTACCTTCTCCGACTCACACATTTTTGCGTTTCCATCATTCCCATCTCCTCTTCTACTTACACGTCTTTTTCCCTCCAGTCTCCCTCTCCCCACACCTCCCAATCCCTCCCGCTCACAAATTCCATTCACAAATTTAAATTCCCATTTCCCCATCCACCTCTTCTTCTGACATATATCTCCTCTCATTGTCCTACATTTCTTTTCTTCTTCCTGCCACCACCTCATCCTCTGCCTGTTATCTTCCCTCCTGCTCCAACTCTGCATTCTTTCTCTGTGACAATTCCTTTTGTTCTGATATCATCTTTACTCCGTTTTGGACTCCAGCCTCCACAGTATCCTGCCTGTCAGTTTTCGTATTTCTCTCGACCTCGAGCACAACCTCCTCTTCTTTTCTTTTTCCTCCATAACCTCCTCCTCCGCCTGTTCTCTCCCTCCTCCTCCTCCTCCAACTCCTCCTTGCGGCTCTGTACCTCCAATTCCGCCTCCTGTTCTCTTGTTGCCTCCTTCATTTTCACCACTCTGCTTTCAGTGTCTGCTGCTCTTCATTCTTCTACTTACCTCTTGTTCCAAGCTCATCCTCTTCTTTTCTTCTTCCCTCTACCACCTCTTCCGCCTGTTTTCTCCCTCCTCCTGCTCCAACTTCTTTCAGTAGCAAACCTTGAATCCTCCTCCTTTTCTGACATTGTCGTTTTCTCTTCTACAACACTCCCCATCCATTGTCTCCTGCTCTTCAGTTCTTCTACTTACCGCTAATTCACAAATGCATCCTCCACTTCTATCTTCTTTCCCAAAAAACCTCCTCCACTGCCGGTTTTCCTCGTACTCCTCTTCCATCTTCTTCTGGCTCCATTCTGCCATGACATCCTCTTATTGTATGGGGTCTTTTTCATTGCCTGGCCTCCTCTGTGTCTTCTTTTCTTCTACTTACCTTTCCTTGAAATCATGCTCTTCTCGTTTTCTTCCCTCAACCTCCCCGTCCTCCGCCTGCTTGTTTAATCTAGTATGCTCCTGGACTTTCTCCAACACTTCCCCCCCATACATTTCTGTCTCCTCTTTTACTTCTGCATCGTCGTTTCTCCTGCAGGGTATCCTTCCTTCACACTTCCCTGTCCCTCACCCTCAAAATTTCCATTCACAAATTCAAATTCTATTCCCCCAGCCACCTCTTCTTCTGATGACCCATTCATCTTATTCTGACATATTTCTCCACTTCTCGTCCTGCCCTTCCTTGCTTCTTCCCGCCAGCATCTTCTCTTCCACCTGTTTTCTTTTTCTTCCCTCCTCATGCTCCATCTCCATCTTTTTTCTGTGTACCTACAATTCTTCGTGTTCTGACATAGACCATGTTCCATTTTCGACTTAGCCTCCACAGTCTCCTTCCCTTCACTTCCACTCATTTTGTCTCATCGTCAAAATCATCCTTTTCTTCTTTCCTTCTTCCTGCTACCATCTCCCTCCTCCTCCAACTTCTCCTTTTGGCTTCGTACCAATTCTTCCTCCTATTCTCTTCTTGCCTCCTTTCCTTTTTGTCACTCGGCCTCCACTGTGCGCTGCTTTTCATTCTTCTACTTACATTTCATCCTGCCGCTTTCTTCTTCCCGCCACCACCTCATGTTCCTCCTGTTTTCTTCTTCTTCTATCCTCAATCTCCACCATTTTTCACCATACTCCAGTTAAGTGTATTCTGACGTCATCCATGTTCCATTTTAGACACGGCCTCCACAGTCTCCTTCCCTTCAGTTCATCTCATTTCTTATTGTCCTCCTCGAAATCATCCTCTTCTTCCCTTATTCCAGCCAACACCTCCTCTTTCGCCTATTTACTCCCTCCTCTTCCTCCAACTCCTCCTTTTGGCACCATACCTCCAATTCCTGCTGTCTTCTTGTCTCCTTTCGTTTTCACCACTCTTCATTCACTGTCTGCTGCTCTTCATTCTTCTACATAGCTCTCGTCCAAGATCTCATCCTTCCTTTCTAATGTTCTTTCCTCCGCCACATCACCTATCCCCGTTTTCTCCTTACTCCTGTTCCAACCCCTTCTTTTGATACCATACCTCCAATCTGTTTGTTTTGTTCTTTTTGCGGAGGTCACACCAGGCAATGCACAGGGGTTACTCCTGGTTATGAACTCAGAAATTGCTCCTGGCGGTGCTCAGAGGAACATATGGGATGCTGGGATTTGAACCCGGGTCGGCTGCGTGCAAGGCAAACACCCGACCCGCTGTACTATCGCTCTAGCCCCCTACCATAGCTCCAATCTGACATCATCTTTTTCTCTTTTACACCACTCCGCCTCCATTGTCTTTTGCTCTTCAATTCTTCTACTTACCTCTTATTCTCAAACGCATCCTTCACTTCTCTCTTCTTTAGTCAATCACCTTCTCCACCATCAGATTTCTTCATCTCCATCATCCTGGTCCATCTTCTGAATCACTTCTGCCGCGATCTCCTCTTACTTGACGGGGTCTTTTTCACTGGATGGCCTCCTTTGTGTCATCTTTTCTTCTACTTACCTTTCGAAGAAACCATCCACTTCCTGTCTTCTTCCCTCCAACACACAGTATTATGCCTAATTGCTTCATCTGCTAAGCTGCTGGATATTCTCCGAATCAATCACTTTTGTGTTTCTTACATCTGTCTCCTAGTTTACTTCTGCATTGTCTTTTTCTCCTTCAGGGTCTCCCTCCCTGACCCTCACAAATTCATTCACAAATTCAAATTCCCATTCCAACATCAACCTCTTCTTCTGATGTCCCCTTCACCTTCCTCTGATATTTCTCTTGTCCTAAACTTCATTTCATCTTCCCTCCACCATCTCCATCTATACCTGTTTGTCACTCCTTCTGCAAGTCCTCCATTCGGTTCTGTACCTCCAATCCACCTCTTCGGATGTTGTCTTATTCTCTTTTCCACAACTCTACCTCATTGTCTCCTGCTCTACAGCTTTTCTAATTATTTCTCATTCTCAAAGGCCTCATCCTCTTCTCCCTTCATTCGTATAACACCTCTTCCGCTGCTGGTTTTCTTCCTCTCGGTCCTCATCTTCCTTCTTCTTCTGGGTCCATTCTGCCTAGACCTCCACTTACTTGACGAATTTTTTCACTGCCTCGCCTCCTCTGTTGCCTTTTTCCCTTCTACTTACCTCTCCACGAAATCCTCCTCTTTTGTCTTCTTCATTCCATCACCCCGTCATTCACATATTTTCTTCATCTACTGTGCTCCACTACCTTCTCCGATTAAAACACTTTTGTGTTTCCTCTAATTCTGTCTCCTCTTCTACTTCCGCATCTTCTTTTTCTCCTCCAGGGTTTCCATCTCCCCACACTTCCCTGTCCCTCCCTCTCACAAATTCCATTCACAAATTCAAATTCCAGTTCCCCATCCCCCTCATCTTCTTATGTACCCTTCAACTTCTTCTGATGTTTTTCTCCACTCGAGATCCGGCCCTTCTTTTTCTACTCCCCGGCGCCATCGTTTCCACTGCCTGTTTTCTTCTTCTTCCCTCTTTCTCCTTCAACTCTGCCTTTTTTCTCTGTACCTCCAGTTCCTCTTGTTCGGACGTCATCCATGTTTCAATTTTGACTCGGCCTGCACAGTGTCCTTCCTCAGTTCTTCTCATTTCCTCTTGTCCATAAAATCCTCATCTTTTCTTCTTCCTGCAACCATCTCCTCCACCACCTGTGTTCTCCCTCCCACTCCTCCAAGTCATCCTTTAGGCATCGTAACTCCAATTCTCCCCTCTGTTCTCTTCTTGCTTTTCATTTTCACCACTCTCCTTCCACTGTCTGCTGCTCTTCATTCTTCTTCTTACCTCTCGTCCCTGCACTCATCCTCCCATTCTTTTCTTCATCTATACACCACCTGTTTTCTTCTTTTCTCCTCCTCCTCCTCCATCTCCACCTTTGTTTGCCATAGCTCCCATTCCTTTTTCTGACGTCATCCATATTCCATTTTCTACTCCAGACTCAACTGTATCCTGCCCCTCAGTTCTTCTCATTTTCTCTCATCCTCGAACTCATCGTCTTCTCTTCTTTCCTTCATCTCCTCCTCCTCAAACTCCTCCTTTAGATTCCGTTCCTCGAAATCCTCCTCCTCTTCTAATGTAGTCTTGTATTTTACACCACTACAACTCCATTGTCTCCTGCTATTTAGTACTTCTACTTAGCTCTTGTTCTCAAACGCATCCTCCACATCTTTCTTATTACCTCCACTACCACCTCCACCTCTGGTTTTGTCTGGCTCCTCCTCCTCCTCCTTCTCCATCTTCTTGTGTCTCCCGTACATCCTCGTCCTAGTCTTACTTGTCAGGTTGTTTCACTGCCTCATCTCCTGTGTTGTCTTTTTGTCCTTCTACTTAACACTCCATTATCATCAACTTCTTGTTCTCTTCCCTCCATCACCCCATCTGCACCTGTTTGCTTCCTCTATGATGCTCCTCCAACTTCTCTCAAACACTTTTCTGTTTCCTCCATTTCCATCTACTCTTCTACTTCCGCATCCTCTTTTTCTCCTCCAGGGTCTCCCTCTCCCCACACTTCCCTGACCCTCCCCCTCACAAATTCCAATTTCCATTACACCATCCACTTCTTCTTCTGATGTCCCCTTCATCGTCTTCTGACATACTTCTCTCATCGTCCTACTCTTTTCTCCTTCCCGACACACACCTCCAACTGTTTCCTTCTTCCCTCCTCCTCCTCCATCTCTGAAGCTGATCTCTGTACCTCCAATTCCTCTTGGTCTGTCATCGTCGGTGTTCCATTTTCGACTCCAGTCTCCTGCCCTTCAGTTCCTCACAAATTCTCTCGTCCTTGAACTCATCCTTGGCATCTTTTATTCTTCTTGCTACCACCTCTTCCTTGGCCTGTTTTCTCCTTATCCTCCCATCCAACTCCTCCTTTTGGTATCGTATCTCCAATACCACCTTCTGTTCCGATGTTGCCTCCCTTCGTTTTCACCACTCTGCCTCCACTCTCCGCTGCTCTTCATTCTACTACTTACCTCTCGCCATAAACTCATCCTCCTCTTCTTTTCTTCTTCCCTCCACCTCCTCCTCCTCTGCCTGTTTTATCCCTCCTTCTTCTCCAACTCCTCCATACGATTCTGATGTAATCTTATTCTCTTTTCCACCACTCCGACATATTATCTCCTGCTCTACGGTTTTTCTTACAACCACTTGTTCTCAAAGGCCTCATCCTGTTCTCCCTTCATTCATCCACCACTTCCTCCACTGCTGGTTTTCTTACTCTCGGTTCTCCTCTTCATCAATCTTCTTGTGTCTCTGTACCTCTTCATCCGCCTTTATATGACGAGTTCATTATCACTGACTGGCCTCCTCTTTGTGGTGTTTTCTTCTACTTACCTCTCCACGAAATCATCCTCTTCTTGTCTTCTTCCCTCCATCACCCCATCGTCGCCAGTTTGCTTCATCTACTATGTTGCTCCATCTTCTCCGATTCAAACACTTTTGTGTAAACTCCATTTCTGTCTCCTCTTCTACATCAACATCGTCTTTTTTCTCCTGGTTTCCCTCTCCCCACATGTCCCTTTATATCCCCCTCACAAATTCCATTCAAAAATTATAATTCCCATTTCACTACCAACCTCTTCTTCTAATGTCCCCTTCATCTTTTGACAAATTTCTCATCTCGTCTTCCTCCTCTTCTTTTCTTCCCGCCACCACCTCCTCCTCCTCCTATTTTCTCCCTCCTCTCCTTCAATTCCTCCGTTTGGCATCTTACCTCCAATTACAACTCCTGTTCTCTTGTTGGCTCCTTTCGTTTCCACCACTCTGTCTCTACTGTCCGCTGCTCTTCATTCTTCTACTGACCTCTCGTAAATGAACTCAGACTCCTCTTCAAACTCCTTTTGGGTTCCTTACCTCAAAATGCGCCTCCTCTTCTAAACTTGTCTTGTTGTCTTTTACACCACTATGCCTCCATTGTCTCCTGCTCCTCAGGTCTTCTACTTACCTCTGGTTCTCAAAAGCATCCTCCAAATCACTCTCTTTCCTCCAGCACTGCTGGTTTTCTTCCTCTGGCCCTCCACTTATGTCTTATGTCTCTGTACCTCCTCATCCTTTTCTTACATGACGGGTTCTTTTTCACTGCCTCGCCTCATCTGTCTTCTTTTCGCTTCGACTTACCTTTCCATAAAATCATCAACTGCTTGTCTTCTTCCCTCCATCACCACATCAATCTCCAGTTTGCTTTGTAAACTATGCTCCTCCACCTTCTCTGATTCAAACACTTTTGTGTGTCCTCCATTTCCATCTCCTCTCCAACATCTGCATCGTCTTTTTCAACTTCAGGTCGCCTGCTTCACACATTTCCCTGTCCCTCCCCCTCACAAATTCCATTCACAAATTCAAGCTCCCATTCACTCATCTACCTCTTCTAATGTCCCTTTCATCTTCCTTTGATTTATTTCTCCTCTCGTCGTCCTTCTCTTATTCTTCTTCCTGCCACCACCTCCTCCTCCGCCTGTTTTCTCCCTCGAAATCCTAAAAGTCCTCTTTTTGGTTTCGTACCACAATGCCCTCTTCTTATTCTTACCTTGTCTTGTTCTCCTTTACAGAATTATGCCTCTATTGTCTCCTGCTCTTCAGTTCTTTTTTTTTTTTTTGCTTTTTGGATCACACCCGGCGATGCACAGGGGTTACTCCTGGCTCTGCTCTCAGGAATTACCCCTGGAAGTGCTCAGGGGTCCATATGGGATGCTGGGAATTGAACCCGGGTCGGCCACGTGCAAGGCAAACGCCCTACCCCCTGTGCTATTGCTCTAGCCCCCTCTTCAGTTCTTCTACTACCTCTCGTTGTCAAACGCATCCTCCACGTATCTCTTCTTTCTCCACCACCTCCTCTACCACCGGTTTTATTCTTTTGGATCCTCCTCCTGCATCTTCTTGTGTCTGCATACCCTTCCTCCTAGTCTTACTTGATGGGTTTTCACTGCCTCGCCTCCTGTGTCATCTTTTCCCCTTCTACTTACCACTCCATGAAATCACGCTATTCTTGTCTTCTTCATTCCATCACCATGTCTTTCGCCTGTTGCTTCCTCTACTATACACTTCCACCTTCTCTCAAACACTTTTGTGTTTCCTCCATTTCCATCTGTTCTTCTACCTATGCATCACCTTGTTCTCCTCCAGGGTCTCCCTCTACCCAAACGTCCCTGTACCTCCCCCTCACAAATTCCATTCACAAATTCAAATTCCCATTCCCTCATCACCTCTTCTTCAAATGTCCCCTTCAACTTCCTTGGAAATATTTCTGCTCTCGTCGTCCTTATCTTTTTTCTTTTTCCCTCCACCACCTCCTCCTCTGCCTGGTTTGTCCCTTTGTCTTCTCCAACTCCTCCATTCAGTCTGTACTGCCAATTCTCCTCATCTATGGATGAAGACTTATGCTTTTTTCCACCACTCCACCTCATTGTCTCCTGCTCTACAGGTTTTCTAATTACCTCTGGTTCTCAAAGGTCTCATTATCTTCTCCTTTCATTCCTCCACCACCTCCTCTACTGCTGGTTTTCAACTCTTAGTTCTCCTCCTCCAAGTTATTGTAGGTCCATTCTGCCTCGACATCCTCTGTCTTGTTTTTCTTTTACTTACCACTACACAAAATAATCCTCTCCTTATTTTTTTCCATCACCTTTTCATTCACCTATTTGCTTCGTCTACCGTGCTCCTAGACATTCTCTGATTCAAACAATCTGTCTTTCCTCAATTCTGTCTCCTCTTCTACTTCCGCATCATCTTTTTCTCCTCCAGGGTCTCCCTCTCCTCAACTCCCGTCCCTCCCCCTCAACAAATTCCATTCACAAATTCAAATTCCCACTCCAACGTTCACCTCTTCTTCTGGTGTCCGCTTCATCTTCTGACGTTTTTCTCCCCTGTAGTCCTGTCTTTCTTTTCCTCTTCCCACCCAGATCTCCTACACCGCCTTTTTCATCTTCTTCCCTCTTACTCCTCCATCTCCACCACTTTTCTCCTTACCTCCAATACCTCTTATACTGACGTCGTCCGTGTTCCATTTTCAACTGGGTCTCCACAGTGTCCTTCACTCAATTTTTTTATTTCCACACATCCTCCTTTTCTTCTTTTTTTATCACGCCAAAATCTCCTGTTCCACCTGTTTTCTCCCTTTGACTCCTCCAACACATCCTTTTGGCATCATAACTGCAATTCCGCCCTTTCCTCTCTTCTTACCTCCTTTCATTTTGGTGAAACGACTCCCTCCACTGTCTGCTGCTCTTCATCTTTTACTTAACTCTCGTGCATGCACTCATTCTCCTCTTCTTTTCTTCATTCCTCCACCAAATCCTCTCCGCCTGTTTTCTTCTTCCCACCTCCTCTTCCATCTTTGCCCTTGTTTGCCATACTTCCCATTTCTCATTGTCTGATATCATCCGTGTTCCATTTTTGAATGCAGCCTCCAAAGTCTCCTGCCTTTCAGTTCAACTCATTTCTTCTCATCTTCAATCTCATTGGCCTTCTTTTCTTCTTCCTTCTACCACCACCTCCTCCACCCGTTTTATCGCTCCTCCTCCTCAAACTCCTCCTTTTTGTTTTGTATCTGGAAACCCTCCTCTTCTTCTAACATTCTCTTTTACACCACTACGCATCCATTATCGCCTGCTCTTCAGCTCTTCTACTTATCTCTCATAGAAATCATCTTCTTCCTTGTATTCTTCCCTACATCACCAGTCCTTCACCTCTTTGCTTCGTCTACTATGCTTCTCCACTTTCTCCAATTCAAACACATTCGTGATCCCTCCATTTCTGTCTTGTCTACTTCTGCATTGTCTTTTTCTCCTCCAGAGTCTCTCGCTCCGCACACTTCCCTGTAATTCCTCCTCACAAATCCAAATACCCATTCCCCATCCACCTCTTCTTCTGATGTCCCCTTCATCTCCTTCTGACATTTTTCTCCGCTGCTGGTCCTAATTTTCATTTCTTCTTCTGCCCCATTATCATACACTGAGTTTTCATCTTCTACCCTCTTACCCCTTGATCTATGCCTTTTTTCTCCATAATGCCAATTCCGCTTATTCTGATGTATTCCATATTCCATTTTCAAAGCAGCCTGCACACTGTACTTCACTCAGTTCTTCTCATTTCCTCTAGTCCTCGAAATCCTCCTCCTCTTGTTTTCCTCTTTCCACCACCACCACCTCGTCCTCCACCTGTTTTCTTCCTCAGACTCCTCCAGATAATCCTTTCGGCATCATAACTCCAATTCTGCACTCTGCTCTCTTCTTGCCCCCTTTGGTTTTTACCACTCTCCCTCCACTGTCTGCTGCTCTTCGTTCTTCTACTTACCTCTCGTCCATGCAATCATCCTCCCCTTCTCTTCTTTGCCCCTCCACCAACTCCTTTCCGCCTATATTCTTCTCCCCTCCTCCTCCATCTCAGCATTTGTTTCCTGTACCTGCAATTCCGCCTGTTCTGATGTCGTCCATGTTCCATTTTCGACTCCAGCATCCACAGTTCCTTTCCCATCAATTCTTCTCATTGCCTCTCATCTTCGAATTCATCGTCTTTTCTTCTTACAACCACGGCCTCCTCCTCCTCCTCCTGATTTCTCCCTCCTCCTCCTCCTCCTCGTCCTCCTCCTCCTCCACCTCCTCCTCCAATTCCTCTGTTTGGCATCATACCTTCAATTCTGGCTCTTCTTCTCTTGTTCCCTCCTTTCGTTTTTCACTACTCTGCCTCTCCTATCCGGTTCTCTTCATTCTTTCACTTAACTCTCATCCATGAACTCATCCTTCTCTTTTCTTCCCCCTCCACCACCTCCTCGACCGCCTGTTTTCTCCCTCCTCCGCAAGCTCACTTTGGTTCCTTACCTCAAATTCCTCCTCCTTTTCTAACGATGTCTTGTTGTCTTTCACACCACTATGCTTCCATTGTCTTCTGCTCTTCAGTTTTACTTCACCACTGGTTCTCAAAAGCATCCTCCACTTCTCTCTTCTTTCCTCCTCCAACCAGTCCACCCCCAGTTTTATACCTCTGGGTCCTACTCTTCCATCCTCTGTCATCGTACCTCCCTGTCCTTTCCATACATGACAGATTATTTTCACTGCCTCACCTCCCCGTGACCTCTTTTTTGCTTCTACTTACCTCTACACAAAATCATCATCTCCTTGCCTTCTGCCCTCCATCACCACATCCATCACCACTTTGCTTCATCAAGTATGATCCTCCACCTTCTCCGATTCAAACACTTTGGTGTTTCCTCCATTGCTGTCTCCTTCAACATCTGCATCGTCTTACTCAACTTCAGGTCTCCCTCTCCCTACACTTTCCTGTCCCTCCCCCTCAAAAATTCCATTCACAAATCAAATTCCCACTCACCCATCCACCTCTTTTTCTGATGTCTTCATCTTCATTTATTTCTCTTCAGGTTGTCCTACTCTTCTTCCTGCCATCAACTCCTCCATCTCCTGTTTTCTCGTTCAAACTCCTCAAAGTCCTCCTCTTCTTCTAACATTGTCTTGTTCTTGTTTACACTATACTGCCTCCATTGTCTCCTGCCTCCATTGTCTCCTGCTCTTCAGTTCTACTTACCATTCGTTCTCAAACGCATCCTCCACTTCTATCGTTTTCCTCCACAACATACTCTACTACCAGTTTTCTTCCTCTGGTTCCTTCTCCTCCATCTTCTCGTTTGTGCTTTTTCTTTCTCTTTCCTTTTACTTACCACTCTATGAAATCATCCTTTTCTTGTCTTCTTCCCACCATAACCCCATCTTTCCCTGTTTGCTTCATCTACTGTGCAATAACACCTTCTCTCAAACACTTGGTGTTTCCTCCATTTCCATCTGCTTTTCTACTTCTGCATTGTCTTTTTCTTCTCTAGGGTCTTCCTCTCCCCACACTTCCCTGACGCTCCCCCGCACAAAGTTCATTCACAAGTTTAAATTACCATCGCCCTCATCCAGCTCTTCTTCAAATGTCCCCTTTAAGTACCTCTGACATATTTCTGCTCTCATTCTCCTACTCTTTTTTTCTTCCTCCACCTCCTCCCCCTATGCCTGCTTTGTCCCTCCTTCTCCACCTCCTCCATTCCGTTCTGTACCTCCAATGCTCCTACTGTTTGGAATTCCTCTTATTCTCTTTTCAACCACTCCCCTTTATTGTCTCCTGCTCTAGGTTTTCTAATCAGCTCTTGTTCTCAAAGGCCTCATCGTCTTCGACCTTTGCTCCAAGATCACTTCCTCCATTGTTGGTTTTTACCTCTCGGTCCTCCTCCTTCATGTTATACTGGGTCCATTCTGCCTCGACCTCCTCTTACTTGATGGGTTCAATTATACTGACTCACTTCCTCTATCACTTTTCTGTTTTTACTTACCTCTCCACGAAATCATCTTTTTTCTCTTCTTCCCTCCATCACCCGATCCTTCAGCTGTTTGTTCCTGCTACTGTGTACCTCCACCTTCTCTGATTCAAAAATTTTTGTTTTTCCTCCATTTCCGTCTGCTCTTCTACTTCTGCATCGTCTCTTCCTCTTCCAGGATCTCATTCTACCCACTCTTCCCTGACCTTCCCACTGTCAAACTCCATTCAAAATTCAAATTCCCATCCCCCCATCAACATCTTCTTCAAATGTCCCATTCAAATACCTCTGATATATTTCTGCTCTCGTTGTTCTACTCCGTTTTTTTCTTTTTGCCTTTTGGGTCACACCCAGCAATGCTCAGGGGTTACTCCTGGTTCTCTGCTCAGGAATTACTTCTGGCAGTGCTCGGGGGACCATATGGGATGCTGGGGATTGAACCCGGGACAGCCGCGTGCAAAGCAAACACCCTCCCCGCTGTGCAATCGCTCCAGCCCCTCTACTCTTCTTGTCTTCTTCCCTCCACCACCTTCTCCTCCGCCTGCTTTATCCCTCCTTCTTCCCCAACTCTTCCATTTGGTTCTGTACCTCCAATCCTCCTCTTCTTCGAATGTCCTTTTATTCTGTAATCCAACACTCCGCTTAATTTTCTCCTGCATACAGTTTTACAAATCAGCTCTTATTCTCAAAGGCCTCATCATCTTCGCCCTTCATTCCTCTACCACCTCCTCTACTGCTGGTTTTCACTTCTCAGTACTCCTCCTCCATGTTATTCTGGGTCCATTCTGCCTCGACCACTTCTTACCTGATGGGTTATTTTTCACTGACTCACCTCCTTTGTGACTTGGCTTTTTTTACTTACCTGTCTATGAAATCATCCTCCTGTAGTCTTCTTCCCTCAATCACCCCGTCCTTTGGCTGTTTCCTTCATCTACTATGCTCCTCCAACTTCTACGATTTCTACACTTTTGTGTTTTCTCCATTTCTGTAATCTTCTACTTTCCACAATCCTTTCTCTTCCAGAGTCCCCTCTCCCCACACTTCTCTGGCCCTCCACCTCACAAATTCCATTCACAAATTCAAATTCCCATCCCCCCATCCACCTCTTCTCTGATATCCCCTTTATCTTCTTCTGACGTTTTTCTCCAAAAGTGGTACTGCCATCTTTTCTTCTACCCGTCCCCATCTATTCCACCACCTGTTTTCTTCTTCCGTCTTACTCCTCTATCTGCAACTTTTTCCTCTGTACCTCCAATTCCTACTATTGTGACGTCATCCATGTTCAATTTTCAACTCGGCCTCCACAGTGATCTTAATTCAGTTCATGTCATTTCCTCTATTCTTCAAAATCCTCCTCCTCCCTTTTCTTCTTCCCACCACAACCTCCTCCTCCTCCTGTTTTCTCTTTATGACTCCTTCAACTCATTTCTTTGGAATCATAACTTCAATTCCACACTCTGTTCTCTTCTTGCCTCCTTTGTTTTCAATACTCTTCCTCCACTGTCTGCCTCTTTTCATCCTTCTACATATCTTTCTTCATGCATTCATCCTCTCCTTCTTTTCTTTGTCCCGCCACCACCTCCTTGCAGCCTGTATTCTTCTTGCTCCTCCTCCTCCATCTCGGCCTTTGTTCTCCTTACCTGCAATTCCTCCTGTTCTGATGTGGTCCTTGTTCCATTTTCAACTCCAGGTTCCAGTTTCCTTCACTTTAGTTGTTCTCATTACCTCTCGTCTCCGAACTTCTCCTCTTCTTTTCTTCTCCCTCCACCACCTCTCCACCGCCAGTTTTCTCACTCCTCCTCCAACTCCTTTCGGTTCCAAAACTCAAAATACTCCTCCTCTTCCAACATTGTCTTGTCTTTTACACCACTATGCCTCCATAGTAGATCTCTTTTACTCTACTCCACCAAGAAATGCTCTTCAGTTTTTCTACTTACCTCTCATTTTTAAATGCATCCTTCTCTTCTCTCTTCTTTCCTTCACCACCCCTTTCACATCCGGTTTATTTCCTCTGTGTCCTCATGTTCTGCCTTCTGTCTCCATATTTCCCTGTCCTTTAATTACATGACGGACTCTTTTCACGGCCTCGCCTCCTCTCTGTCCTCTTTTTCACTTCTACTTACCTCTCCAGAAAATCATCATCTGCTTGTCTTCTTTTGTCCATCACCGCATCCATCCCCAGTTTGTTTTGTCAAGTGTGATCCTCCACCTATTCGGATTCAAAAACTTTTGTGTTTCCTCCATTTCCATCTCTTTGTCAACATCTGCATTGTCTTTTTCAATGCAAATTCCCATTCACCCAACCAACTCTTCGTTTGATGTCTTTCTCTTATTTTTCCTCTCGTTGTCATACTCTTCTTCCCGCCACCACCTCCTCCGCCGCCTGTTTTCTCCCTCCTCCTCCTCCAACTCCTCCGTTTGGCATCGTACGTCCAATTCCAGCACCTGTTCTCTTGTTGCCTCCTTCGTTTTAATCACTCTGCCTCCAATGTCTGCTGCTTTTCATTCTTCTACTTACCTCTTGTCCATAAACTCATCCTCCTCTTTTTTTTCTTCTCTCTCCATCACCTCTCCACTGCCTGTTTTCTCACTCCTCCTCCTCAAACTCCTTTTGGTTCCAAACCTCAAAATACTCTTCCTCTTCCAACATTGTCTTGCTGTCTTTTACACCAATATGCCTCCATAGCAGTTCTTTACTCTACTCCACCAAGAACTGCTCTTCAGTTTTCTACTTACCTCTCATATTCAAACGCATCCTCCACTTCTCTCTTCTTTCCTCCACCACCCCATCCACCTCTGGTCTTCTTCCTGTTAATACTAAAGTACTGAATTCGGTCTCCGTACCTCACAGTCCTTTCCTGACTTGACAAACTCTTTTCACAGCCTCGACTCCTCCGTGTCCTTTTTTCCCACTCTACTTACTTCTCAAAAAAAAACATCATCTGATTGTCCTCTTCCGTGTATCACCACGTCCATCACCAGTTGTTTCGTCAAGTGTGATCCTCCACCTTCTCTGATTCTAAGACTTTTCTGTTTTCTCCATTTCCATCTCCTCTTCAATATCTGCTTCGTCTTTTTCAACTCCAGGTCTCCCTCTCCCTACACTTCCCTGTCCCTCCTCCTCACAAATTCCATTCACAAATTCAACTTCCCATTCACCCATCCACCTCTTCTTTTGATGTTTCATCTTCCTTTATTTCTCCTCTCATCGTCCAATTCTTCTTCCCGCCACCACCTACTACTCTGTCCGTTTTCTCCCTCAAACTCCTCAAAGTCCTCCTCTTCTTCTAACGTTGTCTTGTTCTTGTTTGCACCACTCCACCTCCATTGTCTTCTGCTCTTCAGTTCTTCACCTTACCTCTCATTCTCAAAGTGATCCTGCACTTCTCTCTTCTTTCCTTCACAACCTCCTCTACTACCGGTTTTCTTTGTCAGGGTCCTGCTCCTCCATCTTCTTGTGTCTGCGACCTCCTGGTTCTCCTTTTACTGATGGGTTCTTTGTCACTGCTTCGCCGCCTGTTTCATCTTTTCCCTTCTACTTACCACTCTATGAAATAATCCTCTTGTCTTCTTCCCTCCATCACTGAATCTCTACTCTTGCATTGTCTTTTTCTCCTCTAGGGTCTCCTTCTCCCCAAACTTCCCTGACCCTCCCCCTCTCAAATTACCTCACAAATTCAAATTCCCATCCCCATCCACTTCTTCTTCAAATGTCCCCTTCAAATACCTCTGATATATTTCTGCTCGTTGTCCTACATTTCTTTTCTTCTTCCCTCTACAACCTGTTCCTCTGCTACTTTGTCCCTCCTTCTCCAACTCTTCCATTCGGTTCTGTAACTCCAATCCTCCTGCTTCTTTGGATGTCGTCTTATTCACTTATCCACCACTCCACTTCATTGTCTCCTGCTCTACAGCTTTACTAATAAGCTCCTCTTCTTATCTTCTTACCGCCAGCACCTCCTCCTCCTCCTGTTTTCTCTCTCTGACTCCTTCAACTCATGTCTTTGGCATCATAACCCAATTCCACCCCTGCTCTCTTGACTCCTTTTGTTTTCACCACTCTCCTTCCACTGTCTGCTGCTCTTCATCCTTCTACTTAATTCTCGTCTATGCACTCATCCTTTCTTCTTTTTTTGTCCCTCCACCACCTCCTTACAGCCTGTATTGTTCTTGCTGCTCCCTCTCCATCTCGGCCTTTGTTCTCCTTAACTGCAATTCCTCTTGTTCTGTAGTCGTTATTCTTCCATTTTCAACTACAGCCTCCACAGTTTCCTTTCTTTAGTTCTTCTCATTACCTCTCGTTTTTGAGCTCATCGTCCTCTTCTTTTCTTCTCCCTCCACCACCTCCTCCACCGCCTGTTTTCTCACTCCTCTTCCTAAATTACTTTCTGTTCCATAGTAGTTCTCTTTTACTCCACTCCACCAAGAACTGCTCTTCAGTTTTCTACTTACCTCTCATTTGCAAACGCATTCTCCACTTCTCTCTTACTTCCAAACCATCTCATCGACCACCGGTTTTCTTATTCTGGGCACATGTCCTTCCACTTCCCACAATCTTTTTCTCCTCCAGGGTCTCCCTCTCCCCACACTTCCCTGTCCATCCCCTCACAAATTCCATTCACAAATTCAAATTCCCATTCGCCCATCCACCTGTTCTCTGACATCACCTTCATCTTCTTCTGATGTTTTTCTCTACTTATGGTACTACCTTCTTTACTTCTGCCCATCACTCTCTCCTCCACCGCCTGATTTCTTCTTCTTCCCTCTTATTCCTCTATCGCTACCTTTTTTCTCCGTACCTCCAATTACTCTTGTTGTGATGTCATCCATGTTCTATTTTCGACTCGGCCTCCACAGTGTCCTTCATTAAATTCATATCATTACCTCTAGTCTTCAAAATCCTCCTCCTCTCTTTTCTTCTTCCCGCCACCACCTCCTCCTCCTCCTGTTTTCTCTTTCCGACTCCTTCAACTCATCCCTTTGGCACTGTAACTCCAATTCAGTTTTTCTCATTACCTCTCATATTTGAACTCATCGTTGTCTACTCTTATTCTTCCTACCACCAACTTCTTCTCTACCTGTTTTCTCTGTCCTCTTCCTCTAACTCCTCCGTTTCGAATCATACCTGCAATTACAGCTCTTGTTCTCTTGTTGCCTCCTTCTTTTCACCACTCTGCCACAACTGTCTGCTGCTCTTCATTCTTCTACTTCTTCTACATGCATTCATTCTCCCCTTCTTCTCTTTGTTTCTCCACCACCTCCTTACAACCTGTATTCTTCTTCCTTTTCCTCCATCTCAGCTTTTGTTCTCCTTAACTGCAATTCCTTCTTTTCTGATGTCGTCCTTATTCCATTTTCAACTCAAGCCTTCAGTTTGCTTCCCTTAACTAGTTCTCATTACCTCTCGTCTTCGAACTCATAGTCCTTTACTTTCTTTTTTTTTGCTTTTTGGGTCACACCCAGCGATGCTCAGGGGTTACTCCTTGCTTTGCACTCAAGAATTACTCCTGGTGGTGCTTGGGGTCCATATGGGATGCTGGGGATTGAACCGGGTCGGCCGCGTGCATGGCAAATGCCCTACCCACTGTGCTATCACTCCAACCCCTCATAGTCCTTTTCTTTTCTTCTCCCTCCACCACCTCCTCCACCGCCTGTTTTATCACTCCTCCACAAATTCCTTTCGGTTCCATACCTCAAAAACTCCTCCTCTTCCACCATAGTCTTGTTCTCTTGCACATCATTATACCTCCATAAGTTCTCCTTTACAGCACTCCACCAAGAACTGCTCTTCAGTGTTTCTACTAACCTCTCATTTTCAAACGCATACTCCACTTCTCTATTATTTCCAACACCATCTCATGCACCTCTGGTTTTCTTTCTCTGGGTCCTCCTTCCATCTTGTGTTTCAGTACCTCCTCATCCTTTTTTTACATGCCCAATCTTTATTACAGTTGTGCCTCCTCTGTTGTCTTTTCTCCTCCTAATTACCTCTCCACAATGTCATCATTTTCGCGTCTTCCTCCCTCCATCACCGCGTCCACCAACAGTTTGCTACTTCAACTGTAATCCTCCACCTTCTCCCAATTCAAACACTTTTCTGTTTCCTCAAACTACATATCCTCTTCAACATCTGCATCGGCTTCTTCAACACCAGCTCGCCCTCTCCCCACAGTTCCCTGTCCCTCCCCCTCACAAATTCCATTCACAAATTCAAATTCCCATTCACCCATCCTCCTCTTCTTCTGATGTTTTCATTTCATCTTTATTTCTCCTCTTATCGTCCTACACTTCTCCCTCCACCACCTCCTCCTCCACCAGTTTTAACACTCCTCCTCCAACTCCTCCTTTTGGCATCGTACCTTCAAGTCCAGCTCCTGTTCTCTTGTTGCCTCCTTCTTCACCACTCTGCCTCCACTGTCTGCTGCTCTTCATTCTACTTACCTTTCGTCCATGAACTTATCCTCCTCTTCTTTTCTTCTCCCTCGACCACCTCCTCCACCGCCTGTTTTCTCACTCCTCCTCCTCAAGCTTCTTTCGGTTCCATTCCTCAAAATACTCCTCCCGTTCCAACATTTTCTTAAAAACCACTATGGCTCCAGAGCAGTTCTCTTTTTCTCCACTCCACCAAGAACTGCTCTTCAGTTCTTCTACTTACCTCTCAATTTCAAACGCATCCTCTAATTCTCTCTTCTTTTCTTCATTACCCCATCCACCCCCGGTTTGCTTCCTCAGGGTCCTCAAATTCCACCTTTGGTTTCCGTACCTATGTCTTTTCCTTACATGCAGACTCCTTTCACGGCCTCCCCTCTTCCATGTCTTCTTTTTTGCTTCTACTTATGTCTCCACAAAATCATCATCTCTTGTCTTCTTCGTCCATCACCACGTTCATCGCCAGTTTGCTTCATCAAGTGTGGTCTTCCATCGACTTCGATTCAAACACTTTTGTGTTTCCTCCATTTCTGTCTCCTCTTCAATATCTACATCGTATTTTTCAACATCATGTCTCCCTCTCCCTTCACATCCCTATCCCTCCCCCCTCAAAATTCCATTCACAAATTCAAATTCCCATTTACCCATCACCTCTTCTGATGTCTTCGTCTAAATTAATCTCTCGTCATCCTACTCTTCTTCCTGAAACCACCTGCCCCTCTGCCTATTATTTCCCTCCTCCTACTCCTACAAATCCTCCATTAGCCATCATACCTCCAATTCCAGAAACTGTTCTCTTGTTGCCTCCTTCGTTTTCATCATTCTGCCTCCAATGTCTCCTGCTCTTCATTCTTCTACTTACCTCTGGCCCATGAACTCATCCTCCTCTTCTTTTCTTCTCCCTCCACCACCTCCTCAACCGCCTGTTTTCTCACTCCTTCTCCTCAAACTCCTTTTGTTTCCATACCTCAAAATACTACTCTGCTTCCAACATTGTCTTGCTGTCTTTTATACCACTATTCTTCCATAGTAGGTCTGCTTTACTCCACTCCACCAAGAACTGCTCTTCAGTTCTACTTACCTCTCATTTTCAAATGTATCCAACTCTTCTCTCTTCTTTCCACCACCATCTCATCCACCTCCGGTTTTCTTTCTCTGGGTCTTCCTTCTTCCATCTTGTTTTCAGTACCTCCTCGTCCTTTTCTTACATGACGGTTCATTTTCACTGTCGCCCTTCCTATGTTTTGTCTATTTCCCTCCTACTTACCTCTACAAAAATCATCATATTCTTGTCATTTCCCACCATCACCGCGTACATCTCCAGTTTGCTTCATCAAATTTGCTCCTGGATCTTCTCTAATTCACTTTTCTGTTTCCTCCAATTCCGTATCTTCAATTGCGCATTGTCTTTTTCAACATCAGGTCTCCCCGTCCCTACAATTCCCTGTCCCACCCCTCACAAAATCATTCACAAATACAAATTCCCATTCACCCATCCACCTTTTCTTCTGATGTCCCCATCATCTTCTTCTGATCCATCTCTGTTCTCATCGTTGTACTCTTCTCCTTCCCGCCACCACCTCCTCCTCCACCTGTTTTCTCTCTCATCCTTCTCAAACTCCTCCTTTCGTTTCCATACTTCATAATCCTGCTCTTCTTCTAATGCTGTTCTTGCAACACAACTACACTTCCATTGTCTCCTGCTCTTCATTTCTTCTACTTACCTCTCGCTCTAAAACGCATCCTCCACTTCTCTCCTTTCCTTCTCCACCTGACTCACCTCTGGTTTTTCCTCCTCTATCTTCCCTGTCTCCATATCTCCACATCCTACTGTTATTTGACGGGTTTATTTTCATGCCTCACCTCTGTGTCGTCTTCTTTTCTTCCACTTACCTCTCTAGAAATCATCCTCTTCATGTCTTCTTCACTCCATCATCCGGTCCTTCTGCTGTTTCCTCCTGCTTCTCTGCTCCTCCATCTTCTGATTCACTTTTGTGTTTCCTCCATTTCCGTCTACTCTTCTACTTCTGCATCGTCAATTTCTCCTCCAGGGTCTCCCTCTCCCCACACTTCCCTGACCCTCCCCTCACAAATTCCATTCACAAATTCAAATTCCCATCCCCCCATCAACCTCTTCTCTATATCCCCTTCATCCTCTTCTGATGTTTTTCACTACTTGTGGTACTGCCTTCTTTTCTTCTGCCAGTCCTTCTCTCCTCCAATGCCTGTTTTCTTCTTCCTTCTTCCACTATTTCCCCCTTTTTTCTCCGTAACTCCAATTCCTCTTGTTCTGACATCATCCATGTTCCATTTTCGACTCGGCCTCCATGTGTCCTTCATTCAGTTTGTATCATTTCCTCTAGTTTTTGAAATCCTCCTCCTCTCTTCTTCCCACCACCACCTCCTCCTCCTCCTGTTTTCTCTTTCTGACTCCTTCAACTCATCCCTTTGGAATCATAACTCCAATTCCACACTCTGTTCGCTTCTTGCCTCCTTTGTTTTGAACACTCTTCATCCACTTTCTGCCTTTGTTCATCCTTCGGCTTACCTTTCTTCATGCATTCATCCTCTCCTTTTCTTTGGCCCTCCACCACGTCAAGCCTGAATTCATCACTCTTCCTCCACAACTTGGCCTTTGTTCTCCTTGCCTGCAATTCCTCCTGTTCTGATGTCTTTCTTTTCCATTTTCAATTCCAGCCTCCACAGTTTCCTTCACGTCTTTTCTTATTATCTTTCATCTTGGAACTCATTGCCCTCTTCTTCTTTCCACCACCACCTCCTCCTCCAACTCCTCCATTTGGCACCATACCTCTAATTTCAGCTCTTGTTCTCTTGTTGCCTCCTTCCTTTTCACCACTCTGCCTTCACTGTCTTCTGCTCTTCATTCTTCTACTTACCTCTCATCCATGCACTCATCCTCCCCTTCTTCTCTTTGTCCCTCCACCACCTCCTTACAGCCTGTATTCTTCTTCATTCTTCTCCTCCATCTCTGCCTTTGATCTCCTTACCTGCAATTCCTCCTGTTCTGATGTTGTCCTTGTTCCATTTTCAACTCTAACCTCCAGTTTTCTTCCCTTTAGTTGTTCTCATTACCTCTTGTCTTCGAACTCATCGTCCCCTTCTTTTCTTCTCCCTCCACCACCTCCTCCACCGCCTCACTCCTCCTCTTCAAACTCCTTTTGGTTCCAAACCACAAAATACTCCTCCTCTTCCAAAATTTTCTTGTTGTCTTTTACACCACTACGCCTCCAAAATAGTTTCTTTTATTCCACTCCACAAAGAACTGCTCTTCAGTTTGTCTACTTACCTCTCATTTTCAAATGCAACCTCCACTTTTCTCTTATTTCCACCACGATCTCATGCACCTCTGGTTTTCTTTCTCTGGATCCTCCTTCCATCTTGTGTTTCACTGCATCCTAATCCGTGTTTTACATAACCGATCTTTTTCACTCTCCTGCCTCCTATGTTTTATCTTTTTTCCTTCTACTTACCTCTCCACAATGTCATCATTTTCGCGTCTTGTCCGTATATTTCCGCGTCCATCACCAGTTTGCTACTTCAAATGTGCTTCTCCACCTTCTCCAATTCAAACACTTGAGTTTCCTCCAATTCTGTCTCCTGTTCAACATGTGCATCATCTTTTTCAACACCAGTTCTCCCTCTCCCTACAATTCCCTGTCCCTCCCGCTCACAAATTTCATTCACAAATTCAAATTCCCACTCACCTATCCACCTCATCTTCTGATGTCTTCGTCTTCTTTATTTCTCCTCTTGTCATCCCACTATTCTTCCCGCCACCACCTCCTCATGTTTTAACCTCCTCCTTCACCAACTCCTCCATTTGGCGTCGTACCTCCTAATCCAGCTTCTGGTCTCGTTGCCTCCTACCTCTTCACCACTACCTCCACTGTCTGCTGTTCTTCATTCTTCTACTTACCTCTCGACCATGAACTCATCTTCCTCTTCTTTTCTTCTCCCTCCACCACCTCCTCCACTGCCTGTTTTCTCACTCCTTCTCCTCAAACTCTTTTCTGTTCCATACCTCAAAATACTCCTCCTCTTCCAACATTATCTTGCTGTCTTTTACACCACTACTCCTCCACAGTAGTTCTCTTTTACTCCACACCACCAAGAACTGCTCTTCATTTCTACTTACCGCTCATTTTCAAACGCATCCTCCACTTCTCTCTTCTTTCCTCCACCACCTCATCCACCTCCGGTTTTCTTCTTCTGGGTTCTCATGTTCCGCCTTTGGTCTTCATAGCTTCCTGTCCTTTCCTTACATGACAGACTATTTTCACGGCCTCGCCTCCTCTGTGTCCTTTTTTTCACTTCTAGTTACTTCTCCAACAAATCATCATATGCTTGTCTTCTTCTGTCCATCACCCTATCCATCGCCAGTTGTTTCATCAAGTGTGATCCTCCACCTTCTCCCAATTCAAACGCTTTTGTTTTTCCTCCATTCCAGTCTCCTTTTCAATATTTGCATCATCTTTTTTTAATTCCAGTTCTCCCTCTCCCTACACCTCCCTGTGCCTCCCCCTCAATAATTCCATAAACAAATTCAAATTCCCATTCCCCCATCCACCTCTTCTCTGATGTCCCTTTCATCTTCTTCTGACCGTTTTCTCCACTCGTGTTACTGCCTTCTTTTCTTCTGCCCATGTCCCTCTCCTCCACTACCTGTTTTCTTCTTCCCTCTTACTCCTCTATCTCCCCTTTTTTCCTCTGTACCTCCATTCCTCTTTTTCTGATGTCATCCATGATCCATTTTCGACTCTGCCTCAGCAGTGTCCTTCATTAAGTTCTCATTTCATATAGTCCTCAAAATCCTTCTCTTCTTCTTTCCACCACCACCTCCTCATCCTCCTGTTTTCTCTCTCTGAGTTCTTCAACCCATCCCTTAGGCATCAAAACTCCAATTCCACCATCTGTTCTCTTCTTGCCCCCTTTTGTTTTCACCACTCTCCCTCCACTGTATGCTGCTCCTCATCCTTCTACTTACCTCTCATCCATGCACTCATCCTCCTTTCTTGTCTTTGTCCCTCCACCACCTCCTTACAGCCTGTATTCTTCTTCCTGCCTCCTCCTCCATCTCCGTCTTTGTTGACCTTACCTGCAATTCCTCCTGTTCTGATGTCGTCCTTATTCCATTTTTGACTCCAGCCTCCAGTTTCCTTCCCTTCAGTTCTTCTCATTACCTCGTGTCTTGGAACTCATTGCCCTCTTCTTTCTTCTTCCCAACACCACCTCCTCCTCTGCCTGATTTCTCCTTCCAAAACTTCCGTTTGGCATCATACAACCAATTCCATCTTCTGTTCTCTTGTTGTCTCCTGCGTTTTCACCACTCTGCCACTGTGTCTGATGCTCTTCAGCCTTCTACTTACCTCTTGTCACTGTAATCATCCTCCCCTTTTCTTTGTCGATCCACCACCTCCTTACAGCCTGTATTCTTCTTCCTTCCTCCTCCTACATCTCCGCCTTCGTTCTCCTTACCTGCAATTCCTCCTGTTCTGATGTCTTCCTGCTCCATTTTCAACTACAGTCTCCATGGTTTACTTCCCTTCAATTCTTCTCACTACCTCTCGTCCATGAACTCATCCACCTCTTCTTTTCTTCTCCCTCCACCACCTCCTCCACCGCCTGTTTTCTCACTCCTCTTCCTCAAATTCATTTCAGTTCCATAACTCAAAATACTCCTCCTGTCCCAACATTGTCTTGTTGTCTTTTACACCACTACGCATCCATAGTAGTTCTCTTTTACTCCACTGCACCAAGAAGTGCTCTTCAGTTCTTCTACTTACCTCTCATTTTCAAATGTCTCCTACTCTTCTATCTTCCTTCCACCACCATCTAATGCACCTCCAGTTTTCTTTCTCTGGGTCCTCCTTCTTCCATCTTGTGTTTCAGTACTTCCTCATCCTTTTCTTGCATGATGGTTTTTTTCATTGTCGCACCTCTTATATTTTGTCTTTATTCCTCTGTCTTACCTCTCTTAAAAATCACCATCTTCTTGTCATTTCCCAACATCATACATCCATCACCAGTTTGCTACTTTAACTGTGCTGCTCGACCTTCTCCAATTCAAAAACTTTTGTGTTTCCTCCAATTCTATCTCTTCAATTGTGCATCATCTTTTTTCAACAACAGGTCTCCCCGTCCCTACAATTCTCTGTCCCACCCCTCACAAAATCATTCACAAATACAAATTCCCATTCACCCATCCACCTCTTCTTCTGATGTCCCCATCATCTTCTGATGTTTTCTTTGTTCTACTCTTCTTCCCGCCACCACCTCCTCCTCCACCTGTTTTCTTCCTCGTCTTCTCAAACTCCGCCTTTTGATTCCGTACCACGTAATCCCGCTCTGCTAATGTTGTCTTGTTCTTGTTTACACCACTTCACTTCCATTGTCTCCTGATATCCAGTCTTCTACATACCTCTTGTTCTCAAACGCATCCTCCACTTTTCTCCTTTCCTTCACCACCTCCTTCAGCTCTGGTTTTCTTTCTCCGGTTTCTACTCCTCCATCTTCTGTGTCTCCGTACCTCCTCGTCCTACTCTTATTTGACGGATTTTCAGTGCCTCCCCCCTTCAGTGTCGTCTTCTTTTCTTCTACTTACCTCTCCATGAAAATTATTCTTTTCATGTCTTCTTCCCTCCATCTCCTGGTCCTTCACCTGTTTGCTTCTGCTACTGTGCTCATCCACATTCTCTGATTCAAACACTTTTGTGTTTCCTCCATTTACGTCTCCTCTTCATATTCCTGATCATCTTTTTCTCCTCCAGTGTCTCCCTCTCCCCACACTTCCCTGTCCCTCCCCCTCACAAATTCCATTTACAAATTCATACTCAAAATTACCATCCATATCTTCTTCTGATGTCCCCCTCATCTTCCTCTATTTGCCTTTCGTCGTCCAACTCTTCTTTTCTTCACACCACCATCTCCTCCTCTGCTTGTTTTTTTCACTCTTTATCCAACTCCTACTTTCAGATATGTATCTCTAATCCTCCTCCTCTTCGGATGTCATCTAGTTCTCTTTAACAACACACCACCTCATTAGAATACACGATTTTTCTAATTACCGCTCATTCTCAAAGGCCTCAATCACTTCTCCCTTCATTCCTCCACCACCTCCTCCACTACTGGTTTTCTTCCTCTTGGTCCTTCTCCTTCATGTTCTTCTGGATCCACTTTGCCCCATTGGTGGTCCTGGGTTTACAGACACAAGAAAGCAGGTCTGGTCACATTGGGCTGTCAGGGGTGCAGCAGGAGTTCCCCCCCCCCCGAATCCCACTACCCCAGACCAGACCTGACACTTGTTTCCTGCTCTAGAAATGAGCAGATTCCACCCAGAGAGATATACCCTGGCGGGTGTTGGATCAGTGTATGACTGAAACCCGATCGTGAGTAGCTTTGTTACTGCATCTCACTGGGATTCAATTTTTTAAAAAAGACACTGAGGCCACTGGCACTGATGTCCCTAGGCAGAGGGACAGGTGTGAGCCAAGGTGTGTCTCTGACAAGAAGTGGCTCAGCCACAAACCCCGACTGCCCGTGTGCAAATAGCTACTAGCAGGGAAGCAGAGACCAGAGCCATGGTCATGGCCTAAGCCCACCCCGCACCCTGGCACAGTAGCACCCGAGGCCCACAGCACACACACCCTGCCCCCTGTGGGCACACTCGAGTCACTGTGTGCGTCGACCACCTCCTATCAGCTGCGCCCCTGCCACCCTCTGCCCCATTGGTGGTCCTGGGTTTACAGCCCACAAGAAAGCAGATGGGCAGCGGCCTCCCTGGACAGTGGGCCTTGCTCTGGCCTCTGTGTCCCCCATGTCTGTCTGCACACTGGCTCCAGGGGCCTATGGAGCAAGCTCGGTTTCTGCAGAGGAGTGAGTGTGGCTCCCGCAGGGCCAGCTGGGGGGTAGGAGGGCTAGCACAAACAGGCAGTGTCCCCTGTGGAGAGCGATCGGTTTGGAGAAATGTCAGTTTGGTGAGAGGGACATGCAGGATCTCCGTGGTCATGTAGCGGGATCACAGACAGCGGCAACATTAATTCACACACACACACCGTGGCACACACGTGGACAGCTGCAGGATGCAGAGCAGGCAGGCTCACATACACACCTGTTGGGTTGCTGGAGCCCTTGGGCTGCCAACGAGACCCTCAGCCACACTAGCCACATCTCATTCCGTTCCCTCAGGTCTCACGCACGGAATCGCTGGGAGTATCCACGGCTCCGAGTGTCCATCTCCCAGCATTTAACTCCCGACAGCCACATGCCAGAGGATCCACATCTCACTCTGAGTACCAGTACCGACTTCTCCGAGTGCCCACATCTCAGTATAACCATCTCATGCCGAGTATCCACAGAATACTTCTCAGAATCTCAGAGGTGGTCTCCGTATTGCCGTCATGCATTGTCCCGAGATGACAGTGAAGACTCTGAATGTGATACAGCACTGATTCAGGGGAGAAGTTTTTGAAAGCTGGCCCATCACGGATTCTTTTCTTTTTTTAAATAGTGAATCCCAGTGAGACAGTTACAAAGCTACTCACGATCGGGTTTCAGTCATACACTGATCCAACACCCACCTTCACAGTTCACATTCCCATCACCACTGTCCCCACTTTCCCTCCCACCATCCCCTCTCCCGCCCCCTCCTGTATCTAAAGCATTAACGTTCTCTCTTTCCTCCATCCCTCTCCCTCCATCTCTCCCTCTATGTCTCTCTCTCTGTCTCTCTCTTTCACTCCCTCCCTCTCCCTCCTACTTTGGGCACTATAGTTTGCAATCCAGGTACTGAGAGGTCACCCTATTTGTCCCTTCTGTCCTTCTGCACTCAGTTCTTATCCAGATCGATCATTTCTGACTCTCCTTGCCACAGTGCTCCGTTCTCTCCCCCAGCACCCGAGGTGGGCATCTGACCAGCCAAACTGCACATTGAGGGGAAGATTCTGAAGGGTGAAGCTCAGCTTATCCCCACTAAACAGACATCTGGATGCAAGGCTCCAGAGAGCGGGCCTGCCTCTCCTCCGTCCGTGAAGGAGGAGTCTATATCTGTATGTGTGTGTATATATATCTCTGTGTGTCTGTTTATGTCTGATCATGTGTGCGTGCATGTCTGTACACATATGTTTCTGTGTATCTGTCTCTGTGTTTTGTGAATCTGTCTCTGTATACATGTCTGTGTATATACCTGTGTATCTGCATGCATGTATCTGTGTGTCTGTGTATATATTTGTCTCTGCATATCTCTCTGTGTCTGTATGTCTGTATATGGTTCTGTGTCAGTTTGTGTCTCTGTGTGTCTGTGTTTAATATGTCTGTCTGTGTGTGTGCATGTGTATGTATATGTTTCTGTTTGTGTGATTGTGTCCATGTGTCTATGTATATATCTGTATGTCTGTTTCTGTTGTTTGCAAGTCAGTCTATTTAAATTTTTACTGTGATTGTGTGTGCATGGTGTCTGTGTGGCTATATGTATATATATATATATATACACACACACATATATATCTGTGTATGTGTGTTCATGTGTCTCTGTCTGTGTATATAGCTGTTGGTTCCTCTGTGTGTGTCAGTTTTTGACTGTATATGTCAATGTTATCTGTGTGTGCCTGTTTGTGTATATGAGTGCATATGTCTAGGTTTGTGGGTATCTGTGTATGTATATGCCTGTGTGTCTCTGTGTGAGTTCATGTGTGTATACATGTTGCATTTATATGTGTCTGAGGATGTATTTCTTGGGTATGTCTGTGTATATCTGTCTGTGAGTGTTTCTGCCTGTGTATGTTGTGTGTGCATGTGCTTGTGCCTGTGTATATGTGTGTATCTCTGTCTGCACTATATATGTGTCTCTGTGTGACATCTGTGTGTATGTCTGTGTATCTATGAGTCATTGTGTGTAGATGTCTATGTCTGCATGTCTGTCTACATGTGTGTTTGTATCTGTATGCATCTGAGTCTCTGTATATGTGTGTGTGATTCGTATGCATGTGTCTATTTTCTTTAAACATATCTGTGTGTCTGTGTGTTCAAATGTGTCCGAGTGAATCTGTGTATGACTGTTCATCAGTATGTCAATGTGTGCACAAGTGTGTGTGTATATGTCTGTCTGTGTGTGACAGTGAATGTGTTTCTGTAGGTGCATGTATGAGTATCTGTATATGTCTGCATATGAATGTTGTACCTCTGTGTACACTCCTGTGTCTTTGTTTTCAGGTGCTTATGTGTCTTTGTGCACATGTGTATAGTGTCTTCATGTATATATGTGTCTCTCTATAAATGTATCTGTGTGTTTGTATGTACATGTGGGTGTGAGACTTATCTTTGTCTCTCTTGTGTATGTATTTTTATGTGTCTGTGGTTGCATGTGTGTATGTGCATGTCTCTATGTGTGTCTGTATATGTGTCTGCATGTGTCTTTGTAATTGCATCTCTGTATATATCTGTGTGTCTCTTTTCTTTTGTCTGTCTAAATCTGTTTTTTTTTCTGTGTGTGTCTGTGTATGAGCTCACATGTGTATCTGCATAAAAAGTGTCTGTGTTTGTATGGTTGTATATATGCATGTGTGTATCTGTATGTCTTTGTTTGTGTCTATATCTATGTATACGTGTATCTGTGTATATCTGTATGCATGTGTGTATCTGCATGTGTTTGTGTAAGCCTGTGTGTCTGTTTCTGTCTATATACATATCTGTATGCTTGTGTGATTGTGCCTCAATGTATACATCTCTCTCTGTTAAGTGTGTCTGTTTAAATCTGTTCTTTTTTCTATGTGTTTGTGTATATGTTTGTCTGTGTATATATCTGTGTCTTTGTCTATATGTATGTTTATGTTTATCTATGTATATATCTGTGTGTGCATCCGTGTGTCTGTGGATGTCTATGAATATGTCTGTGTGTCTGTATAATGGTGTGTACGCAAGTATGTGTCTGTGTATATGTCTGCATACCTGTGTCTCTATGTGTGTCTGTGTGTGATGTATTTGTGTCTATGAATTTATCTGTGTGTCCTTGTGTCTGAGTATTGTCTTTGTATGTGCATATGTGTGTTTCTAAGTGTGTTTGTGTGTATACAGGTTTGTGTGTACAGAGATGTGTACATCTATATATGACTGTGCATGTGGGCTTTGTGTATATTGTATATATATATGTGTATATATATGTGCGTGTGTATCTGTCTGTGCATGTGTCTGTGTGTGTACACGTGTCTTTCTGGATGTCTGTGTATATATATATGTCTCTCTGCATACATTTATTTGTATAGTGCATTTGTGTTTGCATAAGTGCTTGCATAAGATACACACATATGTCTGTGTGCATGTCTATATGTATGTTTTATGTCTGTATGCATTTGTCTCTGTATTTGTCTGTATTTTTGTGTGCACATCTGTATATGTCTGTGTACATGTGTATTCATGTCTTTCTGTGCACAGCTGTGTCTGTATATGTATATGTGTCTGTACATGTGCTTGTCTCTGTCGTCTATGTATCTGCATGTGGGTCTGTGTCTGTGTGAATCTGTGTGTGTGTATGTCTGTGTCTGTACATATGTCTTTCTCTGTATAATTATATGTACACAACTCAGTGTGCATTGAGATGTGACTGTGTATGTCTGTATCTCTGTGGAAGTGTCTTGGTGTATATGTCGGTGAGTGCATTTGTGTGCATCTTGTATAGGTGTGTGTGTGTCTATATCTGTGTATATGTCTGTATGTGCATGTCTGTGTAAGCGCATGTGTTCTGTGTATGTCTCTTTGTATGTCTGTGTATCTCTCTATGTCTGCGACTATGTCAGTGTGTGCATGTGTTGTTTTCTGTGTATATGTCTGTGTCTGCATGTGTTTACATGTCAGATTTTGTGTCTTTGTGTGTCTATGTCTGTATCTACTTATGTTTGCATGTGGTTATCTCAGTCTATGTCTCTGTGTGTGTGCCTGTCTATGTCTGCGTGTCTGAGTACCTTTCTTTGTGTTCATATATCTTTGCACATGTCATTATGTCTGTGTGAATGTATGTGCATGTATGTGTTTGCCTTTGTGCAAGTGTATGACTGTGTCTTATCTGTATCTATGTATATGTGTGTGCATGTTTTTGTTCGTCTATATTTGTGTGTCTCTGCATATGTCTGTGTGTTTCTGTGGGTGGGCATGTGTGTGTGTTTGTACGTATGTCTATGTGTATATATGTCTCTTGCCTGTGTGTAAACGTGTGTCTGTATATCTGTGTGTCTATGTGCTGCACATATGTATCTGTTTTTGTCTGAGCAAATATCTGTTTATGCATGTGTTTGTCTCTGCAAGTTTGTGTATGTGTGTGTCTGTGAGAATCTATATATCTGTTAGTGCATTTATGTGTACCTCTGTAATTGTCTGTGCATATGTGCATTTCGGTGGGTATCATCGTATATGTCTGTGTGAGTTTGTTTTCATATGTCTGTGTGTGCATGTGTCTGTGCCTATGCATATATCTGTGTGATTGTGTGTCTGAGTCTTTGTGTACCTGTGTCTATGTCTGTGATTGTACGTTTCTGCCTGTATGTCTGTATATGTCTTTGTATGTGCATGTGGATATGTCTCTGTGTATATATCTGTCTCTGTGTGTGTCGATCTATAAGTCTCTATTTCTGTTTGTGTCTGTATCTGTGTGTCTGTATATATATCTGTCTTTATGTGCATGTGTCTGTGCGTTCATGTGTGTGTCTATATATATTTGTGTGTGTCTGTGTGTATCTGTGTACATCTGTGTCTATGTAAATGTCTGTAAATCTGTGGGTACATGTGCACATGATTGTATGTTGTGTGTATATATCCTATATGCATGTCTGTTGTGTCTTCTGAACATACTCCGTGTGTTCATGTGGTGTGTGTCTGTGTACAGATCTGTGTGTGTCTGTCTGTATGTCCATATGTATCTGTCTATATGTCTGCGTATATCTCTGTGTATGCATATGTGTGTCTGTCCATGTGGGTTTCTGTGCATAAGTCTGTGTCTGTATGTGTGTGTTTGGTACATGCCTGTGTATATGCCTGAGTCTATATCTATATCTGTGTGCATATGTGTCTGTGTATAAGTGTGCCTCTGTATGTCTGTGGGGGTGAATGTTTGTGTATCTGTGAATGTGGCCATGTGTCTGTGTATGTGCATTTGTGTCAATTTATATTTGTGTGGATATATATATCTGTGTGTACATCTGTTGTATATGTATGTCTGTGCACATCTGTGTAACTGTGTGTAGCTGAGTATATGTGTGTATCTGTGTATGCTTATGTACGTCTGTAAATGTGTCTGTGTGTATTCATGTGTTTGTTGGTGTATGTTGGTGTTTCCGTATATATGCCTCTGTGTCTGTGCACATATGCATCTGTGTATGTCTGTGTGCACATTTGTCTGTGCATGTGTGTTTGTGTATATGTCTCTGTGTGTCGGTACATCTGTGAAAGCATGTAGGTCTGACTGTGTGTGTGTTTTTGTGTAGCTCTCTGTGTGCATGCAGTTGCATGTCTGAGTACAGGTCTGAGTGTGCCTGTGTGTCTGTATTCATGCTATGTGTATCTGTGTTCTATGTGCGTGCAATATCTGCGTCTGTGGTTTTTTTTTTTTGTTTTTGGGTCACACCTGGCGATGCACAGGGGTTACTCCTGGCTCTGCACTCAGGAATCACCCCTGGCTGTGCTCAGGGGAGCATATGGGATGCTGGGATTTGAACCCGGGTGGCCGCGTGCAAGGCAAACGCCCTACCCGCTGTGCTATCTCTCCAGCCCTGTGTCTGTGTTTATGTACGTGACACTGTGTGACTTTCTCTGTGTATGCATTCTGTATCTGTGTTTCTGTTTGGGTGTGTATGTATCTTTGTGTCTATCTTTCTGGGTGTTTCTCTGTGTATGTCTGTGAGCCTGTACATATGTCTATCTGTGTCTCTGATTGTTTTTGCATGTCTCTGAATGTATCTGTGTGTCTCTGTGTGGCTATGTATGTCTATTTCCATATATCTGTGTGTGTGCATCTGAGTGTCTCTGTACATGTCTGTGTGTTTCTCTGTATGTGTTTCAATATGTAAGCACTTATCTGTGTTTGTCTTTGTATGTGCATGTATATGTGTATATGTATACATCTGTGTGTCTGCTTATGAATGTGTGCATATTGTGTTTATGTATATTGTACGTAGGTGTGTGTCTATGTGTGTGCTTTAGTATGTCTATATATCTGTGTGTGCATGTGTGTCTCTGTATATTGTAGTGTATGTGTATATACCTATGTGTGTGCATGTCTATGTTTCTGTGTATGTCTGTGTGTGCATGTGTCTCTGTATGTCGTGAGTGCATGTGTCTGTGTACATGCCTGTGTCTGTGCATGTCAGTGTCATGTGTACAAGTATGTATCTGTATATGTTGTATATCTGTACCTGTGTGCATTGTGTCTATGAGTTAGTGTGTCTGTATATATGTCTGTATGCACATGTATGTCTCTGTGTAAATGTCTGTGTGCTGGGTATATGAATATGAGTGCATGTGTTTTTGTGTGTCTATGCTGTGTACATTTCTCTATGTGCATCTGTGTTTCTATGCATAAATATGTCACTATGTCTCTGTGTATATATCTTTGTGTCTGTGTGTGCATGTGTGCATCTGTGTATGTGACTATTTGTGTCTCTCTGTGTTGCATTGGGTATATCTGTGTATATGTCTGTGTGTGTCTCTCTCTGTCTCTGTGTGTATATGTCTGTGTGTTCATGTATGTCAATGCATATGTCTGTGTCCGTGTGTCGGTATTTCTGTCTTTGTATATGTTTTTGTGTCTGTGAGGTTGTAGATGTGGGTCAGTGTATATATCTATGTGTCTCTGTGTTTATTTCTGTATGTGTCTCTATGGTTGAGTGTCTGTACATATGTGTTCCTGTGTCTATGTGTGTTATGTGTGCATGTTTATGTAATCGTGTATGTAAATGTCTGTGTGACAATGTGTATGTCTGTGTCCCTGTGTGTACATGTGTCTCTATATATGTCTGATGTCAGTCTGTGGAAGTGGGTGTGCATGTCGTTTTCTGTGTGCAGGTATGTGTGTCTCTATGTGTGTGTTCTTGTGTGCCTGTGTCTGTGTGTACACATGGGTGTGTGCCAGTGTATGTTTTCTTGTGTCTGTGTACGTTGTCCATATATACACACACGTCTGCTTATTTGTGTGTCTGTGTGTGCATATGTCTGTATCTGTGCATGTATAGTTTTAGTTCGTGGATACATATGTGCATGTATTGTGCATATGTCTTTGTATATGTCTATGTGTCTGTGTTTATATCTGTGTATATGGCTGTGTGACTGTGTTTCTCTGTACATGTCTGCTGTCTCTGTGCATGCCTTTAATTGTACAGGTCTGTGTCTCTGGTGCACATGTGTTTGGTATATGTCTGTGTACGTCTGTCTATATGAATTTTCTGCGTGTGTGCATGTGTTTCTGTGTGTATGTCTGTGTCTGAGTGTGCGTGTGTATGCTCTTCTCTGTGTGTACACATGGTCTCTGAGTATATGTATATATCTGGAGTGTGTCCATATGTATGTGTAGGATAACATGGGATTTGTCCTTTTAGCCTTGCCTTAGGGAACATAGATTATCTTAAAGCAATGTCTTTTCTGTATGGACACAGGAAGACAATATTGTGCTTGTAACTTGGGAGTTGATTGACTCCAATATTTACTCCTGGGCATCTGCTTTCTTAACTCAAGTTGCCCTCAGTTCCAAGCACCCCAAAAGCAGGATCCCAACGAGGGACAGGACGGATGCAGGGCAAGCAGTGAGTTATGTGCTACCCTGGCATCGAAATGGGCCAGGCCAAAATGCCACAATACTCAACTACAAGTTGAGGGCATGATCATGGATAATGCTGTCATGATCCAAAAGTAACAATGAGATTTGGATCCTGCTGGGGTTAGGAAGACTAACCTGGCCTGAGGACTGTAGTCTGGATTATATAGTGAATGTCCTCAGGAAAAAACAAACTTTATATCTCTTACTGTGCTCATACAGAATAACATTGTTCGAAATATTAGAAGTAGATTTACTATAACTATTTAAGTAGATTACTAGCTCACACCCTGATACACACTTGTTTGAAATCACACCCTTGAGTGGATCTCCTTAGATGAGATTTCCTTAGATGAGATTTTGTTAATTTCCTCAAGAAATGGTCTTACCCTTCTTTGTTGATTTATTGATGTTAAACCCACCTTTGTGTCACCACCCTATGTAATTTCCTATATAAACTAAGACTGTGGGGCACTGAGAGGAGATAGAAGAGACGGGGGGAGAAAGAAGACAAGGGGGAAAGAGGCAGAAGACAGAGGAAGAAGACAGAGGAAGAAGACACAGAAGCAGAGGCAGAGAGACAGATGCAGAGAGACAGGCGCAGAGAGACAGGCGCAGGAGACAGACGAAGAGAGTACAGTGGCACACACATAAGCAGAGCACAAGGTGAAAGAAGTGAGAGCGAGCAGGACAGAAAGGGGAATATTAGAAGATCCAGAGAGAGATCGAGAACGGGGAGGAAGCAACGAGAGAGACGGGAGTGTATAGAGAGGAGATTGGAATAAACTGCGATTGAGACCAACCAGCTTGGCTCCGTTTCTGCCTTCGCCTGCCTCATCATTGCCATCAACCTCCCCGAGGTGGGGAAGCGGCGTGAGACTACCGAACGCGGGCAGCGGGAGAGATAGAGCCCCGCTTGCGCCCTCTCTCTTCTTTCTTGTGTTTTTACACATGTATATCTCTGTGTCTGCATGTCTGCGTTGCGCATGGGTGTATGTCTGTGTATGTCTATCAGTTTATATGTGTGTATTTATGCTTGTGTGTCTCTGGGTGTATACATTATGTCTGTGTTCATTGTGTATATTTGTGTACATGTCTGCATGTGCATGTGTCTGTGTGTTCCTGCATCTCTGAGTATTGCGTTTGTCTATATATACCTCCCTGTCTCTGTATTATGTCCATTGTGTTTTTGTCTGTCCCTGTGTGTCTCATGTGTGTTAAGTGTGTGTGCATGTGTGAGAGTCTGTATATTAAGTCCACTCTGTGATTGTGTGCATGTGGGTGTATGTCTGTTTATATATTTGTGTGAGTTTATGGGTTTATAGGTGGTTATAGGTTCATCTGTGCATATCTGTCTAGGTATATATCTGTGTCTCTGTGTATATGTCTGTGTGTCTTTCTGTCTCTCTGTGTGTCTCTGTGTTAGTGTAGCACGCGTGTGTATATCTGTATGCGTCTTTGTGTGCAAACCTGTGTGTCTGTGTATAAGCCGTAGCTGTGCTGTGCCTGTGTGTGTGCATGGGGAAATTTCTTGTATATGTTAGTATGTGTCTGTATGTCTGTGTGTCCCCGTGGGTGTGTCTATTTATGTCTCTATGAATATTTGTCTGTGTATATTGTATACATTTCTGGGTGTGTGTGAGTGTATCTGTGTATATGTCTGTCTGTGCATATGTGTGCAGCTATGTATATGTCTGTGTATTCAAGTGTATATGTATATATCTGTGTGTGTCTCTGTGGGTCAGTCTGTGTGCTTTACTTCTGTCTCTGTGTGTCTGTGTATATGTCTGTGTCTGTGTCACTGTGGCTATATAGATCTGTGTTTCTGTGTGTCCATGTCCATGTCTTTGTGTGCATATGTGAGTCTTTTCATATGTCTGTGTTGTGACTTTGTGTATCTATAAGTGTGTCTGTGTATGTCTGTGTGAGTCTCTGAATGTGTTTGTATATGTGTCTGTGTATATGTTTCTCTGAGTTTGTGTATATTACTGTGTCTGTACACACGTGTCAGGGTATATGTCTGTGTTTTCCTGATTCTGTGTGTATATGTTTGTTATGTGTGTGCATGTGTGTGATTTTGTATAGGTCTGTCCCTGTGTGTGTCTCTATGTGTGTCTGTGTGCGCATGTGTGTATCTGTGTTTGCATTTTTGGTGTGTCTATGTATATATCTGTGTTGTTAAGTCTGTGTGTGCACATGTGTATATATCTCTATACATATGAGTGTGCGTTGTATGTCTTCCTATATGTGGTATGCCTTTATATGTATGTGTATGTGTGTCCATATATATTTCTGTTTTTCTCTGTGTGTGTATATGCCTATGTCTCTGTGTGAATATGTGGCTGAGTCTGTGAATGTTTCTGTATCTGTTTGTGTCTGTGTATATATGTCTCCATGTGTCTGTGTGTGCCTTTTTTGTTTCTATACATATTACCTGTGTCTGTGTGTCTGTGTCTGCATATATGTCTGTTTTTGTCTATGCGCATGTGTGTTCATTTATATATCTGTTGTATTAGTGTATGTCTCTATGTGTCTATACATCTGTGTGTCAGTATGTGCATGATTTTGTCTGTGTGTATGTTTGTGTGTGCGCATTTGGATGTGTGTCTGTGTACATGTCTGTGTCTCTTTGCATGCGAATTTGTATCTGGATCTATTTCTGTGTTTGTATCGATCTGTGTTTGGGTGTGTCTATGTGTTTATATTTGTGTGTGCTCATGTGTTTTTATGTGTTTTTCTCTGTATGTCTGTGTGTACATGTCTATGCTTGTGTATATGGCTCTCTATATATCTCTGTATATATGTCTATGTGTCTGTATGTGCTCATTTTTGTGAATATGTATAAGTCATTATGAATGTTGCATATGGGTATCTGTGTATATGTCTCTGAGTCTGTGTATATCTGTGTGTATCCGTGTGTGCATGCATGTGTCTGTCTATACTTACATCTGTGTGTTTTAATGTGTCTCTGTGTGTGCATATTTGTTTCTGGGTATATGACTCTTTGTGTCTCCATGTGTCTAATGTGTCTCTATATATGTCTTTGTGTGTCTGTGTATATTTGGGGGTGTCTGTGTATATGTCTGCCTCTCTCTGTGTGCAGGTTTGTGTGTGTCTTGGTATATGTTTGTATATCTGTGTGTGTACATATGTATGTCACTGTGTATATATTTGTGTATTTGTGTGTGTCTGTGTTTCTCTGTGTATACATGTTCATTGTCTTGTGTACACTTATCTGTATACGTGTGTGCCATATGGTGGTCTGCATATATGGCTATGTGCCTATGTCTGTGTGTCTCTCTGTTCCTTTTGTGTATGTATGTTTGTGTATATGTTTAAGTGTATATCTATGTCTGCATATGTCTGTATGTGTCTGTATATCTATGAGTCTCTGTGTATGTTTGGGTGTATATATCTGTGTGTCTCTCTGTGTGTATATGCCTGTTTTTTTCTGTGTGTACCTTCTTATGTGTCTGGGTCTTTTTCTATTTCTGCCTGTATGTGTATATCTGTGCATATAATTGTCTGTTTTTCTCTCTGCATCTGTTAGTGCGCATGTGTGTCTGTGTGATGTGTGTGCTTGTCTGTATATGACTATGTGTCTATATACATATGGTTCTGTGTGTCTTTGTATATGACTGTGTCTCTATGTGTGTGCATGTGTCTTTATGTGCATGTGTGTGTGCATGTAGATATGATTGTGTATTTCGTTCTGTGGGTAACTACTGTTTTTATGTGTATGTCTGAGTATCTTTGTGTGCATCTATTGTCTGTCTGTGGTTGTCTGTGTGTATATGTCTGCATATATGTACATATTTGTATGTGTATTTGGGTGGCTGTGTCTGTGTATCTGTGACCGTGTTGCATATATATCTACATATTTGTATATATGTATCTGTATATCAGTGTGTGCATATCATTGTGTATGTCTGTGCATGGCCGTGTCTGTTTATGTGTCTGTATCTGTTTATGTCTGTGTGTAAGTGTGTCTGTGATCCTATGTGTGTATGTTTGTGTGCAGATTTATCTGTGTATATGCATGTATCTCTGTGTGTGCATTCTGTGTGTCTTCTATATGTGATTCTCTATATGTCTATGTGTGCCCCTGTGTGTGCATTCATGTATGTGTCTGTGTGTAAATGTCTTTGTCTTGTGTATGTGTCTGTGTGGGCTCGTGCTTCTACGGACACATCTCTGTGTGTCTTTGTGTGCGTATGTATATGTGTATATGCCTGTCTTGTTCTGGCTTTGTCTGAATGTGTCTGTGATTTTGTGTGTACATGTGTGTGCCTGTGTATATGTCTGTGTCTCTGAGTTTGCATTAGGTGCATGCCTGTGTATATGTCTCTATATGTCTGTGTGCGTCTTTGTCTATATATGCCTGTGTCTCTATGTATATGTCTGTGAGTCAATATGTCCTTGAGTGTCTCTGTATGTGCATGTTTGCACATATGTTGTGTCTATGTATATATATACCTGTGCACGTATATGTGCATGAATATGTTTGTGTCTCTATATGCATTTATGTGTTTGTGAGTCTATGTGTGGATGTGTGCATACACGTGTGTATGTCTATGTATATATGTGTGCCTGCATGTGTTTCTGTGTATATATCTGTGTGCATATGCATTTCTATTGTGCACATGTCTGTTTGCTTAATCCTCTCGGTATTTCTGTATGTCCATAGGTCTATGTGTGCATTATATATGTCAGTATGTGTGCATGAGTGCTTCTCTACATATATGCATGTGTCTCCATATGTGTCTCAGGGTATATATACTTGTCTATGTATCTTATGTCTGTCTGTGTATGTATATTCTGTGTGTCTCTGTATATATGTATATGTGTGTAATTCTGTGTGTCTGTATATAGTCATGTCTGTTTGCCCGTGTTTATGTCTCTGTTTTTGTGTCTGCATGTGTCTATCGGTGTGTTCTGTGAATATGAATGTGTGTGTGTTTCTATTTCAGAGTATATGTCTTAATGCGTCTATGTTGCACATGTGTCTGTGTGCATGTATGATTATGTCGGTCTACTTATGTCTTTTTATCTGTGTATGTATGTGTGTATATGTCGATATCTATGTGTCTGCATATATATCTGTGTATATATCTGTGTGTCTATGGCCATATTTTTGTGTTCTAGGCATCCCATTGCTCATCGATTTACTCAACAGGGCATCAGTAACGTCTCCATTGTGAGACTTGTTGTTACTGTGTTTGGCATATCGAATACACCACAGGAAGCCTGGCAGGCTCTGCCATGCAGGTGAGAGGTGAGATATTCACGGTAGCTTGCCAGGTTCTCTGAGGGGGTGGAAGAATCAAACCTGGGTCAGTCACGTGTAAGGCGAATGCCCTACTGTTACGCTATCGTGCAAACCTGTATTTGTGTTTATATGTCTCTGTGTCTCTACACATGTATCGCTGTACATGATGTGTATGTGTGTTCATGTCTGTGTCTGTGTATATGGTGTCTCTGTGTATTCATTGGCTTGTGTCTGTGCACATTGGTATGTGTATTTTCTGTTTGTCTCTATATATGTCAGTGTGTCTCTGAGTATATGTATCTGTGGATGTGTGTGAATATGTCTGTTTGTATATACATACATGTGTGTTTGATTGTGTTTGTATGTCTATGAATATATATGTGTGTCTCTCTTTGGCTGTATATGATTGTCTCTGTGCATTTGTATGAGTCTGTGTGTGCATATCAGTGTGTCTCTGTATGTGTTTGTGTGTCTTTGTATAAGTTCCATCTGTGCATACTTGTTTGCATGTGTTTGTGTATTTGTGTCTATGTATATGTCTCTGTTTTGTATGTGCTTGTGTGTATATCTGTGTCTGTGCGTATCTGCTTTTTTATGTGTGTGCATTACATGTGTCTGTATATATTGTATATAGATACGTGTGTGTCTGGTCTGTATATATGTATTTCTCTGTGTACGTTTGTGGCTGTGCTTGCATGTTTGTGCTTTTGTGTGGACATGTATGTGTGTCTCTGTGTGTTTCTGTGTATATGAATGTGTGCACATCTGTGTCTGTGTATGTCTGTGTGTCTTTATTGAACATGTGTGTTTCTGTGTATATTTCTGTGCATGTGGGGATGTGTGTCTGTCTCTGAGTGTGCACGTGTGTCTATATGTCGTGTCTGTGTTTTATGTGCATATTCTGAGTGTGTTTCTAAGTCTATTCATCTGTATTTCCACATTTGTGTCTGTGTATACCTTTGTATTTGTTTATGTGTGATTCTGTTCACAAGTCTTACATTTATATTGTGTCTGCATCTATGTATACGTGTGGTTGTAGCAGTGTGTGTGTGTTTATATACGTGTGTGTCTATGTGTTTCATGTCTGAATGTCTGTGTCTCTGTGTAGGTACATGTATGTGTCTGTGTAAAAGTGTGTCTGTGTATATGAATCTGTCTATATGTGTTCTTCTGTGTCTATTATATCTTGTGTATATTTGTATTTTTGTGCGCATTTTTCTGTGTCTATGCATGTATCTATGTTGTCTCTGTGTGTCTATATGTGTGTCACTGTGTCTGTGAATGCACATGTATATACCTGTCTCTATGTTGCATTGGGTGTGTGTCTGTGTATAGGTTTCTGTGTGTAACTGTGTAATTGCGTGTGTCTGTGTATTTGTCTTGTGTGTTTCTGCACATATGTGCACGTGTGTCTATATATGCTACTGTCTGTGCATGCGGAAGTGTGTCTGTATATGTCTGTGTGTATCTGTGTGTTCTGGGTATATTTCTGTGTGCATGTCCTGTCTATATGTCTGTATTCATGGGTATCTGTGTGCATATGTCTAGGTATATGTCTCTTTGTGTGTATGTGTGCATTTCTTTTGTGTCTGAGCATATTATCTGTGGTGTCTTTGTGTGTCTGGTATATGTCTGTGTGGGTCTCTATTTCTATTTTTGCGCATGTGTGTCTGTGTACATGTCTGTTTCAGTATGTTTCTGTGTATATCAGTGAACAAGTACATGTTTTTTCTGTGTATGTCAGTGTGTGTGTGCATGTGGATGTCTGTCTGTGTACATATCTGTATTTATATCTCTGTATCTCTGTTTGCATGTGTGTTTGTGGCTGAGTATATTTTTGTGTGTCTATGTGTGTTTTTATATCTGTGTGCATGTGTGTATATGTGTGATTATCTGTGTCTGTGTCTGTGTATACGTATAGGTATATGAATTCATTTCTGAGTATATGTCTGTGTGTGCATACCTGTTTGTGTGCATGTGTTTCCCTGTATATCTGTGTGTCTCTGAGTGTATGCGTGCCTGTTGATGTGTGTGCATCTATGTGTTTGAATGTCTGCATGAGTCTGTGTATTCATTGTATTCATTTTCTGTGTCTGTATGTGTATATGCCTGTGTGTGCACTTTTGTGAGTCTGTGTATATGTGTGTTATGTCTGTGTACGTGTGTGTCTGTGTCGTGTTTTTGTGTTCTGTCTGAGTCTTGAGCATATGTCTGTGTGTGGCTGTGTGTTTATGATAGGGGGGGCAGGGGAGTGTGCAAGTCTGTACAATCTCTGCAGAGAGTGCCCAGAATGGGGCAGGGGTGGGTGTGGTCAGTGTGCTCCAGTCAGAGCTGCAAATGGACAGAGGGCGCAAACACTGACCCCCAGCTTACCAGCAGCACAGATACGGTGCCAGGGCTGGGTCCGACCACACACGTGTGTTCCAGGGCTGCTGTGAGCTCCTCTGGATGATGACGGCACGGCCTTCTGCTCAGCAAACAATGGCACCTGCATGCAAAGGGCAAGGCGTGAGGGGCTGTACCCCTTCCACCCTGTGTGGGCCACAGTGAGTCTCTGTATATGTTTGTAGGTTTGTCTTTGTGTGTGAATGTTGGTATGCGTTCATGTATGTCTCTTTGTACATGTGTGTTTGTGTCTGTCTTTGTGTGCCTGTGTATATTTATGCACACATGTGTTGTGTCTTTGTATGTCTGTGTACATGCGTGTGTGTATATGTACGTGTCTGTATATTTGTATGTGCCGTGTATGTGTGACTATATCTTTTTATACATCTGTGTGTCTCACCGTGTGCACATGTGTATGCATTTGTGTCTATTTGTGTCCATAGGATGTCTGTCTACGTATATATCTGCGTGTTTGTGTATTATGTAGGCATGTGTTTCTGTGCATGTGTTATTTGTGTACAGGTCTTTTATTTTGTGTGTCTATCAGTTTATATGTGTTATCTATGTGTGCAGTTTGTGTCTTGGTATGAATGTGTACCTGTGCATAAATGTCTGTAAATGTCTATGTGTATTGCATGTGTCTGAATCCGTGTCTTTGTGTTATATGTATCTGTGAAAATGTTCGTGTGTGTCTGTGTGTCAGTTTATATATCTGTGTATACTTCTGTGTGTGTCAAGAGTCTATGTGTCTATATATCTGATGTCCGTGTGAATGTGTGTGTCTGAGTGTCCATGTGGGTATGCTGTGTACCTGTATGGTTTTCTATGTGTAAATGTGTATGTCTGTGTATCCCTGTATATATCCATTTGTGTTTGTGTATATGTTTATATGTGAACATGTCTCTGTGTGGCTATGTATATGTTCATGTGTATCTGTATCTATTTGTGTCTCTGTGTGTTTGTGTGTGTATGCATATGTATGTGTCTGTCTTGTGATTATGTCTATATTCCTTTGTCTCTTTTATGTGTGTGCATGTCTATATCTGCATAAGTATTTGCTGTGTCTTTATGTCTGTGTGCTTGTGTCCCTGTGTGTGGTTCTGTTTCTGTCTATGTATATATCTGTGTGTACGCATGTTTCTGAGTCTGTGTATATCTCTGTGTTCTGTGTCTGTACAGGTGGGTATGATTATCTGTATATGTCTGTGAATCTCAGATTGTGTATAAAGGTGTCTGCTTGTATGTTTGTTTCTGTAATATATATGAATGTCTGCTATGTCTTTTTTTGTCCTTTGTGCATGTGTGTCTTCTACATGTCTGCATGTCTGTGTATACTCAATGTGTTTCTGTGTATATCTGTGTCAGTGTGTATCTGTAAGTTGTGTGTTTGGGTATATGCATGTGCTGTGTGGTTGTGTGGCTGTGTATATGTCTGTGTACCTCTGAATATCCACATGTTTGTGTGTCTGAGTCTGTGTATTTGTCTGTGGTATGTTTGTGTTTAAATTTGTAAATGTATGCTTCTTTGTTTACATTTGTGTGCCTGTGAGCTTGTGCATTTGTCTAGTGTGTTTCTGTGTGTATATATTTCTGTATAAGGCTGTATGTACATGTGTGTGTCTGTGTATAAGTCTATGTGCACATTTCTGTTTCTGTGCATTTGTCTAAGTATGTCTGTGTGTCTGACTATCTGTGTTTACAGGTGCATTAGTTTGTGTACATGTCTGTGTCTACATGTGTCTGTGTATGTGCATATGTCTCAGTGTACATCTATTTGTGTGTGCATGTGGGTATATGTCTCTTTGTGTATGTGTGTGTCTATATGTCTGTTGTATGCACATGTGTTCACACTTGTGTGTCTGCATGAGCATGTATTTGTGCCTGTGTGAATGTCTTTGTTGTCTGCATGTCAGAATATGTCTGTGTCTCATTCTCGGCATGTATGTGTACATCCGTGTCCCTCTGTGTGGGTCTGTGTATATATGTGTGACAGTATGTAGGCGTATGTCTATTTTTATGTATCTGTGCATACGTCTATCGTGCATGTGTGTCTGTGTATCTCCTGGTGTGTATCTGTATGGCTGTCCATAAGCGTGTGTGTCTATGTATATATCTGTGTGTTTTTGTGTGTCTAGGAGTCTGTGTCAGTGTGTGCACATGTGTCTGTATATATCTGTTTTTGTGTGTATATATCTGTTATGCATGCATGTGTATACATACACATCTATGCGTGTATGTTGTGTGTGCATGTGTCTATGTTTGTGTGTATATGTGCATGTGTGTACATGTGTGTGACTCTGTATGGATCAGTTGTGTGTCTGTGTTAGCATATGTAAGTCTCTATATGTCTTTGTGGCTCTGTGTACATGTGGATGTGTATATCCCTATGTGTCTGTCATATGACAGTATGTATGTCTGTATATTGCCTTTTTCTGACTCTGTGTCTATGTGCCTATTAGTGTGCCTCAGTATGTCTGTATATATGTCTGTGTTTTGTCTGTGTGTGCATGTGTGTCTGTGTCTGTATGGGTGCATGCGTGTCTGTGTATGCACAGCAGTGTGAATCTGTGTATATGTGTGTCTTTGTGTATTTAGTCTCTGCTGTGTGTACATGGGGGTATCTGTGTATCTGTATATATGTGCATGTGGGTATCTGTGTATATGTCTGTGTACTTGCATATATGTGTCTGTGTACATATGTTTCCACATATCTGCATAGGTCTGTGTGTGCACATCTGTGTATGTCTGTGTATATGTCTGTGTGTGTCTATTTTGTATGCATGTGTACAATTTGGGTATGTATGTGTGGCCTTGTATATGTGGGTCGGTATATTCATCTGTATATCTATGTGTGCCTGTGGATGTGTGTGCATCTATGTGTTTTAATGTCTGCATGTGTCTCTGTACTCATTGTATTCATTTCCTGTGTCTGTTTCTATGTGTATATGCCTGTGTGTGCACTTTTGTGAGTCTGTGTATATGTGTGTTTTGTCTGTGTGTACGTGGGTCTGTGTATATGTCTGAGTCTCTGTATATCTGTCTGAGTGTACATGTTTGTGTCTGCATATGTGTATATTTGTGTGTCTGTATAATTCTCTATCTCTGTCTATATGTCACTGTAGGTCTCTAAATGTGTATGTAAATATCTGTGTGTATGCATTCTGTATATTTTCTGTAGAAATGACTGTAACTATGTCTATGCACATATTGTATCTATGTCTGTGTATGTATGTATATATGTTCCTGTGTGTCTGTGTATATGTCTCTGTACATGTGTATGCATTTGTGTGTGCATCTGCATGCCGGTGTGTGCCTGTGTATATGTCTCTTTCTGTGTGCCTCTGTTGTCTGTCTATATGTCTGTGTGCCTGTGTATATCTGTACATTCTGTGTGTGTCTGTGTATATGTTTGTGTCTGTGTCTATATGTCTATGTTTATCTGCGTCTGTACATCTGTACATATATGTCTATGTATGTCTCTGTGTGACTTTGTGTGGATGTATGTGTCTGTGTCTGCATGTAGGTGCAGGTCCGTGTAAATGTCTGTCTGCACATGTGTGTGCGTCTATGTATATATCTGTATCTGTGCATATGACTGTGTCTATATAAGTGTGTGTCTCTGCTTCTGTATATGTCTGTTTTGTATCTATGCGAGTTCATGTGGGTCTGTGTCTGTGTTTATGGTTGTGTGACTTTCGGCTGCATGTGTCTATATGTGTACGTACGTCTTTCTGTGTATATGTATATGCATATGTATCTCTGTATCCACTGATGTGTAACTGCATGTATCTGTGGATATCACACTATGTGTCTTTGCGTATGTCTATGTGTGCATCTGTATGTCTGTATTTAGGTGTATGTCTCCATCTTTATGCATTTGTGTTTATCTTTGTATATCTATGTGTCTTTGTATATATGTCTATGCCTATGTGTTCATGTGTGTGCGCATCATGTTTGTGTATGTCTATGCAACTCTGTGTGCATCTGTGTGATGTGTATATGTCTAGGTATTTGTATATATGTCTGTGTGCACGTGTGTGAATTGTGTCTGCATCTACATGTGTGCATTTGGATATATGTCTGTGTGTATATATGTCTATATGTCTATATATCTGAGGGTGTCTATGTGTCTGTGCACACCTGTGTGATTCTATGTATATATCTGGGTGTGTCTCTGTATGTCACTCTTTGTTTCTCTGTGTTTGTCTATGTGTGTATCTGTTGGTACATGCATGTATCGGTATATACGTCAGTGTGTATCCCTTTGTGTACATGTGGGGGTGTCTGCATATATGGCTATGTTTGTGTGTGCTTGTCTATATGTCTTTGTGTGTATATATCTGTCTTCATTTTTCTTTGCACATATTGTGTCTGTGTGAATGTCTGCACGTGTGTACACATGTCTGTGGCTTTACATGTGTATGTCTGTATATGCATGTGTGTCTATGTGTGTCTGGATGTATCTGTGTGTATATGTCTGTGTGTGCAATTTTCGGTGTCTATGTACATATTGGTGTGCCTCTGAGAGTGAGCATGTGTGTGTGTCTGTATATCTGTGTATCTCTGAGTCTGTATATGTGTGTCTTTTGTCTGTGTGTCTCTGTATATGTCTCTGTGTGTTTGTGTGTACTGTGGGATTATGTCTGTGTATATGCCTATGTGTATTTGTATGTATGCTCCTCGGTGGGCATATCATGTCTATTTCTATTTTGCATGTCTGGGTTTATGTCTGTGTGTGTCATTTTATATTTGTGTGTGTGTGTCTGTGTATATGTCTGTCTGTATACACTGCTGTGTTTCCTGGTATGTTGCACGTATCCGTTTTTGTCTATGTAAATGTCTGTGTGCATGTCTATATATATATATATATATATATCTTTGTGTAACTGTGTCTGTGTATACGTCTGTCTGTGCACTTGTATGTCTATATATATGTCCTTGTCTTGTGCGCACGTGGGGGTGTTTGCGAGTTTGTATTTATATTTCTGTGTGCATTTGTGTCTCTGTGCATGTGTGTATATATGCATATGTCTGTGTTACATGTCTTTGTTGGGTCTGCATTTCAGTTTGTGTCTGTGTAAGTCTCTGTTTATCTCAGTGCATATATGTTTCTGTAAGACTATGCACATAACTTTGTGTCTCTGTGGGTCTCTGTCTCTGCTGTGTATATTATCAGTGTCTTTCTGTGTCTACATCTCTGTGTGTGTCTATGTGTATTCTCTATGTCTGTGTGCGCATGTGAGTATCTGTGTGTCTGTGTGCATTTGTGTCTGTGTGCTTGTGTGTGTAAATGTCTGTGTGTATGCATGCATGTGTGTACACCTGGGTCAGTGTATATGTGTGCATGTGTCTATTTACATTTCTGTGTCTCTGTGTACATTGTGTTACCATGTGTACACGTATCTCCGTGTAAATGTGTGCTTCCGCATATATGGTGTGTTGTACACATATACAAATATTATCTGTGTCTGTGTAATGTCTGTGTGCATACATGTGTGTGGTCTGTATATGTCAGTGTCATTGTGCATTTGGCTGTGTGTCTGTTTATGTCCGTCTGTCTATATTTCTGTGTGTGTTCATGTGTCTGTGAGAGTCTGAGTGTCAATGTATGTTTGTGTGTGTCTATATTTCTTTGTGTTTGTTTCTTTGTGTGCCTGTGAGTGCTGTGCGTGTCTATGTACATTTGTGTATGTGCATATGTTTGTGTGTCTGCAAATGACTGTGTGTGCATATGTGTGGTGCATGAGTGTGTTACCGTGTGTTTTTGTCAGTGTGTCTTGTGACTGTGTCTATTTATGTATCTGGCTCTATGCGTATATGTCTTTGTATATGTTTGTGTGCATCGTGATTTTGTCTGTCTACATCTGTGTCTGTGTGTGCATGTCAGTGTGTATGTCTGCGTGTGTTTCTGCCCACATGTGAGTCTGCATATGTCTCTACTTTGTCTGTGGGTCTACATGTTGGTATGTTTCTGTATATATGTCTGTGTGATCTCAGTTTATGTATATCTGTGTCTGCATGTTTGTGTCTCTGTATACGTCTGCCTGTGTGTTCATGTGTCAGTGTACATGTTTATGTGTTTGTGTACATATCTGTATCTATGTGTTTATTTCTGTGTGTCTCTGTGTATATGTCCTTTTTGTGTATGTATGTTTGTATATATGTCTAAGTGCATATCTATGTCTGCATATGTCTGTGTGTCTCTGTATATATGAGTATCTGTTTATGTTGGGTGTATACCTCTGTGTGTCTCTATGTGTGTCTATACCTGTTTGTCTCTGTGTGTGCCTTTTTATATGTCTGGGTATATGCCTATGCGTGTCTGTATGTGTACATCTGTGTGTATATATGTCTGTGTCTCTGCTTGTGTTATTGTGCATGCGTGTCAGTGTACGACTGTGTGTATCTTTGTATAGGATTGTGTCTCTGTGTACACTTGTCTATCTCTTTGTATCTGGTGTGTCTGTGCGCATGTAGAGGTGCTTGTTTTGTTCTGTGGGTAGCTGTGTTTTGTGTGTATGTCTGAGTGTCTCTGTGTGCATCTATCATCTGTCTGTGGTTGTCTGTGTATATGCCTGCATGTATGTACATATGTGTGTGCACATGTATTTGGGTTTCTATATGTGTCTGTGTATATGTGTATGTGAGTGTGTATTGCATATATACATTTATGTATATGTATTTGTGTGTGTATGTGTAAGAATGTTTCTGTCTCTAGGTGTGTGTGTTTGTGAGCATATATCTGTTTGGCTGTGTCTGCAATCTGTATATGTGTCTGTGTATATATGTGTCTACATGTGTTTCTGTGTATATATCTGTGTGTATGTATTTCTGTTGTGCACATGTCTGCGTGTTTGCTTAATCCTCTCTGAATCTCTGTGTGCCCATGTCTGTGTAAGCATTGAGTGTGTCGGTGTGTATGCATGAGTGATTCTCTGCATATGTGTGTTTCTGTACATGTCTCAGTGTGTATACACTTGTCTGTGTATGTATACTGTGTGTGTCTCTGTATGTACACGTGTGTACTTATGTGTCTGTATATATCCTATGTCTGTGTGTCTCTATGTGCGCCCGTGTTTATGTCTCTGTGGTTCAGTCTGCATATGTCTATATGTGTGTATATCTGTATGTTATGTCTGTCTGTGTATGTATATTCATGTGTATCTGTGTGTGCACATCTGTATGTATATGTTTACAGGTGTCTTTCTATGACTGTGTGTGCCTGTGTCTGAATGTCGGTGTGGGTCTTTGTATATGTCTGTCTGCACATGTGTCTGTCTCTGTTTCTGTACATGTCTGTTTTATATCTATGTGAATTTATGTGAGTCTGTATCTGTATTTATGGTTGTGTGAGTTTTAGGTATATGTGTATCTCTGTGTGTGCATGTCTTTCTGTGTATATATATATATGTGTGTGTATGTATTTCTGTATACATTGGGTGTGTACATGCATGTTTCTTTGGTTATCCCACAATGTATCTTTGTATATGTCCATGTGGGCATGTGTGTGTCTCTATCTTTATGTGTTTTGTTTATCTTTGTATGTCTATGTGTCTCTATATATGTATGTCTACATGTTCATGTGTGTTTATCTGTGTGTCTGTGTATATGTCTGGGTTTCTGTGTATATGCCAGCATCTGTATCTGCATGTGTTTGTGTGTATTTGTCTATGTATGTGTATATGTCTATGGGTCTCTGTGAATGCGTATGTATTTGTGTCTGGGTATATTTATGTCTCCGTGTATGTGTGTGTCTATTTGTGTGTTTATGTGTGTGTATGTCTCTGTACGTGAAAGTGTGGTGTTTATGCATCCGTATGTGTATGTTTGTATGTGAATGTGCATGCATATCTTTGTGTATATGAATGGTTTTCTGTGCATATCTGTTGTGTATACATGTCACTGTATATCTATGTCTCTGTGTATGCATATATTTTATAATGCATGTCTCGCTGTATTCATGATTCTCTCTTATGTCTGAGTGTGTATTCATGTTTGTGTTTGTGTCTGTGCCTGTGTTTATGTATATTTCGATGTGTCTGTGTCTGTGCAACGAGTGCGTATGTCTTGGAATATGTATGTCTTTGTGGAAACATGTGCATTGCTTCTGTATGTGTCTGGTTTTTTATATATGTATATCTGTGTCATGTACCTGTGTGTATATTTTTTCTGTGTCAGTGTGAGTGTCTTTGTGGATGTCTGTGTGTTTGCACATGTGTATGTCTGTGTATATACGCCTCTGTGTGTATCAATGTGTGTCTCTGAATATGCTACATGTGTTTGTGATTGTGTATTGGGACATAGGTCTGTATGTGCCTGTGTGTCTGTCTTTATGTTATGTTTGTCTTAATGTCTGTGTATATGTCTGTGCATCTCTGCATGATCTTGTGTGTGATTGTGTGTATCCGTGTGTCTGTGTTTCTTTGTATATGTTTGGGTGTACATTGTGTATTCTGTGTCTACATTTCTCTGTGTCTGTATACATGTGTGGGTCTGTGTGTCCATATGTGTGTGGGGGTGTCTGTGCATGTGGATGTTTCTGACTCTATATGTCTGGATGCGTGGAACTGGTTGTGTGTTTGTGCATATGTCTATGTTTCCCTGTGTCTGCAGGTGTGTATTAGTGTGTGTCTGTCTGTCATGATGTGCGTATCTTTGTATATGACTATATGTGTCTTTGTGTTTAGGTGTGTCTGTGTCAATATGTGTTCATGTGTGTGCTGAACTGTGTCTGTGTATACAAGTGTGTGTCTGTGTGCATTTGCATGTCTGTATGTGTGTGCGTGTGTGGGTGTATCTTTGTGTCTGTGTCTGCATGTTTGTGTGTCTTTGTATATATGTATGTCAATGTGTGTCTATGTATATGTGTGTGCATGTTTCTTCCATGTCTATATACGCGTGTCTTTCTCTCTGCTCTGTGATTCTATATATGCATGTATGTAGATGTTTGTGTTAGTGTGTTGTGTTTACATTGGGTGCCAGTCTCTATGTGTCTGTTTCTCTGTGTCTCTTTGTGGACTGTGTGTATGTGTCTCTGAGTGTCTGAGTATCTGTCATTGTGTATATCTTTGTGTGTGCATGTCTGTATGTGCAGGTGTGCTTTTATATATATATATATATATATATATATCTGTCACCGTGTCTGTGTGTGAATGTGTCTATCTGTGTGTTTGAATATATGTCTAAATAAATACCTATATATTTATAAATATAAATATATAGGTATATATTTGTATGCTTGGTTGCATCTGTATCTGTGTATATGCATAAGTGTTTGCATGTCAGTGTTCATATATTTTAGTGAGTATGTGTTTGTGTGTTCCTGTGTGAATATGTGTATGTCTTATATGTGCGTGTGTATATTTCTTTGTTGTGTATATAGCTGTATGTATGTCTCTGTGCATCTCAGTGTGTTCATGTCTGCACATGTGTGTGGGTGCAGATGTGTCGCTGTGTGTGCATGCATATGTCATGGTATATATGTATCTCTGAACATGTGTTTCTGAACATGTATCAGCTTGTGTGCACTTATATGTGTTTCTGAACATGTGTGTCTCTGAACATGTATCAGGTTCTGTGCACTTATCTGTGTTTTTGTGCATTTGTGTGTCTCTGTGTATATATATGTATTTATGCATAACTGTGTTTCTATATATTGTGTACACGTCAGTGAATATGTGTCTGTAAGCGTTCCTATGTTTATTTCTGTGTGTGTCTGTGTCTGTGTGCATGAGTATATCACTGTATGTCTCTTTGAGTCTGTATAAAACTGTGTGTGTCTATGTGTAAGCCTGTGCATGTGTCTGTATTTCAGTGTGTCTGTGCATGTGTGTGACCCTGTGTATATATATTTATGCGCTTATGTATGTCTATTGTCTTAGTTTACATGTGCATTGATATATGTCTGTATATGTCTATGCATGCATCTCTGGGTGTCTATGTCTGTACATGTGTGAATCTATGTGCGTCTGTGTATGACATTTTTCTGTGCCCAGGTGTGTCTGTATGTGACTGCGTGTGTTGCTCTGTATACATCTATATGTGTGTCTTGTGTATTTGTCTGTATTGTATGCTTCTCTGTGTGTCTGTCTGTGTATCTCTAAATGTCTGTGCATCTGTATATATGTCTTTATGTGTGTAGTATTTCTGTGTGCATAAACAAGTATCTGTGTATATATCTGTCTGTGTCTCTATATGTGTGTGCATATGTTTCTTTCTGTGGATAAGTTTATTTTGTCTCTGTGGTTATTTTTTTTCTTTTTGGGTCACACCCAGCGTAGCTCAGGAGTTATTCCTGGCTCTGCACTCAGGAAATACTCCTGGAGGTGCTTGGGGGAACATATGGGATGCCAGGAATTGAATCCAGGTCTGCCGCGTGCAAGGCAAACACACTACCCGCTGTGGTATCACTCCGGCCCTCGTTTCTGTGTGTTTATACATCTGTGTGTGTGCATGTGTTTGTGTCTGTGGATATGTGTGTGTGCATGTGTGTGCAACTGTGTATGTTTGTGTGTCTCTGTGTGTTCATGGGTGTGTTGGTATATGTCTGTACATAATCGTATATCTATATGTGTCCCTATGTACGTGTCTGTATATATGGGTATCTGTCTTTATGTTTATGTCTGTGAGTGCAAGTTGGTTTGTCTCAGTGTATCTGTGCATGTATCTGTGTGTATCTCTCTGCATATGTATATATCTGTGTGTCTGTATGTGAGGTGCTTGTGTCCAGGTATATGTCTATGTGTATGTATGCATGTCAGCCTGTATATGCTTCTGTGTTCTGTGTGTGCATGCAGGTATATGTTTGTGTTTATGTGTCAGAGTCTCTGTATGCCTGTGTTCCATATTTGTGTGTCTGTGCATATGTATGTGGCTGTATCTGTGTTTACATGTGGTTATGTATCTGTATGTGAATCTATTTCATGTTTGCATGTCCGTCTGTGTGTCTGTACATATGTATGTGGATGTGTCTCTGTGTGTGCATTGTGTTTGTGCCTGTGTATTTATCTGTGCCTCTTTGAGTGTACATGACTATGTGTCTCTTGTCTGTATATCCATTTGTAAGTGTCTGACTGCACTACTTCTGTCTCTGTGTCATGTGTTTGGGATCATGTGTGTGTATATGTCTGTGTTTCTATGTATATATCTGTGTGTGCATGTGCACATGTGTATCCATATGTGCATCTGTGAGTTTGTACATGTCTGTGTGTTCATTTATCTATGCACATATGTCTGAATATTTGTGTCTCTGTATATGTCTGTCAGTCTGTGCATCTTTATTCGTGTCTGTGTGGAGATGTGTGTCTTTGTATATGTCTGTGTGTATCTGCATTTGCACTGGGTGTGTCTTTGTATATGTACTTGTGTGCCTTGTGTGTCTATGTCTGTCTGTATGTGTCTACATGTCTGTGTGTCAGCATGTATGCATCTGCATATCTGTGTATATACGTGTGTGGGTATGTGTCTATCTGGCTGTCTGTATACATGTGTATCTGTACATGTCTTTAGGTGAGTTTGGGTCTCTCTGTATGGCTATGTATACGTCTGTGTCCCAATGCCTGTGCATGTATGTGTCTATGGGTATATGTATATCGCTGTGTCTCTGTATATATCTTTGCATGTCTGTATGGCTATATTACTGTCTATGCAAATGTGTCTGTGTATATGTATGTATGATTGTCTCTGTGTGTCTATTTGTGTCTGCGGCTCTGTGTGTGAAAATAGGTTTATATTTGTTCGTGTTTCTGTGTATGTTTATATGTGTGTGCGTGCATGTATGTGTATCTGTCTATATGACTGTGTGTCTCTGTATATATGTCTGTGAGTGACTATGTGTGCGTGCGTGTGTGTGTATATCTGTGTATATCTCAGTCAGTGTCTACATATGCCTGTGTGTTTACATGTGTATTTATCTCTGTGTGCTGGTGTATGTCTATGCACATGTCCATGTATGCAGGTGTATTTGTACATTTCTGAGTGTCTGATTCTGTGTGTATAATCTGTTCTGTGTGCATGTGTGTGTTTGTATATATCTGTGGGCATGTACGTGTGTTTTTGTGAACGTGTTTCTGATTCTGTATAAGTCTGTGTAAATGTGGGTGTATATCTGTGTATATGTCTATGTGTGACTGCGTAAGCATATGTGTTCATCTATATGTTTGATCTATGTGACTATAGGCCTGTGTGTGCAAATGTGTATATGACTGTGTCTGTGTATCTGTATCTGTGTATTCTTCTGTGTATCTGAGTATGTTTGTGTATATATATATTTCTGTGTGTGTGATTATTTCTATATCTGTGTGGGCATGCTTCTGCGTGTCTGTATATATCTCTGTGTGCACTATTGTTTTGTTTCCCTCTGTGAGTGTATACCTGTGTTTCTGAATAAATGTCTATTGTGTGTCTGAGTCTGTGTGCATGTCTAATGTCTATGTGTACAAGTAACTTGTCTGTGTCTGTATATGTCTTTTGTTTTTGTGTGCACTGGGTGTATGTCTTGGCACATGTCTACGTGTCTTTGAGTGTGCATGTGTGTGGTGTCTGTGTATACGTCTGTGTATATGTGTATCTTGTGTGCATGTGTCTGTGTATATGTGTGACTGTCTATGTGTGTTGTGTATGTCTGTGTGTGAATCTGTGTGTACATATGAATATGGGTCTGTGTTTGGGTGCCTCAGTGTATAGGTGTGTATCTGTACATTTGTGTCTATATATGTTTGTGTGTGTCTCTGTACATCTATTTGTGATTAGGTATATGATCATGTGTGTCTATGTATATGCCTTGTGTCTTTTTATGTGGCTATGTATGGTGTTTGTGTATATGTCTGTGTGTAACTATATATACCTGTATATCTTTTGCATGTGCGCTGTGTATGTCTCTCCGTGTCTTTTTATATGCCTGTGTGTGCCCATGTGTATGTCTCTCTATATGCTTGCATATCTTTGTGTGTGCATATAGGTGTGTCTGTGTATTTGTCTTTGTATCCGTCTATGTGTCTATTTATGTCTTTTTATATATCAGTGTGTTCATGTGTCTCTGTCCTTAAGTGTCTAAATATATTTCCATTCGTGTCTGTGCGTCTCTGTGTGTGTATATCTTTGTGTCTCAGTCTATATATAGGTCTGTGTGTGCATGTGAGAGTCTTTGCGCATAATTGTGTGTTTCTGTATGTCTCTGTTGTGTGTCGGTGTGTGTCTGTGCACATATCTGTGGTTTGTGTGTATGCGCCTGTGTGCATCTGTGTCTATGTATGTATTTTTATGTTTCTCTGTCTCTATGTGATAGATGTGTGTCTATGTCTGTGTGTCTGTGCGTCTGCATATTTCTGTCTGTGAACATTTGTGTAAGTCTTTGTATATGTGTGTTGTTTCTGTGTGTGCATGTGGGAATATAGCTGTATGTATGTGTCTGTGAGAATCTGTGAGTCTGTGTATGCATATATTTGTGTCTGTATATGTCTGCGTATACCTCTGTGTGCGTGTATTTCTGTATATACATGTCTGTGTGGCTTATGTTTATGTCTGTGTCTATAGGTTTGTGTGTCTGCTTATATGCCTCCATGTGTATGTGTTTATTATGTGTCTGTAATCTGTTTTTTGTTATATGTGAGCATGTGTTCTCTTTATGCATGTCTGTGTATCTCTGTGTCTATCAATGTTTCTTTGTGTTCTGTGTGTCCATATCTCTGTGTGTGCGTATGTGTGTCTGTGTATGTTTATGTGTTTGTGTCTATATATGCATATATATGTATATATATACATATATATCTGTGTCCGTGTATATGTCTGTTGTGGACATGTCTGTTTAAAATCTATATTGTAATTGTGTTTGTACATGTGAGTGTGTCTGTGTACATTTCTGTGGACGTGTCTGCGTGAGTCTTTGTGTATATGTCTGTGTGCTTTTGTGTCTGTGTATATAGCTGTGTATATCTCTACTGTATCTATTTCTGCATGTCTGTGTGTCTGTTATTGTGTTTGTGTGTCTATATTTCTGTGAGTCTCTGTATCTTTTATATGTCTGTGTGTGTGCATGTGTGTCTGTATATATGTCAGTGTATGTGGCTCGTGTGTTTGTGTCTATATGTGTTGTCGTGTGTTTGTTTCTATATGTCATTTCTGTGCATGCAGGCGTGTGAAAGTGTGTGACTTTGTCTTTGTGCGTGCAAATGTCTGTCTGTATGAGTGCATGTGTGTCTGTGTGTGCATGTCGGTGTGAATATGTGTATATGTGTATCTTTGTCTATATAGTCTGTGCTGTATATACGCATGCGTATCTCAGTTTATGTGTGTATGCGAGTCTATGTCTCTACATGTGGGTTTCTGTGTATCTGTGTGCTTACGTGTGTATTACTGTGTCAATATATGTGTATGTGTTCATGTGGATGTATGTCTGTATGTGTGTGTATTTTATGTGCTCGTGTATGTTTTGGGTATATGTGTGTGTCCTTATATAGGTGTGTCAGTAAAATCATAATCACCTGTGCATGCTTTTGTATATATGTGTCTACCGATGTGTTTAAATGTTTTGTGTGTCCATATGTCTGTGTACTTATATGTGTGCACTTGTGTGTGAGTCTGTGTATACATATGTGTTTTGTCTGTGTGCATGTGGGCATGTGTATATGTCTGAGACTCTATATGTCTGTGTCTGTGAGTGCATATATTTGTGTTTGTGTATATGTATACTTGTGTTTTGTATAATTCTGTAGCTCTATGTCTGTGTGGGTCTCTAGATGTCTATGTATATATCTGTGAGTGTGTATGCACATTCTGTTTGTTTCTGTAGATATGACTAACTGCGGCTCCGTGTGTGTTGCATCTATGTCTGTGTACGTATATATGTTCTCTGTGTGTCTGTGTATATGTCTGTGTAGGCACGTGTATATTTGTGTGCATCTATATGTCTGTATCTGTGTGCAAATAGGTGTGCATATGTCTATGTGTGTCTGTGTGCATGAATGTGTGTGTGCATGTCTATGTCTGTGTGTGTCTGCAAGTGGGTGTGGGTATGTGTATATGACTGTGTCTGCACATTTGTGAGTTTGTGTATATATCTCTGTCTCTGCTTATGACTGTGTTTATATATGTGTTTGTCTCGGCATATGTCTGTGTTGTATTTATGTGTGTGCACGTGGGTCTGTGGCTGTGTCTATGTCTGTGAGTTCTGTGTGCACATGTATGTCTGTGTGTGCATGTTTTCTGTGTATATGTATGTGTATCTCTGTATGCATCAGGTGTGTGACTGTGTGTATGTCTGATTATTCCTCTATGTGTGTCTTTGTATATGTCTGTGGGTGTGTGTGCCTACGTATGTCTGGGTATCTCTCTACGTCTGAGACTAGTGTGTACATGCGTGAATTGTGTCTGTATATACTTGTAAGCATCCACGTTTATGTCTTTGTATATGTGTCCATGTTTCTATAAATGAGTGTGCCTCTGTGCATATTTCTTTTCTATCTGTGCATGTGCGTTTCTGTGTATATGTCTGTGTGTCTTGTGTGTAGGTGTGTTTCTGTGTGTATGTCTGTCTCTGTACATGTCTCTATTTCTCTGTGTGTGTCTATATCTATCTATGTCTGTGTGTGCATGTGTTAATGTCTGTGGGTATGTATATGTGTCTAAGTGAATGCATCTGTCTCTGAGTTTATATATATGTTTGTGTCTCTGTATCTGTGTATATGTCTGTGTATGCACGCATGTGTGTCTGTGTGTATGTCTATGTGACTGTGTATGCTTTTGTCTGTGTATATATCTTTGTGTGTGTATCTTTGTTCATGTGTGTCTTTATATCTGTGTCTCTATGTATGTCTGTGTCATGTATGCATCAGTGTCAGTGTATGTGTTTCCTCTTGTAGTACATTGTCTGTAAATACCTATGTGTGTCTTTATGTCTGTGTGAGCATTTGTGTGACTATCTGTAAGTCTGTATGTTTCTGTGTCTCTATATACATTTCTGTGTGTTTTTTACTTGCACACATGTGTACATGTGTATGTGTTAATGCGTTTATGTGTTTATATAAATGGGTTTATATGTCTGTGTTGTTTGTGTGAGATTATGTGTACATCTGTGCTTGAATATGTCTCTTTTTGCATGTATTTCTATACATATGTAGCTGTGTTTTATGACTATGTATACATCTGTGTGTCTATGTGTGCATGTTATGTATCTATGTATTTTTTGTGTATGTTTGGAAAAAAGTGTCTGTGTATATATCTGTGTATTTGTGTCATTCGTGTTTTATGACTATGTATACATCTGTGTGTCTATGTGTGCATGTTATGTATCTATGTATTTTTTGTGTATGTTTGGAAAAATGTGTCTGTGTATATGTCTGTGTATTTGTGTCATTCTGTGTGTCTCTGTGTGCACGTGTGTCTATGTACATCTAATGTGTCTGTATAATTGTGTGTTTTTGAGTGTGAATGTATCTGCATATATGTATGTGCCTGTGTACCTGTGTATCTTTGTATATATATATGTATGTCACTTGCATACGTTTCTATGTATATGTGTATATGTATATTGTGTGTATGTATATTGTGTATGTCTGTGTGTACATGTATATGTCTGTGTGAGCATAAGTGTGTTCATGCATATGTGTTGCTCTCTGTATGCATATGTCCATACATATATCTGTGTCTATGGATATGTTGTGTCTGTTCTAGTGTGCATGTCTGTGTATGCATGTGTCTGAATATGCCTGTCTGTGGACATATCTGTTTGGTTCCGTACTTCTGTGCGTATATGTCTGTATGTGTTAGTGTACGTGAGTTTGTGTGCATGTGTCTATGTGTATACTAGTTGTTTGTGTGTGTATGTGTGTATCTGTTTGTGTACGAGTTAGTGTGTATAAATGTGAGTTAACATGTATATCTGTGTATGTCTACATGTCAATGTATTTGTGTTTGTCTGTGTCTATGTGTATGCATCTGTGTGTCTATGTTCATTCTGTGCACATGTCTGTATATATGTACAGTTGTAGCTGTGTGAATGTGTGTGTATGTATATGTCTGTGTGAGTCTCTTTGTATGTTTGTGTATATATTTGTCTGTGTGTATGCTAGTGTGTATGTGTCTATGAAGATATCTGTGTTTTTGTCTGGATATATGCCTGTGTCTGTATGTGCTTGAGTGTGCATGCATGTAAGTGTGTCTGTGTATGTCTGTGTTTATATGTGTATATGTATGTACATATTAAGTGTGTCTATATATATGAGTCTGTATGTACTTTCATGTGTCTATGTATGTCTGTCTGCATGTCTGAGTCTATGTGTGCACAATTCAGTTTTCTGTGCATGTGTGTATATGTGGGTGATGATTGTAGGTATGTGTATATGTCTGCGTGGGTCTGTGTGCATGAGTGTCTGTGTTTATATCTATGCATCTTTGCATTTCTATGTATATCTGCTGTGTCTATCTCTGCATCTATATCTGTGTTTGTGTGTCCACATAGCTGTGTTTCTATGTATATGTCTGTGTGTCTCAGTGTGTGTGCATGTGTATGTTTCTGTATGATTAGCAGTGCATCTATGTGTATATCTGGGTGTTTATCATTGTGTTTCTGTGTCTATATACATGTTAGTCTCTGTGCGTCTTTATATATGTCTGGATATGTGCATATGTCTGTCTATAGCTGCTTGTGTGTGTCATTGTGTGTTTGTGTCTGTGTGTGTTGTCTGTCATTTGTGTGTGCAAGTGTGTTTATGTTTCTGTGTCTGTAATAGTGCATGTGTGTCTCTGTATGCATATCAATGTAAATCTGTGTATATGTGTGTCTCTGTGCATGTAGCCTGAGCTTTGTGTACGTGTATACATGAGTATGTGTGTGCATGTGAGTGTGTCTCTGTGTCCAGGTGGGTATCTGTGAACACACATGTGTGTGATTATGTACATGTGAGTCTCTATACATCACATATGTCTGTGTGTGCATGTGGATGTATGTCTGTGTATATGTCTGTGTGTGTCCATTTTGTGTGCATGTTTATGATTTGGATATGTGTGTCCTTGTATGTGTGTGTTGGTATATTCATCTGTGTATTTGTGATTGCCTCTTTATATGTGTGTGCACCTGTGTACTTTAATGTCTTGCATGTGTCTGTGTTCATTTTGTGTGTCCACGTGTCTGTATATTTGTCTGTGCACATGTGCGTGAGTCTTTATACATGTGTTTTGGCTGTGTGCATGTGGGTATGAGTTTATGTCTGAATCTCTGTATGTCTGTGTCTGCATGTTTGTGTTTGTGTATATTTGTGCCAGCGTATAATTCTGCATCTGTCTATATGTCTGATATATGTCTATGTATATATCTGTGTGTGCATGTGTATGCACCCTGTAGATATGACTGTAACTCTTCCTGTGCATGTGTTATATCTATGTCTATGTATATATGTCTCTGGTGTATATGTCTGTGTGTACACGTGTATCTGTGTGTGCATCTTATGCTGGTGTGTGCCTCTATCTGTGTATATGCCTATATGTCTGTGCACCTGTTTTGTGTGTCTATCTCTATGTCTGAGTGTCTGTGTATGTCTTTACATTCTCTGTGTATGCGTGTGTCTTTGTGTGTATATGAATATCTATGTGCATGTCTGTATATATATATATATATGTCTATGTGTGAATGTGTGTGTACATGTATGAATCTATGTCTGCATGTGGGTGTACGTCTGTGTATGTGTCTGTCACTGCACAGGTATGTGCATCTGTGTATGTCTGTGTTGAATTTATGTGTGTGCATGTGGGTCTGGTCTGTGAGTCTCTGTGGTAAGTGTACGTCTGTGTCTTTCTGTGTATATATCTTTCTGTGTATATGTATGCGTATCTGTGTATGAACTGGGTGTGTGACTTTGTGTGTATATCTGGGTATCACTGTGTGTCTTTGTATATGTCTGTGTGTGCATGTGTGTGACTGTATAGGTCTGTCTCTATCATTGTGCATTTTTGTGTCTTTATCTATGTCTGTGTCTTTATGTTCATGTGTGTGCACACTGTGTGTATATGTCTCTGCAAGTGTACGTGTGTGCGTGTGTCTCCGTATTTCAGGGAGTTTGTTTATATGTATATGCATGTGTCTGAATTATGTCTACATATATGTGTGCATTTGTGTATGTGTATGGCTCTGTCTACATGTCTCTGCCTATCTGAGTCTCTGTGTGTCTGTACATATTTCTTCTCGGTCTGTACATATGCATGTGTCTGTGTATATGTCTTTGCATGTCTGTGTGTGCACCTGTGTTTGTATGTATATATGTGTGTCTGTCTCTGTCACTGTTCGTTTCTCTGTGTGTCTACATCTGTGTGTGTCTGTTGGTACATGCATGTATCTGTATATATCAGTGAATCTGTGTAAATATGGGTGTGTGCATATATGCCTGTATTTGTCTATATGTCTTTGTGTGTATACCTGTATTCATTTATCTTTGCGCATGTTGTATCTGTGTGAATGTGTGTACAAGTGGACACATGTGTGTTTTTGCATTTGTATGTTCTGTATACTCATGTGTGCCTGTGTGTCTTTGCATATGTCTGCATTTGTGCATTTTTCTGTACTTCTATGTATGTGTGTCTCTTGTGTTTCTGTGGGTCAGCACGTGTGTATGTCTACGCGTCTTTCAGTCTGTATGTGTATGTCTATTGTTTGTGTGTCTCTGTGTATCTGTGTGTGTATATGTGGGTTTATGTCAGTGTATATGCCAGTGTGCATTTGTATGTTAGACCCTCGGTGTGCATGTATCTGTGTGTCTCTATTGAAGATGTCTGGGTTTATGTCTGTGTAAGTTTATGTCTGCGTGAACATGTGTGTCTGCATGTGTGTCTGTGTATATGTCTGTTGTCTGGTGTGTTGCACGTGTGTGTTTTTTCTTTGTAAATGTCTGTGTACATGTATGTGAATGCATGTGTTTTTATGTATAAGTGTTTTTCTGTGTGTATCTGTGTATATGTCAATTATCATGTGTCTTTATGTCTATGTATGTGTCTATTTTTGTATGTGTGTACATGTATCTCTGTATATGTCGCTGTGTGTCTGTGTGTACATGTGGGTATGTGAGTCTGTTTATATTCCTGTGTGTGCATCTGAGTCTGTGCATATATGTGTACATGTGTATATGTCTATGTTGTATGTCTTTGTTGTGTCTGTATTTCAGTTTGTTTCTGTGTATATGTCTGCCTAAGTCTCTGTTTATGCCTGTGTATGTGTGTGTCTATGTGTTATTGTGTCTGTATGACTATGCATATACCTTTGTGTCTCTATATAAGTCTGTGTTGTGTGTATACGTGTCTAAGTTTCCATGTGTGTGCCAGTGTGTGTCTATGTGTCTGTCTCTATTCCTGTGTGCACATGTACTGTGTATGTGTATGTGTCTGTGTCTATTTCTGTCTCAATGTGTGTTTCTGTATGTCTTTGTGTTCATGTGTGTGTCTGTGAGTGCATCTGAGTGTATAGTGTGTCCATATCTCTGTGCATTGTGTCTGTGTAAATGTCTCTGTGCATGTGTCTATGTATATATCTCTCTGTGCATTCGTCTATGTGTCTATGCATATGTCTATATGCATATGTTGTGTTGCCATGTATCCATATATGTATCTGTGTACATACTGCATGTTACTGCATATATGATGTGCTGTTTGTGTGGTATCTATGTGACTCTGTATATGTGTTAATGTCAGTGTGCAAATATGCGTGTATCTGTATGTCTGTGTCGCTCTATGCATTTGGCTGTGTCTGTTAATATATCTATATGTCTGTCTATATTTCTGTGTATGTTTGTGTGTTCATGTGTGTGTGAAAATATGTGTCAATGTATAAATTTCTGTGTGTCTATGCATTTTTGTGTTTGTGTTTGTGTATATGTCTTGCCTCTGTGTGTATGTGTGTCTGTATACATAACTATGTGTATGTGCACATGCCTGTGTGTCTATAAATAACACTGTGTATGCATATATGGGGCAGATGTGTGTGACTGAGTGTGTGTCAGTGTGTCTTTTGATTGTATCTATATACATATCTGTATCTCTGTTTATGTGTGTCTGTATATATGTCTGTGTGCACTGTGATTGTGTCTGTCTATATCTGTGTCTGTGTGTGCATATTTTAGTATATATGTCTGTTTCTGTGTGTTTCTCTGTGTATATTTATATGTGTGTCTAAGTGTGCCCATGTGTGAGTCTGTATATCTGTTACTCACTGTAACGGGAGTAACCAAATAAACCTAAACTACGTGAGGCTATGTTATCCTACACCTGTGTATGTCTTTACTGTCTGTACACGTACTTATGTGTCTCTGTATGTATTTACACACAGACACACACAAACCAGTGTAGTGTGTGTCTGTGTATGTCTGTTTGTCTGCATCAGTGTATGTGTGCATGAATGTGTGTCTAGATATGTCTGTGTGTCTGATTCTGTCTGTATCTGTCTGTTCTGTGTGACTGCATGTGTGTGTCTCTGTGTATGTCTGTGGTGTCTGTGTGCATGTTTGTGTCTGTTTATATATCTGTGTGTCTGTATGTCTTTTTATATGTAAGCGTAACCATTTGTGTATAATTCTGTGCATTTGTGTCTGTATATGTCATGTGTCTTTGTGTGTATCCGTATGTGCAGTATAAGTGTGCCTCTGTATATGTCTGTGTATATGTGTTTGCATGAATATGTGTATGGCTGTCTACAGGTCTATGTGTATCTCTGAATATGTCAATTTTTATGTGTGAATGTTGTGAGTGTGTGTAAGTACAAGGCGTGACAGTGCTACCTGAGGGTGCCTGTGAGTCTGTATCTATGTCTACATGTGTGTGTCATTATATATGTCTGTTGTATCTGCACATGCTCTGGTTGTGTTTGTGTATATGTCTATCTGTGTGTGCTTGTGTGTGCGTATGTCTGTGTATATGTCTATATCTGAATGTGCGCATGTCGTGAGTCTGTGTATAAATTGGTTTTATGACTGCTGCTTGTCTGTGTATATGCCTGTGTGAGTCTGTGTTTCTTTGCATATGCATGTGTATCTGTGTGTGCATTGGGTGTTTCAGTGTGTATATATCTGTGTATCTGTCTCTCTATATATCTATGTATATGGTTGTGTGCTTGTGTGTCTGTGTTTGTATATACGCTTATGTGTCTTTGTACACAGATTTGTGTCTCTGGGTTTGTACCTGTCAATGTGGGGACGTTTGTGTGTCTCTGTATATGTTTGTGTGCCGGCGTATGCACGTGTCTATATATATGTCTCTGTATGTTTGCACATGTGTTTGTGTTTGTATTGCTATGTATATTTTCATATGTCTGTTTCTGTTTGAATGTGCACACGTTGTGAGTCTGTGTATAAGACCCTGTTGTGACTTGTTGCATGTGGGTATGACTCCATGTATATATCTGAGTCCGTGTGTATCTCTGTTTATGCATATGTTTGTCTTTGCATATGCTTGTGAGATTCTGTGTGTGCACTGGGTGTGTCTGTATTAATTTACTGTGTGTCTGTGGGTTCACAAAAGAGGGAGAAAGGACAAACCAATGTTATCCTACATGTGTCTATATGTCTGTGTGTCTGTATATGAATGTGTGGGCTTGCGGCCGCATGTGTGTGTCTGTGCATGTTTGTGTCTTGTATCTGTGTCTATATACATATATGTGTGTGTATCTGTGTCTATGTCTCTGTGTCAGAATGTGCACATCTGTCTATGAATTTCTGTGTATCTCTGTGTGCGCATGTGTGTAACAGTATCTATGTGGGTGTGTGTGTATATGTCTGTGTCTGTGTGTGCGCATGTTATCTGTGCATCAGACCGAGTTGTGTGTTGCATGTGTGCCCGTGTATATGAATATGTATATGTGAGTCTGTGTGTGATTATGTGTGTGGCTTCGCATAAGCCTGTCTGTATATCTGTGTGTATTGTGTATATCTGTGTATATATATTTGTGTCAATGTCTGTGTCTGTGTATATGCGTGTACTTGTGTGTCTGTGTATGGTCTGCGAATATGCCTGTGCCTCTGCACATATCATGGTGTCTCTATGTATATATGTGTGTGAATTTGTGTCTCTCAGTATTTGTGCATGTGTGTCTGTTTACGTCTGTGTGTACAAATGTGTGGCTTGTATATTTCTTTGTACACCTATATATAAGTCTGTCTATGCATGCTATGAGTCTGTGTATAAGTCCGTGTTGTACTGTTGTAATGGGTGTATGTCTGTGTATGTCTTCACATATGACTGTGTGTATTTGTGTGTGCATTGGGGCTTTCTGTGTAAATATTTGCATGTCTGTGTGATTCTATGTCTATGTCTGTGTCTATCTGTGTATATATCTGTGTGTGCTTGTTTGTGTTTGCGTATGTGTGTCTATGTATATGACTGTATGTTAGTGTCATTGTGGTTGTGAGTCTATGTATATGTGTAGTGTAAGTATTTCTGCGTCTTGGGAATCTATGAGACTGTCAGTGTATGTGTATGTGTCTGTATACATGTGTGTCTGTGTGTATTTAGTCACTATATGTCTGTGTCTGCACATGTGTCTGTAAACATGTATGTGACTGTATATGTCTCGTGTGCATGTTGTGATTGTGGTAAAAGTTCGTGTTGTGACAGTGTTGCATATGAATGTGTGTATATTGTCTGTGTCAGCCTATATTTCTATGTGTGATTATGTGTATGTCTTGGTATAGGCCTGTGTAGAGGTCTGTGTTTGCATTAGGTGTATTTATGGATATGTTTTATATCTAGGTCTGTGTGTGTCTGTGTATGTCTGTGTCCTTGTGTGTGTACACATGTGTGTGTCTGCGTATAGCCTGTGTTTCCAAATATATATATATATATATATATATATCACTGTGTCAATGTCTCTGGATGTCAGTGTTGTACACATGTGTCTGTGTACACATCTGTGTGCAAACATTTCTGTGCACATACGTGCAGCTGTTTATATGTCTGTGTGTCTATGTATATGTCTGTGTGTGTGTCCATGTTGTGATTCTGTGTATAAGTCCATTTTGTGACTGTGTTGTAGGAGAGTGTGTCTCTGTATATATCTGCATGTCTCTGTGTTTCTGTGAGTGGGCACATTGTATGTCTATACGTCTATGCATCTCTGAGTCTGCATGTATGTCTGTTTGTGTGTCTGTGTGTATGTCTGTGTGTGCCTATGTGGATTTATATCTATGTATATGCCTGTGTGTATTTGTATGTTAGACCCTCAGTGTGCATATATCTATGTGTCTCTATTGTACGTTTCTGGATTTATATTTGTGTATGTCAGTTTATGTTTATGTGTGCATTTGTTACTGCATGTACGTGTGTGTATCTGTTTTCTGGTGTGTTGCATATGTGTATCCATTTTTATCTGTGTGCATGTCTGTACATGCACGTGTTTGTATGTCTATGTATATATCTGTGTGTCTGTCTATGTATACGTCTGTCTGTGCGGATGTGTGTCTATGTATATATCAGTCTATTTTTCTATGTGTGTACAGGTGTATGTTTCTATATGTTAGTTCACGTGTGCACACGGGCGTGAGTCTCTATATGTCTGTGTGTGCACTTGTGTCTTTATATATGTGTGCACATGTATATATGTCTTTGTTATGTCTACATTTCAGTTTGTCTGTGTATATGTCTGCATAAGTCTGTGTGTTTGTACATATGTGTCTATGTGTTACTGTGTCTGTATGACTATGCATATACCTTTGTGTCTCTGTGTACCTGGGTGAGTCTTTGTCTTGTGTATATATATACATATATATATAAATATATATATATATATCTGTTTTTCGTGTGTGTGCAAGTGTGTGTCTATATGTATCTCTGTCTGCACATGTACTGTGTATGTGTATATCTGTGTCTATTTCTGTCTCAATCTATATGACTCTGTGCTTCTGTATGGCTATGTGTGCATGAGTGTGTATGTGTGTGCATTTGTAGGTTTATATGTGTCTGTACGTCTATATGCCAGTGTCTGTATAAATGTCTGCGTGCATGCATCTATGTGCACGTGTCTATGTATATATCTGTTAGTCTGTGCATGTGTCTGTGTGTCTATGTTGTGTTTCCATGTATGTATGTGTGTCTGTAAAGGCCTGTGTGCTTCTGCATATATGATGTGTTGTTGTGGAATCTATGTGACTTTATATGTGTATAATGTCTGTGTGTATACATGCATGTGTCTGTGTATGTTAGTGCCACTCTGTGCATTTGACTGTGTATCTATTTATATATCTATGGCTATCTACATTCTGTGCATATTTGTGTGTTCATGTGTCTGTGAGAATGTGTCAATGCATACATTTATGTGTGTATGTGCATTTATGTGTTTATGTATACGTCTTATCTCAGTATGTACGTATGTGTGCCTGTAAATATGTCTGTGTAAGTGCACATGCCTGTGTCTGCAAATAACTTTGTATATGTATATATGTGGCACAGGTGTGACTGTGTTTCTCCTTGTGTTTTGTGATTGAGTCTATTTACATAACTTTAACTGTTTATGTGTGTATTTGTATATATATCTGTGTGCATTGTGTGTCTGTCTATATCTGTGTCTGTGTGTATATGTCAGTATATATGTCTCTTTCTGTGTGTATATTTCTATATGTGTGTGCCCCCGTGTGAGTCTGTATATCTCTGATATCTGTGGGTCAACATGTTGGTATATTTCTGTGTCTGTGTATATGCATGTCTATGTGTGCACATGTGCATTTGTGTAAGCTTATAGGTCTGTGTCTGTGTACACATCTGTGGGTATCTATGTGTGTTTCTGAATATGTCTGTGTGTATTTGTATATCTCTGTATACATACATGTGTCTATGTATGTGTGTATGTGTGTGGAATATGTCTGTCTCTATTTGTAAATGTATATGCTTACATGTGTGTATTGTCTACAGATGTCTGTTATACATGTGATTATATTTTTATCTGTGTATATGTCTGTGTTGACTGTGCATGTCTGTGTATTTGCATGCTTGTGTGTGTATTCCATATATCTGTGTCTCTGAGTGTCTCTGTATATGTCTGAGTGTGTCTGTGTTGACATGGGTTTCTGTGTATGTCTGTGAGATCTGTATGTATATTTCTTTTGTGTCTGTGTGAGCATGTTTGCATGTCTGTGCTTCTGTGTGTATGTGTTTGTCTATGCTGGAGTATATATGTAGCTCTGTGTATATGTTTGTGTGTCCCTGTAAATTAATATGTGTATGTGTATGTCTATGTGTATGTCTGTGTCTGTACATGTATGTCTGTGAGTGTTCATATGTGTCTACCTGTGCATCCTGCATGTCTGTGTCATAGTATAACTCTGTGACTATTTGTATATGTGTCTGTGCATGTGTGTCTACCAATGTATGCTAGTATATATGTATTTCATGTGCATATGTGTGTAACTGAGTTTATGTATATATCTATGTGTACATGGGTATCTATATATATGCAAATATCTGTGCATCTATATATATGACTGTGTTTGCATGTGTGTTGGTCTGTGTATACATATATGTCTATGATGTGTATGTGTATATCTGTTTTGTGTCTCTGTATGTTGGTAAATACATCTGTATGTCTGTGAATACATCTTTTGTGTCAGTCTGTGTGCACATGTGTGTGTCTGTGAGTGACTACATATGTCTGTATGTGACTGTATATGTATGTGTGTGTGCGCATGTGTGTGTTCTATTTTTATATGTCTGAGTATGTGTCTGTCTGTGAGAGCATGTGCTTGTGTCTGTGTGCGCACACCTGTGTTTCTGTCTGTATATATCTCCATTTGTGCGAGTAGATGTGTCTTATGTCTGTGTGTGTACTTAATTGTGTACTTGTGTGACTTTGTGTTTGTCATGTGTATGCATGTGTGTCTATGCAAATGTGTGTATATATTTCTAAGTGTTCTGTATATGTCTATGTGTGCATGTGTTTGTACCTGTGTTTCTGTGGATATGTCTGTTTGTAGTAGTGTGCATGTATCTGTGTCTATGCATTTCCATGTGTCCATCTCTTGAGGAAAAAAGAGACATTTCTACCTACCTCTTGAGTCAAGGCAGAAGGAGAAAGATTCCTTCAAGGGACCCAACGGACCGGGGCTCCCGTGACAGGGAAACAGCTGCCTCTTCTCTAAACACTCCGGCACGAGTGAGCCTGCAGTCACGGGAGAATGTACAGAAACTCTGGTGCACAGACCCCACTGCAAGGAAGGGACACAGCACAAAGCTTACAGAGCAGCTCAGAAGACATAGTCAAGTGTACAGATCGGACCAGGGCTGAGCCGCAGGACAGTGGGAAGGTGTCTGTCTGCCCTACATGCAACGGACCCAGGTTCAATCCCCGACATCCCCCAGGCCCCCCGCCTCTCCCGGAGTGACTCCTGAGCACAGCCAACAGTGAGCCCTGACCACAACCACGTGTGTGCAAAAAACCTGAAATATTAGTAATATTAAAATGTGCAAATTATTCTTTAAAATCAATGTGCAAGACTGCAAAACGGAGCCTAAACTTAGACTAGTCTCTCTTGTTTGTATGTCTATATTTGTATCTGTATGGGACTATATTTGTCTGTGTGTGCGTGTGTGTTCTATGTTTGTGTATATACCTTTGTATGTGTTTGCGTATGTTTGTGTTTGTATGTCTGTGTGTACGTGTGTGCCTGTGTGAGTCTCTGTGTTTCTGTCTGTGTGTTCACGTATGTGTGTCTGTTTGTGTCAGACTGTATATATCTGGTGTCTATATTTTTGTGTGTCTGTATGTATATGTGTACATGTGTATGTTTCTATATGTGTGTTTCTTTGTGCATGTGTCTATATGTGTTTGTGTGTTTGCAGTACTTGTCTGTGTATGTCTGCATATATGTGCACGTCTGTGTATATCTGTGTTTGTGTATGCATTTATGAATACTGTGCCGCGTGCGTAAAATTATCTATGTATATGTCCACGTTTCTGTTTATGTCTGTATGTCTTTGTACATATCTATTTGTGTCTGTTTGCAGTGTGCCTGTGTATGTCTGTATGTTTGTGCATGTCTGTGTGCCTGTGTGTGTGACTATGTGCAGCGCATGTGTGTAACTGTTTCCATGTCTATGTCCATGTGTCTGTGTATATGTCTCTGTGTTTATTTGTAAATGTGTGTTTCTGTTCTTACATTTGTGTATCTGTGTGTTCATGCGGGTGTTTGTGCATGTGTCTTATGTGTCTGTGTATATGTTTGTGTGTGTTTGCCTTTAGTGCATGGGGGTGTTTAGTATATCTGTGTGTCTGTGTGTGCATGCACACGTGTCTGTGCTTCTGTGTGTACATCTTTGTATCGGTCTGTGTGTTATATGTGGGTATGGGGGGTCATGTCTGCATATATTTCTGTGTATGTATCTGTGACATGTCTCTGTGTGTCTGTGTGTGTTATGTCTGAGTATCTCTGTATGTGCACAAATGCGTATCTGTGTCTAAGTGTGTGTATGTCTCTGTTTATAAGTCTTGGTTGTCTATGTGTCTTTCTGCTTGTGTGCATTGTGTGTC